>NW_027411597.1:600000-1055830 GCF_049639745.1 Rhodnius prolixus
CCAATCTATTTGGCCTCGTTTGTGCCGCTGATTCCAAAAAATTTCATCGTTTGTGCCGCATTATTAAGCGAGATATTCGCATGTCAAGTTGGTATGGCCACTTTTTATTTTTGAGTTTTTTCAAAATTTCTTTTTACCATTATTTTAGGCTTCGTTTGCGCCAGCGATTCACGAAGTTTAATCGTTTGTGCCGCATTTTTAGGCGAGATATTCGCATGTCAATTTGGAATTGCCACTTTTTATTTTTTGAGTTTTTTGAAAATTTCTTTTTACCAATCGTTTGTGCCGCGGTTGTGCCCTCCTTTCCCAAAATTTCAGCTATTAAGCTCAAAAATTGAAAATGTTATTAAGGATTTAAAGTGGCCATACCAACTTGACGGAAGTTGGACACGCGATTTCGCTTGTCTTTGAGATTTTTCAAAAGTTTTTTTTACCATTATCTTTGGCCTTGTTTGTGCCGGCGATTCACCAAGTTTCATCGTTTCTGAAGCAATATTAAAGAAGTTATTATAGAAAAACTGTTACTAACATACTGACGCCAGCAGCGCATCTCTACGTCAACTAAGGTAACTAACTGCCAGTATACAACAGCGGTTGATGGCTTGATAATTTATCTATAAATACATATCTATTGCAGCAAATAATAGTATTTTTCTTTTACCTACAACTTTACAAATAACTATTTTAGTAATATAAAAAGTTTTTTTCGTTTTTACCGCCATACCAAGCAAGATATTAGCGTGTCAAGTAAATATGAGAAAAATTAATATAACCTTTCATATTTTGAATTTTTTCAAAATTTCTTTTTACCAATCTCTTTGGCTTCGTTTCTGCTAGCGATTCGCCAAATTTCATCGTTTGTGCCGCATTATTAAGCGAGATATTTGCATGTCAAGTTGGTATGGCCACTTTTTATTTTTGAGTTTTTTCAAAATTTTTTTATACCATTCTCTTTGGCCTCGTTTGTGCCGGCGATTCACCAAGTTTCATCCTTTGTGCCGCAATATTAATGAAGTTATTAAAGAAAAACTGTTACTGACATACTGACGCCAGCAGCGCATCTCTACGTCAACTAAAGTAACTACCTGCCAGAATACACCAGCGGTTGATGGGTTGATAATTTATCTATAAATACATATCTATTACAGCAAATAATAGTATTTTTCTTTTACCTACAACTTTAGAAATAACTATTTTAGTAATATAAAAAGTTTTTTTCGTTTTTACCGCCATACCATGCGAGATATTAGCGTGTCAATTAAATATGAGAAAAATTAATATAACTTTTCATATTTTGAATTTTTCAAAATTTCTTTTTGCCAATCTCTTTGGCGTCGTTTCTGCTAGCGATTCTTCGAGTTTCATCGTTTGTGCTGCATTTTTAGGCGAGATATTCGCATGTCAATTTAATATGACAAAATTTGATATAACTTTTATTTTTTTGGACTTTTTCAAAATTTCTTTTTGCCAATCTATTTGGCCTCTTTTGTGCCGCTGATTCGCCAAATTTCATCGTTTGTGGCGCATTATTAAGAGAGATATTTGCATGTCAAGTTGGTATGGCCACTTTCTATTTTTGAGTTTTTTCAAAATTTCGTTTTACCTATCATTTAGGCTTCGTTTGTGCCGGCGATTCACCAAGTTTCATCCTTTGTGCCGCATTTTTAGGCGAGATATTCGCATGTCAATTTATTTTTGACAAAAATTGATATAACTTTTTATTTTTTGAACTTTTTCAAACTTTTTTTATACCATTCTCTTCGGCCTAGTTTGTGCCGGCGATTCACCAAGTTTCATCTTTTGTGCCGCAATATTAAAGAAGTTATTAAAGAAAAACTGTTACTGACATACTGACGCCAGCAGCGCATCTCTACGTCAACTAAAGTAACTATCTGCCAGCATACAACAGCGGTTGATGGCTTGATAATTTATCTATAAATACATATCTATTACAGCAAATTTCAGTATTTTTCTTTTACCTACAACTTTAGAAATACCTATTTTAGTAATATAAAAAGTTTTTTTCGTTTTTACCGCCATACCAAGCGAAATATTAGCGTGTCAAGTAAATATGAGATAAATTAATATAACTTTTCATATTTTGAATTTTTCAAAATTTCTTTTTGACAATCTCTTTGGCCTCGTTTCTGTTAGCGATTCGTCGAGTTTCATCGTTTGTGCCGCATTATTACGCGAGATATTCGCATGTTAATTTGATATGGCCACTTTTTATTTTTGAGTTTTTTCAAAAATTTTTTTACCATTCTTTTAGGCTTCGTTTGTGCCGGCGATTCACCAAGTTTCATCGTTTGTGCCGCATTTTTAGGCGAGATATTCGCATGTCAATTTAATATGACAAAAATTGATATAACTTTTTTTTTGAACTTATTCAAAATTTCTTTTTGCCAATCTCTTTGGCCTCGTTTGTGCCGCTGGTTCGCCAAATTTCATCGTTTGTGCCGCATTATTAAGCGAGATATTCGAATGTCAAGTTGGTATGGCCACTTTTTATTTTTGAGTTTTTTCAAAACTTCTTTTTACCATTCTTTTAGGCTTCGTTTGTGCCAGCGATTCACCATGTTTTATCGTTTGTGCCGCATTTATAGGCGAGATATTTGCATGTAAATTTAATATGACAAAAATTGATACACTTTTTATTTTTTAAACTTTTTCAAAATTTCTTTTGGCCAATCTATTTGGCCTCGTTTGTACCGCTGATTCCCCAAATTTCATCGTTTGTGCCGCATTATTAAGCGAGATATTCGCATGTCAAGTTGGTATGGCCACTTTTTATTTTTGAGTTTTTTCAAAATTTCTTTTTACCATTATTTTAGGCTTCGTTTGCGCCAGCGATTCACCAAGTTTAATCGTTTGTGCCGCATTTTTTAGGCGAGATATTCGCATGTCAATTTGGAATTGCCACTTTTTTTTTTTTGAGTTTTTTGAAAATTTCTTTTTACCAAACGTTTGTGCCGCGTTTGTACCCTCCTTTCCTAAAATTTCAGCTATTAAGCTCAAAAATTGAAAATGTTATTAAGGATTTAAAGTGGCCATACCAACTTGACGGAAGTTGGACACGCGATTTCGCTTGTCTTTGAGATTTTTCAAAAGTTTTTTTTACCATTATCTTTGGCCTTGTTTGTGCCGGCGATTCACCAAGTTTCATCGTTTCTGCCGCAATATTAAAGAAGTTATTATAGAAAAACTGTTACTGACATACTGACGCCAGCAGCGCATCTCTACGTCAACTAAGGTAACTAACTGCCAGTATAAAACAGCGGTTGATGGCTTGATAATTTATCTATAAATACATATCTATTGCAGCAAATAATAGTATTTTTCTTTTACCTACAACTTTACAAATAACTATTTTAGTAATATAAAAAGTTTTTTTCGTTTTTACCGCCATACCAAGCAAGATATTAGCGTGTCAAGTAAATATGAGAAAAATTAATATAACCTTTCATATTTTGAATTTTTTCAAAATTTCTTTTTGCCAATCTCTTTGGCTTCGTTTCTGCTAGCGATTCGCTAAATTTCATCGTTTGTGCCGCATTATTAAGCGAGATATTTGCATGTCAAGTTGGTATGGCCACTTTTGATTTTTGAGTTTTTTCAAAATTTCTTTTTACCATTCTTTTAGGCTTTGTTTGTGCCGGCGATTCACCAAGTTAAATCGTTTGTGCCGCATTTTTAGGCGAGATATTCGCATGTCAATTTAATATGACAAAAATTGATATAACTTTTTATTTTTTGAACTTATTCAAAATTTTTTTTTACCATTCTCTTTGGCCTCGTTTGTGCCGGCGATTCACCAAGTTTCATCGTTTGTGCCGCAATATTAATGAAGTTATTATAGAAAAACTGTTACTGACATACTGACGCCAGCAGCGCATCTCTACGTCAACTAAAGTAACTACCTGCCAGAATACACCAGCGTTTGATGGGTTGATAATTTATCTATAAATACATATCTATTACAGCAAATAATAGTATTTTTTTTTTACCTACAACTTTAGAAATAACTATTTTAGTAATATAAAAAGTTTTTTTCGTTTTTACCGCCATACCATGCGAGATATTAGCGTGTCAATTAAATATGAGAAAAATTAATATAACTTTTCATATTTTGAATTTTTCAAAATTTCTTTTTGCCAATCTCTTTGGCGTCGTTTCTGTTAGCGATTCGTCGAGTTTCATCGTTTGTGCCGCATTATTACGCGAGATATTCGCATGTCAACTTGGTATGGCCATTTTTTATTTTTGAGTTTTTTCAAAATTTTTTTTACCATTCTTTTAGGCTTCGTTTGTGCCGGCAATTCACCAAGTTTCATCGTTTGTGCCGCATTTTTAGGCGAGATATTCGCATGTCAATTTAATATGACAAAATTTGATATAACTTTTATTTTTTTGGACTTTTCCAAAATTTCTTTTTGCCAATCTATTTGGACTCTTTTGTGCCGCTGATTCGCCAAATTTCATCGTTTGTGCCGCATTATTAAGAGAGATATTTGCATGTCAAGTTGGTATGGCCACTTTCTATTTTTTAGTTTTTTCAAAATTTCGTTTTACCTATCATTTAGGCATCGTTTGTGCCGGCGATTCACCAAGTTTCATCCTTTGTGCCGCATTTTTAGGCGAGATATTCGCATGTCAATTTATTTTTGACAAAAATTGATATAACTTTTTATTTTTTGAACTTTTTCAAACTTTTTTTATACCATTCTCTTCGGTCTCGTTTGTGCCGGCGATTCACCAAGTTTCATCCTTTGTGCCGCAATATTAAAGAAGTTATTAAAGAAAAACTGTTACTGACATACTGACGCCAGCAGCGCATCTCTACGTCAACTAAAGTAACTATCTGCCAGCATACAACAGCGGTTGATGGCTTGATAATTTATCTATAAATACATATCTATTACAGCAAATATCAGTATTTTTTTTTTACCTACAACTTTAGAAATACCTATTTTAGTAATATAAAAAGTATTTTTCGTTTTTACCGCCATACCAAGCGAAATATTAGCGTGTCAAGTAAATATGAGAAAAATTAATATAACTTTTCATATTTTGAATTTTTCAAAATTTCTTTTTGCCAATCTCTTTGGCCTCGTTTCTGCTAGCGATTCGTCGAGTTTCATCGTTTGTGCCGCATTATTACGCGAGATATTCGCATGTTAATTTGATATGGCCACTTTTTATTTTTGAGTTTTTTCAAAAATTTTTTTACCATTCTTTTAGGCTTCGTTTGTGCCGGCGATTCACCAAGTTTCATCGTTTGTGCCGCATTTTTAGGCGAGATATTCGCATGTCAATTTAATATGACAAAAATAGATATAACTTTTTTTTTGAACTTATTCAAAATTTCTTTTTGCTAATCTCTTTGGCCTCGTTTGTGCCGCTGGTTCGCCAAATTTCATCGTTTGTGCCGCATTATTAAGCGAGATATTCGAATGTCAAGTTGGTATGGCCACTTTTTATTTTTGAGTTTTTTCAAAACTTCTTTTTACCATTCTTTTAGGCTTCGTTTGTGCCAGCGATTCACCATGTTTTATCGTTTGTGCCGCATTTATAGGCGAGATATTTGCATGTAAATTTAATATGACAAAAATTGATACACTTTTTATTTTTTAAACTTTTTCAAAATTTCTTTTGGCCAATCTATTTGGCCTCGTTTGTGCCGCTGATTCCCCAAATTTCATCGTTCGTGCCGCATTATTAAGCGAGATATTCGCATGTTAAGTTGGTATGGCCACTTTTTATTTTTGAGTTTTTTCAAAATTTTTTTTTACTATTATTTTAGGCTTCGTTTGCGCCAGCGATTCACCAAGTTTAATCGTTTGTGCCGCATTTTTAGGCGAGATATTCGCATGTCAATTTGGAATTACCACTTTTTATTTTTTGAGTTTTTTGAATATTTCTTTTTACCAAACGTTTGTGCCGCGTTTGTGCCCTCTTTTCCCAAAATTTCAGCCATTAAGCTCAAAAATTGAAAAAGTTATTAAGGATTTAAAGTGGCCATACCAACTTGACGGAAGTTGGTATCGCTTGTCTTTGAGATTTTTCAAAAGTTTTTTTTACCATTATCTTTGGCCTTGTTTGTGCCGGCAATTCACCAAGTTTCATCGTTTCTGCTGCAATATTAAAGAAGTTATTATGGAAAAACTGTTACTGACATACTGACGCCAGCAGCGCATCTCTACGTCAACTAAAGTAACTAAGTGCCAGTATACAACAGCGGTTGATGGCTTGATAATTTATCTATAAATACATATCTATTACAGCAAATAATAGTATTTTTCTTTTACCTACAACTTTACAAAAAAATATTTTGGTAATATAAAAAGTTTTTTTCGTTTTTACCGCCATACCAAGCGGGATATTAGCGTGTCTAGTAAATATGAGAAAAATTAATATAACTTTTCATATTTTGAATTTTTTCAAAATTTCTTTTTGCCAATCTCTTTGGCCTCGTTTCTGCTAGCGATTCGCCAAATTTCATCGTTTGTGCCGCATTATTAAGCGAGATATTTGCATGTCAAGTTGGTATGGCCACTTTTTATTTTTGAGCTTTTCAAAATTTCTTTTTACCATTCTTTTAGGCTTTGTTTGTGCCGGCGATTCACCAAGTTAAATCGTTTGTGCCGCATTTTTAGGCGAGATATTCGCATGTCAATTTAATTAGACAAAAATTGATATAACTTTTTATTTTTTGAACTTATTCGAATTTTTTTTTTACCATTCTCTTTGGCCTCGTTTGTGCCGGCGATTCACCAAGTTTCATCCTTTGTGCCGCAATATTAATGAAGTTAATACTGACATACTGACGCCAGCAGCGCATCTCTACGTCAACTAAAGTAACTACCTGCCAGAATACACCAGCGGTTGATGGGTTGATAATTTATCTATAAATACATATCTATTACAGCAAATAATAGTATTTTTCTTTTACCTACAACTTTAGAAATAACTATTTTAGTAATATAAAAAGTTTTTTTCGTTTTTACCGCCATACCATGCGAGATATTAGCGTGTCAATTAAATATGAGAAAAATTAATATAACTTTTCACATTTTGAATTTTTTCGAAATTTCTTTTTGCCAATCTCTTTAGACTCGTTTCTGCTAGCGATTCGTCGAGTTTCATCGTTGGTGCCGCATTATTACGCGAGATATTCGCATGTCAAGTTGGAATGGCCACTTTTTGTTTTTGATTTTTTCAATATTTCTTATTATCATTCTTTTAGGCTTCGTTTGTGCCGGCGATTCACCAAGTTAAATCGTTTGTGTTGCATTTTTAGACGAGATATTCGCATGTGAATTCAATATGACAAAAATTGTTATAACTTTTTATTTTTTGATTTTTTCAAAAAAATTTTTTACTATTCTTTTTGACCTTGTTTGTGCCGGCGATTCACCAAGTTTCATCCTTTGTGCCGCAATATTAAAGAAGTTATTAATGAAAAACTGTTACTGACATACTGACGCCAGCAGCGCATCTCTACGTCAACTAAAGTAACTACCTGCCAGAATACACCAGCGGTTGATGGGTTGATAATTTATCTATAAATACATATCTATTACAGCAAATAATAGTATTTTTCTTTTACCTACAACTTTAGAAATAACTATTTTAGTAATATAAAAAGTTTTTTTCGTTTTTACCGCCATACCATGCGAGATATTAGCGTGTCAATTAAATATGAGAAAAATTAATATAACTTTTCATATTTTGAATTTTTCAAAATTTCTTTTTGCCAATCTCTTTGGCGTCGTTTCTGTTAGCGATTCGTCGAGTTTCATCGTTTGTGCCGCATTATTACGCGAGATATTCGCATGTCAACTTGGTATGGCCATTTTTTATTTTTGAGTTTTTTCAAAATTTTTTTTACCATTCTTTTAGGCTTCGTTTGTGCCGGCAATTCACCAAGTTTCATCGTTTGTGCCGCATTTTTAGGCGAGATATTCGCATGTCAATTTAATATGACAAAATTTGATATAACTTTTATTTTTTTGGACTTTTTCAAAATTTCTTTTTGCCAATCTATTTGGCCTCTTTTGTGCCGCTGATTCGCCAAATTTCATCGTTTGTGGCGCATTATTAAGAGAGATATTTGCATGTCAAGTTGGTATGGCCACTTTCTATTTTTTAGTTTTTTCAAAATTTCGTTTTACCTATCATTTAGGCATCGTTTGTGCCGGCGATTCACCAAGTTTCATCCTTTGTGCCGCATTTTTAGGCGAGATATTCGCATGTCAATTTATTTTTGACAAAAATTGATATAACTTTTTATTTTTTGAACTTTTTCAAACTTTTTTTATACCATTCTCTTCGGTCTCGTTTGTTCCGGCGATTCACCAAGTTTCATCCTTTGTGCCGCAATATTATTGAAGTTATTAAAGATAAACTGTTACTGACATACTGACGCCAGCAGCGCATCTTTACGTCAACTAAAGTAACTAACTGCCAGCATACACCAGCGGTTGATGGGTTGATAATTTATCTATAAATACATATCTGTTACAGCAAATAATAGTATTTTTCTTTTACCTACAACTTTAGAAATAACTATTTTAGTAATATAAATAGTTTTTTTCATTTTTACCGCCATACCAAGCGAGACATTAGCGTGTCAATTAAATATGAGAAAAATTAATATAACTTTTCATATTTTGAGTTTTTTCAAAATTTTTTTTTGTCAATCTCTTTGGCCTCGTTTCTGCTAGCGATTCGTCGAGTTTCAACGTTTGTGCCGCATTATTACGCGAGATATTCGCATGTTAAGTTGGTATGGCCACTTTTTATTTTTGAGTTTTTTCAAAATTTTTTTTACTTTTCTTTTAGGCTTCGTTTGTGCCGGCAATTCACCATGTTTCATCGTTTGTGCCGCATTTCTAGGCGAGATATTCGCATGTCAATTTAATATGACAAAAATTGATGTAACTTTTTTTTTTGAACTTATTCAAAATTTCTTTTTGCCAATCTCTTTGGCTTCGTTTGTGCCGCTGATTCGCCAAATTTCATCGTTTGTGCCGCATTAATAAGCGAGATATTCGAATGTCAATTTGGTATGGCCACTTTTTATTTTTGAGTTTTTTCAAAATTTCTTTTTACCATTCTTTTAGGCTTCGTTTGTGCCAGCGATTCACCAAGTTTAATCGTTTGTGCCGCATTTTTAGGCGAGATATTCGCATGTCAATTTGGAATTGCCACTTTTTATTTTTTGAGTTTTTTGAAAATTTCTTTTTACCAATCGTTTGTGCCGCGTTTGTGCCGTCCTTTCCCAATATTTCAGCCATTAAGCTCAAAAATTGAAAAAGTTATTAAGGATTTAAAGTGGCCATACCAACTTGACGGAAGTTGGACACGCGATTTCGCTTGTTTTTGAGATTTTTCAAAATTTCTTTTTGCCAATCACTTTGGCTTCGTTTCTGCTAGCGATTCGTCGAGTTTCATCGTTTGTGCCGCATTATTACGCGAGATATTGGTATGTCAAGTTGGTATGGCCACTTTTTGTTTTTGGGTTTTTTCAAAATTACTTTTTACCATTCTTTTAGGATTCGTTTGTGCCGGCGATTCACCAAGTTAAATCGTTTGTGCCGCATTTTTAGACGAGATATTCGCATGTCAATTTAATATGACAAAAAATGATATAACTTTTTATTTTTTGAACTTTTTCAAAATTTTGTTTTACCATGCTCTTTGGCCTTGTTTGTGCCGGCGATTCACCAAGTTTCATCCTTTGTGCCGCAATATTAAAGAAGTTATTAAAGAAAAACTGTTACTGACATACTGACGCCAGCAACGCATCTCTACGTCAACTAAAGTATCTAACTGCCAGCATACACCATCGGTTGATGGGTTGATAATTTATCTATAAATACATATCTATTACAGCAAATAATAGTATTTTTCTTTTACCTACAACTTTACAAATAGCTATTTTAGTAATATAAAAAGTTTTTTTCGTTTTTACCGCCATACCAAGCGAGATATTAGGGTGTCAAGTAAATATGAGAAAAATTAATATAACTTTTCATATTTTGAATTTTTTCGAAATTTCTTTTTGCCAATCTCTTTGGCCTCGTATCTGCTAGCAATTCGTCGAGTTTCATCGTTTGTGCCGCATTATTACGCGAGATATTCGCATGTCAAGTTGATATGGCCACTTTTTATTTTTGAGTTTTTTCAAAATTTTTTTACCATTCTTTTAGGCTTCGTTTGTGCCAGCGATTCACGAAGTTAAATCGTTTGTGCCGCATTTTTAGACGAGATATTCGCATGTCAATTTAATATGACAAAAAATGATATAACTTTTTATTTTTTGAGTTTTTTGAAAATTTCTTTTCACTATTCTCTTTGGCCTCGTTTGTGCCTGCGATTCGCCAAGTTTCATCGTTTATGCCGCAATATTAAAGAAGTTATTATAGAAAAACTGTTACTGACATACTGACGCCAGCAGCGCAACTCTACGTCAACTAAAGTAACTAAGTGCCAGTATACAACAGCGGTTGATGGCTTGATAATTTATCTATAAATACATATCTATTACAGCAAATAATAGTATTTTTCTTTTACCTACAACTTTACAAATAACTATTTTAGTAATATAAAAAGTTTTTTATGTTTTTACCGCCATACCAAGCGAGATATTAGCGTGTCAATTAAATATGAGAAAAATTAATATAACTTTTCATTTTTGAATTTTTTCGAAATTTCTTTTTGCCAAACTCTTTGGCCTCGTTTGTACCGCTGATTCGCCAAATTTCATCGTTTGTGCCGCATTATTAAGAGAGATATTTGCATGTCAAGTTGGTATGGCCACTTTCTATTTTTTAGTTTTTTCAAAATTTCGTTTTACCTATCATTTAGGCATCGTTTGTGCCGGCGATTCACCAAGTTTCATCCTTTGTGCCGCATTTTTAGGCGAGATATTCGCATGTCAATTTATTTTTGACAAAAATTGATATAACTTTTTATTTTTTGAACTTTTTCAAACTTTTTTTATACCATTCTCTTCGGTCTCGTTTGTGCCGGCGATTCACCAAGTTTCATCCTTTGTGCCGCAATATTAAAGAAGTTATTAAAGAAAAACTGTTACTGACATACTGACGCCAGCAGCGCATCTCTACGTCAACTAAAGTAACTATCTGCCAGCATACAACAGCGGTTGATGGCTT
This sequence comes from Rhodnius prolixus, assembly GCF_049639745.1. NCBI lineage: Eukaryota > Metazoa > Arthropoda > Insecta > Hemiptera > Reduviidae > Rhodnius > Rhodnius prolixus. The sequence continues at coordinate 611,181 of NW_027411597.1, forward strand.
GATAATTTATCTATAAATACATATCTATTACAGCAAATATCAGTATTTTTTTTTTACCTACAACTTTAGAAATACCTATTTTAGTAATATAAAAAGTTTTTTTCGTTTTTACCGCCATACCAAGCGAAATATTAGCGTGTCAAGTAAATATGAGAAAAATTAATATAACTTTTCATATTTTGAATTTTTCAAAATTTCTTTTTGCCAATCTCTTTGGCCTCGTTTCTGCTAGCGATTCGTCGAGTTTCATCGTTTGTGCCGCATTATTACGCGAGATATTCGCATGTTAATTTGATATGGCCACTTTTTATTTTTGAGTTTTTTCAAAAATTTTTTTACCATTCTTTTAGGCTTCGTTTGTGCCGGCGATTCACCAAGTTTCATCGTTTGTGCCGCATTTTTAGGCGAGATATTCGCATGTCAATTTAATATGACAAAAATTGATATAACTTTTTTTTTGAACTTATTCAAAATTTCTTTTTGCCAATCTCTTTGGCCTCGTTTGTGCCGCTGGTTCGCCAAATTTCATCGTTTGTGCCGCATTATTAAGCGAGATATTCGAATGTCAAGTTGGTATGGCCACTTTTTATTTTTGAGTTTTTTCAAAACTTCTTTTTACCATTCTTTTAGGCTTCGTTTGTGCCAGCGATTCACCATGTTTTATCGTTTGTGCCGCATTTATAGGCGAGATATTTGCATGTAAATTTAATATGACAAAAATTGATACACTTTTTATTTTTTAAACTTTTTCAAAATTTCTTTTGGCCAATCTATTTGGCCTCGTTTGTGCCGCTGATTCCCCAAATTTCATCGTTTGTGCCGCATTATTAAGCGAGATATTCGCATGTTAAGTTGGTATGGCCACTTTTTATTTTTGAGTTTTTTCAAAATTTCTTTTTACCATTATTTTAGGTTTCGTTTGCGCCAGCGATTCACCAAGTTTAATCGTTTGTGCCGCATTTTTAGGCGAGATATTCGCATGTCAATTTGGAATTACCACTTTTTATTTTTTGAGTTTTTTGAATATTTCTTTTTACCAAACGTTTGTGCCGCGTTTGTGCCCTCTTTTCCCAAAATTTCAGCCATTAAGCTCAAAAATTGAAAAAGTTATTAAGGATTTAAAGTGGCCATACCAACTTGACGGAAGTTGGTATCGCTTGTCTTTGAGATTTTTCAAAAGTTTTTTTTACCATTATCTTTGGCCTTGTTTGTGCCGGCAATTCACCAATTTTCATCGTTTCTGCCGCAATATTAAAGAAGTTATTATGGAAAAACTGTTACTGACATACTGACGCCAGCAGCGAATCTCTACGTCAACTAAAGTAACTAAGTGCCAGTATACAACAGCGGTTGATGGCTTGATAATTTATCTATAAATACATATCTATTACAGCAAATAATAGTATTTTTCTTTTACCTACAACTTTACAAAAAAATATTTTGGTAATATAAAAAGTTTTTTTCGTTTTTACCGCCATACCAAGCGGGATATTAGCGTGTCAAGTAAATATGAGAAAAATTAATATAACTTTTCATATTTTGAATTTTTTCAAAATTTCTTTTTGCCAATCTCTTTGGCCTCGTTTCTGCTAGCGATTCGCCAAATTTCATCGTTTGTGCCGCATTATTAAGCGAGATATTTGCATGTCAAGTTGGTATGGCCACTTTTTATTTTTGAGCTTTTCAAAATTTCTTTTTACCATTCTTTTAGGCTTTGTTTGTGCCGGCGATTCACCAAGTTAAATCGTTTGTGCCGCATTTTTAGGCGAGATATTCGCATGTCAATTTATTTTTGACAAAAATTGATATAACTTTTTATTTTTTGAACTTATTCAAATTTTTTTTTTACCATTCTCTTTGGCCTCGTTTGTGCCGGCGATTCACCAAGTTTCATCCTTTGTGCCGCAATATTAATGAAGTTAATACTGACATACTGACGCCAGCAGCGCATCTCTACGTCAACTAAAGTAACTACCTGCCAGAATACACCAGCGGTTGATGGGTTGATAATTTATCTATAAATACATATCTATTACAGCAAATAATAGTATTTTTCTTTTACCTACAACTTTAGAAATAACTATTTTAGTAATATAAAAAGTTTTTTTCGTTTTTACCGCCATACCATGCGAGATATTAGCGTGTCAATTAAATATGAGAAAAATTAATATAACTTTTCACATTTTGAATTTTTTCGAAATTTCTTTTTGCCAATCTCTTTAGCCTCGTTTCTGCTAGCGATTCGTCGAGTTTCATCGTTGGTGCCGCATTATTACGCGAGATATTCGCATGTCAAGTTGGAATGGCCACTTTTTGTTTTTGATTTTTTCAATATTTCTTATTATCATTCTTTTAGGCTTCGTTTGTGCCGGCGATTCACCAAGTTAAATCGTTTGTGTTGCATTTTTAGACGAGATATTCGCATGTGAATTCAATATGACAAAAATTGTTATAACTTTTTATTTTTTGATTTTTTCAAAAAAATTTTTTACTATTCTTTTTGACCTTGTTTGTGCCGGCGATTCACCAAGTTTCATCCTTTGTGCCGCAATATTAAAGAAGTTATTAATGAAAAACTGTTACTGACATACTGACGCCAGCAGCGCATCTCTACGTCAACTAAAGTAACTACCTGCCAGAATACACCAGCGGTTGATGGGTTGATAATTTATCTATAAATACATATCTATTACAGCAAATAATAGTATTTTTCTTTTACCTACAACTTTAGAAATAACTATTTTAGTAATATAAAAAGTTTTTTTCGTTTTTACCGCCATACCATGCGAGATATTAGCGTGTCAATTAAATATGAGAAAAATTAATATAACTTTTCATATTTTGAATTTTTCAAAATTTCTTTTTGCCAATCTCTTTGGCGTCGTTTCTGTTAGCGATTCGTCGAGTTTCATCGTTTGTGCCGCATTATTACGCGAGATATTCGCATGTCAACTTGGTATGGCCATTTTTTATTTTTGAGTTTTTTCAAAATTTTTTTTACCATTCTTTTAGGCTTCGTTTGTGCCGGCAATTCACCAAGTTTCATCGTTTGTGCCGCATTTTTAGGCGAGATATTCGCATGTCAATTTAATATGACAAAATTTGATATAACTTTTATTTTTTTGGACTTTTTCAAAATTTCTTTTTGCCAATCTATTTGGCCTCTTTTGTGCCGCTGATTCGCCAAATTTCATCGTTTGTGGCGCATTATTAAGAGAGATATTTGCATGTCAAGTTGGTATGGCCACTTTCTATTTTTTAGTTTTTTCAAAATTTCGTTTTACCTATCATTTAGGCATCGTTTGTGCCGGCGATTCACCAAGTTTCATCCTTTGTGCCGCATTTTTAGGCGAGATATTCGCATGTCAATTTATTTTTGACAAAAATTGATATAACTTTTTATTTTTTGAACTTTTTCAAACTTTTTTTATACCATTCTCTTCGGTCTCGTTTGTGCCGGCGATTCACCAAGTTTCATCCTTTGTGCCGCAATATTATTGAAGTTATTAAAGATAAACTGTTACTGACATACTGACGCCAGCAGCGCATCTTTACGTCAACTAAAGTAACTAACTGCCAGCATACACCAGCGGTTGATGGGTTGATAATTTATCTATAAATACATATCTGTTACAGCAAATAATAGTATTTTTCTTTTACCTACAACTTTAGAAATAACTATTTTAGTAATATAAATAGTTTTTTTCATTTTTACCGCCATACCAAGCGAGACATTAGCGTGTCAATTAAATATGAGAAAAATTAATATAACTTTTCATATTTTGAGTTTTTTCAAAATTTTTTTTTGTCAATCTCTTTGGCCTCGTTTCTGCTAGCGATTCGTCGAGTTTCAACGTTTGTGCCGCATTATTACGCGAGATATTCGCATGTTAAGTTGGTATGGCCACTTTTTATTTTTGAGTTTTTTCAAAATTTTTTTTACTATTCTTTTAGGCTTCGTTTGTGCCGGCAATTCACCATGTTTCATCGTTTGTGCCGCATTTCTAGGCGAGATATTCGCATGTCAATTTAATATGACAAAAATTGATGTAACTTTTTTTTTTGAACTTATTCAAAATTTCTTTTTGCCAATCTCTTTGGCTTCGTTTGTGCCGCTGATTCGCCAAATTTCATCGTTTGTGCCGCATTAATAAGCGAGATATTCGAATGTCAATTTGGTATGGCCACTTTTTATTTTTGAGTTTTTTCAAAATTTCTTTTTACCATTCTTTTAGGCTTCGTTTGTGCCAGCGATTCACCAAGTTTAATCGTTTGTGCCGCATTTTTAGGCGAGATATTCGCATGTCAATTTGGAATTGCCACTTTTTATTTTTTGAGTTTTTTGAAAATTTCTTTTTACCAATCGTTTGTGCCGCGTTTGTGCCGTCCTTTCCCAATATTTCAGCCATTAAGCTCAAAAATTGAAAAAGTTATTAAGGATTTAAAGTGGCCATACCAACTTGACGGAAGTTGGACACGCGATTTCGCTTGTTTTTGAGATTTTTCAAAATTTCTTTTTGCCAATCACTTTGGCTTCGTTTCTGCTAGCGATTCGTCGAGTTTCATCGTTTGTGCCGCATTATTACGCGAGATATTGGTATGTCAAGTTGGTATGGCCACTTTTTGTTTTTGGGTTTTTTCAAAATTACTTTTTACCATTCTTTTAGGATTCGTTTGTGCCGGCGATTCACCAAGTTAAATCGTTTGTGCCGCATTTTTAGACGAGATATTCGCATGTCAATTTAATATGACAAAAAATGATATAACTTTTTATTTTTTGAACTTTTTCAAAATTTTGTTTTACCATGCTCTTTGGCCTTGTTTGTGCCGGCGATTCACCAAGTTTCATCCTTTGTGCCGCAATATTAAAGAAGTTATTAAAGAAAAACTGTTACTGACATACTGACGCCAGCAACGCATCTCTACGTCAACTAAAGTATCTAACTGCCAGCATACACCATCGGTTGATGGGTTGATAATTTATCTATAAATACATATCTATTACAGCAAATAATAGTATTTTTCTTTTACCTACAACTTTACAAATAGCTATTTTAGTAATATAAAAAGTTTTTTTCGTTTTTACCGCCATACCAAGCGAGATATTAGGGTGTCAAGTAAATATGAGAAAAATTAATATAACTTTTCATATTTTGAATTTTTTCGAAATTTCTTTTTGCCAATCTCTTTGGCCTCGTATCTGCTAGCAATTCGTCGAGTTTCATCGTTTGTGCCGCATTATTACGCGAGATATTCGCATGTCAAGTTGATATGGCCACTTTTTATTTTTGAGTTTTTTCAAAATTTTTTTACCATTCTTTTAGGCTTCGTTTGTGCCAGCGATTCACGAAGTTAAATCGTTTGTGCCGCATTTTTAGACGAGATATTCGCATGTCAATTTAATATGACAAAAAATGATATAACTTTTTATTTTTTGAGTTTTTTGAAAATTTCTTTTCACTATTCTCTTTGGCCTCGTTTGTGCCTGCGATTCGCCAAGTTTCATCGTTTATGCCGCAATATTAAAGAAGTTATTATAGAAAAACTGTTACTGACATACTGACGCCAGCAGCGCAACTCTACGTCAACTAAAGTAACTAAGTGCCAGTATACAACAGCGGTTGATGGCTTGATAATTTATCTATAAATACATATCTATTACAGCAAATAATAGTATTTTTCTTTTACCTACAACTTTACAAATAACTATTTTAGTAATATAAAAAGTTTTTTATGTTTTTACCGCCATACCAAGCGAGATATTAGCGTGTCAATTAAATATGAGAAAAATTAATATAACTTTTCATTTTTGAATTTTTTCGAAATTTCTTTTTGCCAAACTCTTTGGCCTCGTTTGTACCGCTGATTCGCCAAATTTCATCGTTTGTGCCGCATTATTAAGAGAGATATTTGCATGTCAAGTTGGTATGGCCACTTTCTATTTTTGAGTTTTTTCAAAATTTCGTTTTACCTATCATTTAGGCTTCGTTTGTGCCGGCGATTCACCAAGTTTCATCCTTTGTGCCGCATTTTTAGGCGAGATATTCGCATGTCAATTTATTTTTGACAAAAATTGATATAACTTTTTATTTTTTGAACTTTTTCAAATTTTTTTTTTACCATTCTCTTTGGCCTCGTTTGTGCCGGCGATTCACCAAGTTTCATCCTTTGTGCCGCAATATTAAAGAAGTTATTAAAGAAAAACTGTTACTGACATACTGACGCCAGCAGCGCATCTCTACGTCAACTAAAGTAACTAACTGCCAGCATACAACAGCGGTTGATGGCTTGATAATTTATCTATAAATACATATCTATTACAGCAAATATCAGTATTTTTCTTTTACCTACAACTTTAGAAATAACTATTTTAGTAATATAAAAAGTTTTTTTCGTTTTTATCGCCATACCAAGCGAGATATTAGCGTGTCAATTTAATATGACAAAAATTGATATAACTTTTTTTTTGAACTTATTCAAAATTTCTTTTTGCCAATCTCTTTGGCCTCGTTTGTGCCGCTGATTCGCCAAATTTCATCGTTTGTGCCGCATTATTTAGCGAGATATTCGAATGTCAAGTTGGTATGGCCACTTTTTATTTTGGAGTTTTTTCAAAATTTCTTTTTACCATTCTTTTAGGCTTCGTTAGTGCCAGCGATTCACCATATTTCATCGTTTGTGCCGCATTTATAGGCGAGATATTAGCATGTAAATTTAATACGACAAAAATTGATACACTTTTTATTTTTTAAACTTTTTCAAAATTTCTATTGGCCAATCTATTTGGCCTCGTTTGTGCCGCTGATTCCAAAAAATTTCATCGTTTGTGCCGCATTATTAAGCGAGATATTCGCATGTCAAGTTGGTATGGCCACTTTTTATTTTTGAGTTTTTTCAAAATTTCTTTTTACCATTATTTTAGGCTTCGTTTGCGCCAGCGATTCACGAAGTTTAATCGTTTGTGCCGCATTTTTAGGCGAGATATTCGCATGTCAATTTGGAATTGCCACTTTTTATTTTTTGAGTTTTTTGAAAATTTCTTTTTACCAATCGTTTGTGCCGCGTTTGTGCCCTCCTTTCCCAAAATTTCAGCTATTAAGCTCAAAAATTGAAAATGTTATTAAGGATTTAAAGTGGCCATACCAACTTGACGGAGGTTGGACACGCGATTTCGCTTGTCTTTGAGATTTTTCAAAAGTTTTTTTTACCATTATCTTTGGCCTTGTTTGTGCCGGCGATTCACCAAGTTTCATCGTTTCTGAAGCAATATTAAAGAAGTTATTATAGAAAAACTGTTACTGACATACTGACGCCAGCAGCGCATCTCTACGTCAACTAAGGTAACTAACTGCCAGTATACAACAGCGGTTGATGGCTTGATAATTTATCTATAAATACATATCTATTGCAGCAAATAATAGTATTTTTCTTTTACCTACAACTTTACAAATAACTATTTTAGTAATATAAAAAGTTTTTTTCGTTTTTACCGCCATACCAAGCAAGATATTAGCGTGTCAAGTAAATATGAGAAAAATTAATATAACCTTTCATATTTTGAATTTTTTCAAAATTTCTTTTTGCCAATCTCTTTGGCTTCGTTTCTGCTAGCGATTCGCCAAATTTCATCGTTTGTGCCGCATTATTAAGCGAGATATTTGCATGTCAAGTTGGTATGGCCACTTTTTATTTTTGAGTTTTTTCAAAATTTTTTTATACCATTCTCTTTGGCCTCGTTTGTGCCGGCGATTCACCAAGTTTCATCCTTTGTGCCGCAATATTAATGAAGTTATTAAAGAAAAACTGTTACTGACATACTGACGCCAGCAGCGCATCTCTACGTCAACTAAAGTAACTACCTGCCAGAATACACCAGCGGTTGATGGGTTGATAATTTATCTATAAATACATATCTATTACAGCAAATAATAGTATTTTTCTTTTACCTACAACTTTAGAAATAACTATTTTAGTAATATAAAAAGTTTTTTTCGTTTTTACCGCCATACCATGCGAGATATTAGCGTGTCAATTAAATATGAGAAAAATTAATATAACTTTTCATATTTTGAATTTTTCAAAATTTCTTTTTGCCAATCTCTTTGGCGTCGTTTCTGCTAGCGATTCTTCGAGTTTCATCGTTTGTGCCGCATTTTTAGGCGAGATATTCGCATGTCAATTTAATATGACAAAATTTGATATAACTTTTATTTTTTTGGACTTTTTCAAAATTTCTTTTTGCCAATCTATTTGGCCTCTGCTGATTCGCCAAATTTCATCGTGTGTGGCGCATTATTAAGAGAGATATTTGCATGTCAAGTTGGTATGGCCACTTTCTATTTTTGAGTTTTTTCAAAATTTATAACAAAAATTGATATAACTTTTTTTTTTTGAACTTTTTCAAAATTTCTTTTTGCTAATCTTTTTGGCCTGGTTTGTGCCGCTGATTCGCCATCATTCATCGTTTGTGCCGCATTATTAAGCGAGATATTCGCATGTCAAGTTGGTATGGCCACTTTTTATGTTTGAGTTTTTCAAAAATTCTTTTTATTATTCTTTTATGCTTCGTTTGTGCCAGCGATTCACCAAGTTTCATCGTTTGTGCCGCATTTTTAGGCGAGATATTGGCATGTCAATTTGGAATAACCACTTTTTATTTTTTGAGTTTTTTGAAAATTTCTTTTCACTATTCTCTTTGGCCTCGTTTGTGCCTGCGACTCGCCAAGTTTCATCGTTTATGCCGCAATATTAAAGAAGTTATTATAGAAAAACTGTTACTGACATACTGACGCCAGCAGCGCAACTCTACGTCAACTAAAGTAACTAAGTGCCAGTATACAACAGCGGTTGATGGCTTGATAATTTATCTATAAATACATATCTATTACAGCAAATAATAGAATTTTTCTTTTACCTACAACTTTACAAATAACTATTTTAGTAATATAAAAAGTTTTTTATGTTTTTACCGCCATACCAAGCGAGATATTAGCGTGTCAATTAAATATGAGAAAAATTAATATAACTTTTCATTTTTGAATTTTTTCGAAATTTCTTTTTGCCAAACTCTTTGGCCTCGTTTGTGCCGGCGATTCACCAAGTTTCATCGTTTGTGCCGCATTTTTAGGCGAGATATTCGCATGTCAATTTATTTTTGACAAAAATTGATATAACTTTTTATTTTTTGAACTTTTTCAAAATTTTTTTTTACCATTCTCTTTGGCCTCGTTTGTGCCGGCGATTCACCAAGTTTCATCCTTTGTGCCGCAATATTAAAGAAGTTATTAAAGAAAAACTGTTACTGACATACTGACGCCAGCAGCGCATCTCTACGTCAACTAAAGTAACTAACTGCCAGCATACAACAGCGGTTGATGGCTTGATAATTTATCTATAAATACATATCTATTACAGCAAATATCAGTATTTTTCTTTTACCTACAACTTTAGAAATAACTATTTTAATAATATAAAAAGTTTTTTTCGTTTTTATCGCCATACCAAGCGAGATATTAGCGTGTCAATTTAATATGACAAAAATTGATATAACTTTTTTTTTGAACTTATTCAAAATTTCTTTTTGCCAATCTCTTTGGCCTCGTTTGTGCCGCTGATTCGCCAAATTTCATCGTTTGTGCCGCATTATTAACCGAGATATTCGCATGTCAATTTGGTATGGCCACTTTTTATTTTTGATTTTTTCAAAATTTCTTTTTACTATTCATTTAGACTTCGTTTGTGCCGGCGATTCACCAAGTTTCATCGTTTTTGTCTCATTTTGAGGCGAGATATTCGCATGTCAATTTAATATGACAAAAATTGATATAACTTTTTTTTTTTGAACTTTTTCAAAATTTCTTTTTGCTAATCTTTTTGGCCTGGTTTGTGCCGCTGATTCGCCATCATTCATCGTTTGTGCCGCATTATTAAGCGAGATATTCGCATGTCAAGTTGGTATGGCCACTTTTTATGTTTGAGTTTTTCAAAAATTCTTTTTATTATTCTTTTATGCTTCGTTTGTGCCAGCGATTCACCAAGTTTCATCGTTTGTGCCGCATTTTTAGGCGAGATATTGGCATGTCAATTTGGAATAACCACTTTTTATTTTTTGAGTTTTTTGAAAATTTTTTTTCACTATTCTCTTTGGCCTCGTTTGTGCCTGCGATTCGCCAAGTTTCATCGTTTATGCCGCAATATTAAAGAAGTTATTATAGAAAAACTGTTACTGACATACTGACGCCAGCAGCGCAACTCTACGTCAACTAAAGTAACTAAGTGCCAGTATACAACAGCGGTTGATGGCTTGATAATTTATCTATAAATACATATCTATTACAGCAAATAATAGTATTTTTCTTTTACCTACAACTTTACAAATAACTATTTTAGTAATATAAAAAGTTTTTTTCATTTTTACCGCCATACCAAGCGAGACATTAGCGTGTCAATTAAATATGAGAAAAATTAATATAACTTTTCATATTTTGAGTTTTTTCAAAATTTTTTTTTGCCAATCTATTTGGCCACGTTTCTGCTAGCGATTCGTCGAGTTTCATCGTTTGTGCCGCATTATTACGCGAGATATTCGCATGTCAAGTTGGTGTGGCCACTTTTTATTTTTGAGTTTTTTCAAAATTTCATTTTACCATTCTTTTAGGATTCGTTTGTGCCGGCGATTCACAAAGTTAAATCGCTTGTGCCGCAATATTAAAGAAGTTATTAAAGAAAAACTGTTACTGACATACTGACGCCAGCAGCGCATTTCTACGTCAACTAATGTAACTAACTACCAGCTTACACCAGCGGTTGATGGGTTGATAATTTATCTATAAATACATATCTATTACAGCAAATAATAGTATTTTTCTTTTACCTACAACTTTACAAATAACTATTTTAGTAACATAAACAGTTTTTTTCGTTTTTACCGCCGTACCAAGCGCGATATTAGCGTGTCAAGTAAATATGAGAAAAATTAATATAACTTTTCATATTTTGAATTTTTTCGAAATTTCTTTTTGCCAAACTCTTTGGCCTCGTTTGTACCGCTGATTCGCCAAATTTCATCGTTTGTGCCGCATTATTAACCGAGATATTGGCATGTCAATTTGGAATAACCACTTTTTATTTTTTGAGTTTTTTGAAAATTTCTTTTCACCATTCTCTTTGGCCTCGTTTGTGCCTGCGATTCGCCAAGTTTCATCGTTTATGCCGCAATATTAAAGAAGTTATTATAGAAAAACTGTTACTGAGATACTGACGCCAGCAGCGCAACTCTACGTCAACTAAAGTAACTAACTGCCAGCATACAACAGCGGTTGATGGCTTGATAATTTATCTATAAATACATATCTATTACAGCAAATATCAGTATTTTTCTTTTACCTACAACTTTAGAAATAACTATTTTAGTAATATAAAAAGTTTTTTTCGTTTTTATCGCCATACCAAGCGAGATATTAGCGTGTCAATTTAATATGACAAAAATTGATATAACTTTTTTTTTGAACTTATTCAAAATTTCTTTTTGCCAATCTCTTTGGCCTCGTTTGTGCCGCTGATTCGCCAAATTTCATCGTTTGTGCCGCATTATTAACCGAGATATTCGCATGTCAATTTGGTATGGCCACTTTTTATTTTTGATTTTTTCAAAATTTCTTTTTACTATTCATTTAGACTTTGTTTGTGCCGGCGATTCACCAAGTTTCATCGTTTTTGTCTCATTTTGAGGCGAGATATTCGCATGTCAATTTAATATGACAAAAATTGATATAACTTTTTTTTTTTGAACTTTTTCAAAATTTCTTTTTGCTAATCTTTTTGGCCTGGTTTGTGCCGCTGATTCGCCATCATTCATCGTTTGTGCCGCATTATTAAGCGAGATATTCGCATGTCAAGTTGGTATGTATTGTTTGTGACGCAAGTATTGTTTGTGACGGCGATTCACCAAGTTTCATCCTTTGTGCCGCAATATTAAAGAAGTTATTAAAGAAAAACTGTTACTGACATACTGACGCCAGCAGCGCATCTCTACGTCAACTAAAGTAACTAACTGCCAGCATACACCAGCGATTGATGGGTTGATAATTTATCTATAAATACATATCTATTAAAGCAAATAATAGTATTTTTCTTTTACCTACAACTTTACAAATAACTATTTTAATAACATAAACAGTTTTTTTCGTTTTTACCGCCATACCTAGCGAGATATTAGCGTGTCAAAAAAATATGAGAAAAATTAATATAACTTTTCATATTTTGAATTTTTTCGAAATTTCTTTTTGCCAAACTCTTTGGCCTCGTTTGTACCGCTGATTCGCCAAATTTCATCGTTTGTGCCGCATTATTAACCGAGATATTCGCATGTCAATTTGGTATGGCCACTTTTTATTTTTGATTTTTTCAAAATTTCTTTTTACTATTCATTTAGACTTCGTTTGTGCCGGCGATTCACCAAGTTTCATCGTTTTTGTCTCATTTTGAGGCGAGATATTCGCATGTCAATTTAATATGACAAAAATTGATATAACTTTTTTTTTTGAACTTTTTCAAAATTTCTTTTTGCTAATCTTTTTGGCCTGGTTTGTGCCGCTGATTCGCCATCATTCATCGTTTGTGCCGCATTATTAAGCGAGATATTCGCATGTCAAGTTGGTATGGCCACTTTTTATGTTTGAGTTTTTCAAAAATTCTTTTTATTATTCTTTTATGCTTCGTTTGTGCCAGCGATTCACCAAGTTTCATCGTTTGTGCCGCATTTTTAGGCGAGATATTGGCATGTCAATTTGGAATAACCACTTTTTATTTTTTGAGTTTTTTGAAAATTTCTTTTCACTATTCTCTTTGGCCTCGTTTGTGCCTGCGATTCGCCAAGTTTCATCGTTTATGCCGCAATATTAAAGAAGTTATTATAGAAAAACTGTTACTGACATACTGACGCCAGCAGCGCAACTCTACGTCAACTAAAGTAACTAAGTGCCAGTATACAACAGCGGTTGATGGCTTGATAATTTATCTATAAATACATATCTATTACAGCAAATATCAGTATTTTTCTTTTACCTACAACTTTAGAAATAACTATTTTAGTAATATAAAAAGTTTTTTTCGTTTTTATCGCCATACCAAGCGAGATATTAGCGTGTCAATTTAATGACAAAAATTGATATAACTTTTTTTTTGAACTTATTCAAAATTTCTTTTTGCCAATCTCTTTGGCCTCGTTTGTGCCGCTGATTCGCCAAATTTCATCGTTTGTGCCGCATTATTTAGCGAGATATTCGAATGTCAAGTTGGTATGGCCACTTTTTATTTTGGAGTTTTTTCAAAATTTCTTTTTACCATTCTTTTAGGCTTCGTTAGTGCCAGCGATTCACCATATTTCATCGTTTGTGCCGCATTTATAGGCGAGATATTAGCATGAAAATTTAATACGACAAAAATTGATACACTTTTTATTTTTTAAACTTTTTCAAAATTTCTATTGGCCAATCTATTTGGCCTCGTTTGTGCCGCTGATTCCAAAAAATTTCATCGTTTGTGCCGCATTATTAAGCGAGATATTCGCATGTCAAGTTGGTATGGCCACTTTTTATTTTTGAGTTTTTTCAAAATTTCTTTTTACCATTATTTTAGGCTTCGTTTGCGCCAGCGATTCACGAAGTTTAATCGTTTGTGCCGCATTTTTAGGCGAGATATTCGCATGTCAATTTGGAATTGCCACTTTTTATTTTTTGAGTTTTTTGAAAATTTCTTTTTACCAATCGTTTGTGCCGCGTTTGTGCCCTCCTTTCCCAAAATTTCAGCTATTAAGCTCAAAAATTGAAAATGTTATTAAGGATTTAAAGTGGCCATACCAACTTGACGGAAGTTGGACACGCGATTTCGCTTGTCTTTGAGATTTTTCAAAAGTTTTTTTTACCATTATCTTTGGCCTTGTTTGTGCCGGCGATTCACCAAGTTTCATCGTTTCTGAAGCAATATTAAAGAAGTTATTATAGAAAAACTGTTACTGACATACTGACGCCAGCAGCGCATCTCTACGTCAACTAAGGTAACTAACTGCCAGTATACAACAGCGGTTGATGGCTTGATAATTTATCTATAAATACATATCTATTGCAGCAAATAATAGTATTTTTCTTTTACCTACAACTTTACAAATAACTATTTTAGTAATATAAAAAGTTTTTTTCGTTTTTACCGCCATACCAAGCAAGATATTAGCGTGTCAAGTAAATATGAGAAAAATTAATATAACCTTTCATATTTTGAATTTTTTCAAAATTTCTTTTTGCCAATCTCTTTGGCTTCGTTTCTGCTAGCGATTCGCCAAATTTCATCGTTTGTGCCGCATTATTAAGCGAGATATTTGCATGTCAAGTTGGTATGGCCACTTTTTATTTTTGAGTTTTTTCAAAATTTTTTTATACCATTCTCTTTGGCCTCGTTTGTGCCGGCGATTCACCAAGTTTCATCCTTTGTGCCGCAATATTAATGAAGTTATTAAAGAAAAACTGTTACTGACATACTGACGCCAGCAGCGCATCTCTACGTCAACTAAAGTAACTACCTGCCAGAATACACCAGCGGTTGATGGGTTGATAATTTATCTATAAATACATATCTATTACAGCAAATAATAGTATTTTTCTTTTACCTACAACTTTAGAAATAACTATTTTAGTAATATAAAAAGTTTTTTTCGTTTTTACCGCCATACCATGCGAGATATTAGCGTGTCAATTAAATATGAGAAAAATTAATATAACTTTTCATATTTTGAATTTTTCAAAATTTCTTTTTGCCAATCTCTTTGGCGTCGTTTCTGCTAGCGATTCTTCGAGTTTCATCGTTTGTGCCGCATTTTTAGGCGAGATATTCGCATGTCAATTTAATATGACAAAATTTGATATAACTTTTATTTTTTTGGACTTTTTCAAAATTTCTTTTTGCCAATCTATTTGGCTTCTTTTGTGCCGCTGATTCGCCAAATTTCATCGTTTGTGGCGCATTATTAAGAGAGATATTTGCATGTCAAGTTGGTATGGCCACTTTCTATTTTTGAGTTTTTTCAAAATTTCGTTTTACCTATCATTTAGGCTTCGTTTGTGCCGGCGATTCACCAAGTTTCATCCTTTGTGCCGCATTTTTAGGCGAGATATTCGCATGTCAATTTATTTTTGACAAAAATTGATATAACTTTTTATTTTTTGAACTTTTTCAAACTTTTTTTATACCATTCTCTTCGGCCTAGTTTGTGCCGGCGATTCACCAAGTTTCATCTTTTGTGCCGCAATATTAAAGAAGTTATTAAAGAAAAACTGTTACTGACATACTGACGCCAGCAGCGCATCTCTACGTCAACTAAAGTAACTATCTGCCAGCATACAACAGCGGTTGATGGCTTGATAATTTATCTATAAATACATATCTATTACAGCAAATTTCAGTATTTTTCTTTTACCTACAACTTTAGAAATACCTATTTTAGTAATATAAAAAGTTTTTTTCGTTTTTACCGCCATACCAAGCGAAATATTAGCGTGTCAAGTAAATATGAGATAAATTAATATAACTTTTCATATTTTGAATTTTTCAAAATTTCTTTTTGCCAATCTCTTTGGCCTCGTTTCTGTTAGCGATTCGTCGAGTTTCATCGTTTGTGCCGCATTATTACGCGAGATATTCGCATGTTAATTTGATATGGCCACTTTTTATTTTTGAGTTTTTTCAAAAATTTTTTTACCATTCTTTTAGGCTTCGTTTGTGCCGGCGATTCACCAAGTTTCATCGTTTGTGCCGCATTTTTAGGCGAGATATTCGCATGTCAATTTAATATGACAAAAATTGATATAACTTTTTTTTTGAACTTATTCAAAATTTCTTTTTGCCAATCTCTTTGGCCTCGTTTGTGCCGCTGGTTCGCCAAATTTCATCGTTTGTGCCGCATTATTAAGCGAGATATTCGAATGTCAAGTTGGTATGGCCACTTTTTATTTTTGAGTTTTTTCAAAACTTCTTTTTACCATTCTTTTAGGCTTCGTTTGTGCCAGCGATTCACCATGTTTTATCGTTTGTGCCGCATTTATAGGCGAGATATTTGCATGTAAATTTAATATGACAAAAATTGATACACTTTTTATTTTTTAAACTTTTTCAAAATTTCTTTTGGCCAATCTATTTGGCCTCGTTTGTACGGCTGATTCCCCAAATTTCATCGTTTGTGCCGCATTATTAAGCGAGATATTCGCATGTCAAGTTGGTATGGCCACTTTTTATTTTTGAGTTTTTTCAAAATTTCTTTTTACCATTATTTTAGGCTTCGTTTGCGCCAGCGATTCACCAAGTTTAATCGTTTGTGCCGCATTTTTTAGGCGAGATATTCGCATGTCAATTTGGAATTGCCACTTTTTATTTTTTGAGTTTTTTGAAAATTTCTTTTTACCAAACGTTTGTGCCGCGTTTGTACCCTCCTTTCCTAAAATGTCAGCTATTAAGCTCAAAAATTGAAAATGTTGTTAAGGATTTAAAGTGGCCATACCAACTTGACGGAAGTTGGACACGCTATTTCGCTTGTCTTTGAGATTTTTCAAAAGTTTTTTTTACCATTATCTTTGGCCTTGTTTGTGCCGGCGATTCACCAAGTTTCATCGTTTCTGCCGCAATATTAAAGAAGTTATTATAGAAAAACTGTTACTGACATACTGACGCCAGCAGCGCATCTCTACGTCAACTAAGGTAACTAACTGCCAGTATACAACAGCGGTTGATGGCTTGATAATTTATCTATAAATACATATCTATTGCAGCAAATAATAGTATTTTTCTTTTACCTACAACTTTACAAATAACTATTTTAGTAATATAAAAAGTTTTTTTCGTTTTTACCGCCATACCAAGCAAGATATTAGCGTGTCAAGTAAATATGAGAAAAATTAATATAACCTTTCATATTTTGAATTTTTTCAAAATTTCTTTTTACCAATCTCTTTGGCTTCGTTTCTGCTAGCGATTCGCCAAATTTCATCGTTTGTGCCGCATTATTAAGCGAGATATTTGCATGTCAAGTTGGTATGGCCACTTTTTATTTTTGAGTTTTTTCAAAATTTCTTTTTACCATTCTTTTAGGCTTTGTTTGTGCCGGCGATTCACCAAGTTAAATCGTTTGTGCCGCATTTTTAGGCGAGATATTCGCATGTCAATTTAATATGACAAAAATTGATATAACTTTTTATTTTTTGAACTTATTCAAAATTTTTTTTTACCATTCTCTTTGGCCTCGTTTGTGCCGGCGATTCACCAAGTTTCATCGTTTGTGCCGCAATATTAATGAAGTTATTATAGAAAAACTGTTACCTACATACTGACGCCAGCAGCGCATCTCTACGTCAACTAAAGTAACTACCTGCCAGAATACACCAGCGGTTGATGGGTTGATAATTTATCTATAAATACATATCTATTACAGCAAATAATAGTATTTTTCTTTTACCTACAACTTTAGAAATAACTATTTTAGTAATATAAAAAGTTTTTTTCGTTTTTACCGCCATACCATGCGAGATATTAGCGTGTCAATTAAATATGAGAAAAATTAATATAACTTTTCATATTTTGAATTTTTCAAAATTTCTTTTTGCCAATCTCTTTGGCGTCGTTTCTGTTAGCGATTTGTCGAGTTTCATCGTTTGTGCCGCATTATTACGCGAGATATTCGCATGTCAACTTGGTATGGCCATTTTTTATTTTTGAGTTTTTTCAAAATTTTTTTTACCATTCTTTTAGGTTTCGTTTGTGCCGGCAATTCACCAAGTTTCATCGTTTGTGCCGCATTTTTAGGCGAGATATTCGCATGTCAATTTAATATGACAAAATTTGATATAACTTTTATTTTTTTGGACTTTTTCAAAATTTCTTTTTGCCAATCTATTTGGACTCTTTTGTGCCGCTGATTCGCCAAATTTCATCGTTTGTGGCGCATTATTAAGAGAGATATTTGCATTTTAAGTTGGTATGGCCACTTTCTATTTTTTAGTTTTTTCAAAATTTCGTTTTACCTATCATTTAGGCATCGTTTGTGCCGGCGATTCACCAAGTTTCATCCTTTGTGCCGCATTTTTAGGCGAGATATTCGCATGTCAATTTATTTTTGACAAAAATTGATATAACTTTTTTTTTTTTGAACTTTTTCAAACTTTTTTTATACCATTCTCTTCGGTCTCGTTTGTGCCGGCGATTCACCAAGTTTCATCCTTTGTGCCGCAATATTAAAGAAGTTATTAAAGAAAAACTGTTACTGACATACTGACGCCAGCAGCGCATCTCTACGTCAACTAAAGTAACTATCTGCCAGCATACAACAGCGGTTGATGGCTTGATAATTTATCTATAAATACATATCTATTACAGCAAATATCAGTATTTTTTTTTTACCTACAACTTTAGAAATACCTATTTTAGTAATATAAAAAGTTTTTTTCGTTTTTACCGCCATACCAAGCGAAATATTAGCGTGTCAAGTAAATATGAGAAAAATTAATATAACTTTTCATATTTTGAATTTTTCAAAATTTCTTTTTGCCAATCTCTTTGGCCTCGTTTCTGCTAGCGATTCGTCGAGTTTCATCGTTTGTGCCGCATTATTACGCGAGATATTCGCATGTTAATTTGATATGGCCACTTTTTATTTTTGAGTTTTTTCAAAAATTTTTTTACCATTCTTTTAGGCTTCGTTTGTGCCGGCGATTCACCAAGTTTCAACGTTTGTGCCGCATTTTTAGGCGAGATATTCGCATGTCAATTTAATATGACAAAAATTGATATAACTTTTTTTTTGAACTTATTCAAAATTTCTTTTTGCCAATCTCTTTGGCCTCGTTTGTGCCGCTGGTTCGCTAAATTTCATCGTTTGTGCCGCATTATTAAGCGAGATATTCGAATGTCAAGTTGGTATGGCCACTTTTTATTTTTGAGTTTTTTCAAAACTTCTTTTTACCATTCTTTTAGGCTTCGTTTGTGCCAGCGATTCACCATGTTTTATCGTTTGTGCCGCATTTATAGGCGAGATATTTGCATGTAAATTTAATATGACAAAAATTGATACACTTTTTATTTTTTAAACTTTTTCAAAATTTCTTTTGGCCAAACTATTTGGCCTCGTTTGTGCCGCTGATTCCCCAAATTTCATCGTTTGTGCCGCATTATTAAGCGAGATATTCGCATGTCAAGTTGGTATGGCCACTTTTTATTTTTGAGTTTTTTCAAAATTTCTTTTTACCATTATTTTAGGCTTCGTTTGCGCCAGCGATTCACCAAGTTTAATCGTTTGTGCCGCATTTTTAGGCGAGATATTCGCATGTCAATTTGGAATTACCACTTTTTATTTTTTGAGTTTTTTGAATATTTCTTTTTACCAAACGTTTGTGCCGCGTTTGTGCCCTCTTTTCCCAAAATTTCAGCCATTAAGCTCAAAAATTGAAAAAGTTATTAAGGATTTAAAGTGGCCATACCAACTTGACGGAAGTTGGTATCGCTTGTCTTTGAGATTTTTCAAAAGTTTTTTTTACCATTATCTTTGGCCTTGTTTGTGCCGGCAATTCACCAAGTTTCATCGTTTCTGCCGCAATATTAAAGAAGTTATTATGGAAAAACTGTTACTGACATACTGACGCCAGCAGCGCATCTCTACGTCAACTAAAGTAACTAAGTGCCAGTATACAACAGCGGTTGATGGCTTGATAATTTATCTATAAATACATATCTATTACAGCAAATAATAGTATTTTTCTTTTACCTACAACTTTACAAATAAATATTTTGGTAATATAAAAAGTTTTTTTCGTTTTTACCGCCATACCAAGCGGGATATTAGCGTGTCAAGTAAATATGAGAAAAATTAATATAACTTTTCATATTTTGAATTTTTTCGAAATTTCTTTTTGCCAATCTCTTTGGCCTCGTTTCTGCTAGCGATTCGCCAAATTTCATCGTTTGTGCCGCATTATTAAGCGAGATATTTGCATGTCAAGTTGGTATGGCCACTTTTTATTTTTGAGCTTTTCAAAATTTCTTTTTACCATTCTTTTAGGCTTCGTTTGTGCCGGCGATTCACCAAGTTAAATCGTTTGTGCCGCATTTTTAGGCGAGATATTCGCATGTCAATTTAATTAGACAAAAATTGATATAACTTTTTATTTTTTGAACTTATTCAAATTTTTTTTTTACCATTCTCTTTGGCCTCGTTTGTGCCGGCGATTCACCAAGTTTCATCCTTTGTGCCGCAATATTAATGAAGTTAATACTGACATACTGACGCCAGCAGCGCATCTCTACGTCAACTAAAGTAACTACCTGCCAGAATACACCAGCGGTTGATGGGTTGATAATTTATCTATAAATACATATCTATTACAGCAAATAATAGTATTTTTCTTTTACCTACAACTTTAGAAATAACTATTTTAGTAATATAAAAAGTTTTTTTCGTTTTTACCGCCATACCATGCGAGATATTAGCGTGTCAATTAAATATGAGAAAAATTAATATAACTTTTCACATTTTGAATTTTTTCGAAATTTCTTTTTGCCAATCTCTTTAGCCTCGTTTCTGCTAGCGATTCGTCGAGTTTCATCGTTGGTGCCGCATTATTACGCGAGATATTCGCATGTCAAGTTGGAATGGCCACTTTTTGTTTTTGATTTTTTCAATATTTCTTATTATCATTCTTTTAGGCTTCGTTTGTGCCGGCGATTCACCAAGTTAAATCGTTTGTGTTGCATTTTTAGACGAGATATTCGCATGTGAATTCAATATGACAAAAATTGTTATAACTTTTTATTTTTTGATTTTTTCAAAAAAATTTTTTACTATTCTTTTTGACCTTGTTTGTGCCGGCGATTCACCAAGTTTCATCCTTTGTGCCGCAATATTAAAGAAGTTATTAATGAAAAACTGTTACTGACATACTGACGCCAGCAGCGCATCTCTACGTCAACTAAAGTAACTACCTGCCAGAATACACCAGCGGTTGATGGGTTGATAATTTATCTATAAATACATATCTATTACAGCAAATAATAGTATTTTTCTTTTACCTACAACTTTAGAAATAACTATTTTAGTAATATAAAAAGTTTTTTTCGTTTTTACCGCCATACCATGCGAGATATTAGCGTGTCAATTAAATATGAGAAAAATTAATATAACTTTTCATATTTTGAATTTTTCAAAATTTCTTTTTGCCAATCTCTTTGGCGTCGTTTCTGTTAGCGATTCGTCGAGTTTCATCGTTTGTGCCGCATTATTACGCGAGATATTCGCATGTCAACTTGGTATGGCCATTTTTTATTTTTGAGTTTTTTCAAAATTTTTTTTACCATTCTTTTAGGCTTCGTTTGTGCCGGCAATTCACCAAGTTTCATCGTTTGTGCCGCATTTTTAGGCGAGATATTCGCATGTCAATTTAATATGACAAAATTTGATATAACTTTTATTTTTTTGGACTTTTTCAAAATTTCTTTTTGCCAATCTATTTGGCCTCTTTTGTGCCGCTGATTCGCCAAATTTCATCGTTTGTGGCGCATTATTAAGAGAGATATTTGCATGTCAAGTTGGTATGGCCACTTTCTATTTTTTAGTTTTTTCAAAATTTCGTTTTACCTATCATTTAGGCATCGTTTGTGCCGGCGATTCACCAAGTTTCATCCTTTGTGCCGCATTTTTAGGCGAGATATTCGCATGTCAATTTATTTTTGACAAAAATTGATATAACTTTTTATTTTTTGAACTTTTTCAAACTTTTTTTATACCATTCTCTTCGGTCTCGTTTGTTCCGGCGATTCACCAAGTTTCATCCTTTGTGCCGCAATATTATTGAAGTTATTAAAGATAAACTGTTACTGACATACTGACGCCAGCAGCGCATCTTTACGTCAACTAAAGTAACTAACTGCCAGCATACACCAGCGGTTGATGGGTTGATAATTTATCTATAAATACATATCTGTTACAGCAAATAATAGTATTTTTCTTTTACCTACAACTTTAGAAATAACTATTTTAGTAATATAAATAGTTTTTTTCATTTTTACCGCCATACCAAGCGAGACATTAGCGTGTCAATTAAATATGAGAAAAATTAATATAACTTTTCATATTTTGAGTTTTTTCAAAATTTTTTTTTGTCAATCTCTTTGGCCTCGTTTCTGCTAGCGATTCGTCGAGTTTCAACGTTTGTGCCGCATTATTACGCGAGATATTCGCATGTTAAGTTGGTATGGCCACTTTTTATTTTTGAGTTTTTTCAAAATTTTTTTTACTTTTCTTTTAGGCTTCGTTTGTGCCGGCAATTCACCATGTTTCATCGTTTGTGCCGCATTTCTAGGCGAGATATTCGCATGTCAATTTAATATGACAAAAATTGATGTAACTTTTTTTTTTGAACTTATTCAAAATTTCTTTTTGCCAATCTCTTTGGCTTCGTTTGTGCCGCTGATTCGCCAAATTTCATCGTTTGTGCCGCATTAATAAGCGAGATATTCGAATGTCAATTTGGTATGGCCACTTTTTATTTTTGAGTTTTTTCAAAATTTCTTTTTACCATTCTTTTAGGCTTCGTTTGTGCCAGCGATTCACCAAGTTTAATCGTTTGTGCCGCATTTTTAGGCGAGATATTCGCATGTCAATTTGGAATTGCCACTTTTTATTTTTTGAGTTTTTTGAAAATTTCTTTTTACCAATCGTTTGTGCCGCGTTTGTGCCGTCCTTTCCCAATATTTCAGCCATTAAGCTCAAAAATTGAAAAAGTTATTAAGGATTTAAAGTGGCCATACCAACTTGACGGAAGTTGGACACGCGATTTCGCTTGTTTTTGAGATTTTTCAAAATTTCTTTTTGCCAATCACTTTGGCTTCGTTTCTGCTAGCGATTCGTCGAGTTTCATCGTTTGTGCCGCATTATTACGCGAGATATTGGTATGTCAAGTTGGTATGGCCACTTTTTGTTTTTGGGTTTTTTCAAAATTACTTTTTACCATTCTTTTAGGATTCGTTTGTGCCGGCGATTCACCAAGTTAAATCGTTTGTGCCGCATTTTTAGACGAGATATTCGCATGTCAATTTAATATGACAAAAAATGATATAACTTTTTATTTTTTGAACTTTTTCAAAATTTTGTTTTACCATGCTCTTTGGCCTTGTTTGTGCCGGCGATTCACCAAGTTTCATCCTTTGTGCCGCAATATTAAAGAAGTTATTAAAGAAAAACTGTTACTGACATACTGACGCCAGCAACGCATCTCTACGTCAACTAAAGTATCTAACTGCCAGCATACACCATCGGTTGATGGGTTGATAATTTATCTATAAATACATATCTATTACAGCAAATAATAGTATTTTTCTTTTACCTACAACTTTACAAATAACTATTTTAGTAATATAAAAAGTTTTTTATGTTTTTACCGCCATACCAAGCGAGATATTAGCGTGTCAATTAAATATGAGAAAAATTAATATAACTTTTCATTTTTGAATTTTTTCGAAATTTCTTTTTGCCAAACTCTTTGGCCTCGTTTGTACCGCTGATTCGCCAAATTTCATCGTTTGTGCCGCATTATTAAGAGAGATATTTGCATGTCAAGTTGGTATGGCCACTTTCTATTTTTTAGTTTTTTCAAAATTTCGTTTTACCTATCATTTAGGCATCGTTTGTGCCGGCGATTCACCAAGTTTCATCCTTTGTGCCGCATTTTTAGGCGAGATATTCGCATGTCAATTTATTTTTGACAAAAATTGATATAACTTTTTATTTTTTGAACTTTTTCAAACTTTTTTTATACCATTCTCTTCGGTCTCGTTTGTGCCGGCGATTCACCAAGTTTCATCCTTTGTGCCGCAATATTAAAGAAGTTATTAAAGAAAAACTGTTACTGACATACTGACGCCAGCAGCGCATCTCTACGTCAACTAAAGTAACTATCTGCCAGCATACAACAGCGGTTGATGGCTTGATAATTTATCTATAAATACATATCTATTACAGCAAATATCAGTATTTTTTTTTTACCTACAACTTTAGAAATACCTATTTTAGTAATATAAAAAGTTTTTTTCGTTTTTACCGCCATACCAAGCGAAATATTAGCGTGTCAAGTAAATATGAGAAAAATTAATATAACTTTTCATATTTTGAATTTTTCAAAATTTCTTTTTGCCAATCTCTTTGGCCTCGTTTCTGCTAGCGATTCGTCGAGTTTCATCGTTTGTGCCGCATTATTACGCGAGATATTCGCATGTTAATTTGATATGGCCACTTTTTATTTTTGAGTTTTTTCAAAAATTTTTTTACCATTCTTTTAGGCTTCGTTTGTGCCGGCGATTCACCAAGTTTCATCGTTTGTGCCGCATTTTTAGGCGAGATATTCGCATGTCAATTTAATATGACAAAAATTGATATAACTTTTTTTTTGAACTTATTCAAAATTTCTTTTTGCCAATCTCTTTGGCCTCGTTTGTGCCGCTGGTTCGCCAAATTTCATCGTTTGTGCCGCATTATTAAGCGAGATATTCGAATGTCAAGTTGGTATGGCCACTTTTTATTTTTGAGTTTTTTCAAAACTTCTTTTTACCATTCTTTTAGGCTTCGTTTGTGCCAGCGATTCACCATGTTTTATCGTTTGTGCCGCATTTATAGGCGAGATATTTGCATGTAAATTTAATATGACAAAAATTGATACACTTTTTATTTTTTAAACTTTTTCAAAATTTCTTTTGGCCAATCTATTTGGCCTCGTTTGTGCCGCTGATTCCCCAAATTTCATCGTTTGTGCCGCATTATTAAGCGAGATATTCGCATGTTAAGTTGGTATGGCCACTTTTTATTTTTGAGTTTTTTCAAAATTTCTTTTTACCATTATTTTAGGTTTCGTTTGCGCCAGCGATTCACCAAGTTTAATCGTTTGTGCCGCATTTTTAGGCGAGATATTCGCATGTCAATTTGGAATTACCACTTTTTATTTTTTGAGTTTTTTGAATATTTCTTTTTACCAAACGTTTGTGCCGCGTTTGTGCCCTCTTTTCCCAAAATTTCAGCCATTAAGCTCAAAAATTGAAAAAGTTATTAAGGATTTAAAGTGGCCATACCAACTTGACGGAAGTTGGTATCGCTTGTCTTTGAGATTTTTCAAAAGTTTTTTTTACCATTATCTTTGGCCTTGTTTGTGCCGGCAATTCACCAATTTTCATCGTTTCTGCCGCAATATTAAAGAAGTTATTATGGAAAAACTGTTACTGACATACTGACGCCAGCAGCGCATCTCTACGTCAACTAAAGTAACTAAGTGCCAGTATACAACAGCGGTTGATGGCTTGATAATTTATCTATAAATACATATCTATTACAGCAAATAATAGTATTTTTCTTTTACCTACAACTTTACAAAAAAATATTTTGGTAATATAAAAAGTTTTTTTCGTTTTTACCGCCATACCAAGCGGGATATTAGCGTGTCAAGTAAATATGAGAAAAATTAATATAACTTTTCATATTTTGAATTTTTTCAAAATTTCTTTTTGCCAATCTCTTTGGCCTCGTTTCTGCTAGCGATTCGCCAAATTTCATCGTTTGTGCCGCATTATTAAGCGAGATATTTGCATGTCAAGTTGGTATGGCCACTTTTTATTTTTGAGCTTTTCAAAATTTCTTTTTACCATTCTTTTAGGCTTTGTTTGTGCCGGCGATTCACCAAGTTAAATCGTTTGTGCCGCATTTTTAGGCGAGATATTCGCATGTCAATTTATTTTTGACAAAAATTGATATAACTTTTTATTTTTTGAACTTATTCAAATTTTTTTTTTACCATTCTCTTTGGCCTCGTTTGTGCCGGCGATTCACCAAGTTTCATCCTTTGTGCCGCAATATTAATGAAGTTAATACTGACATACTGACGCCAGCAGCGCATCTCTACGTCAACTAAAGTAACTACCTGCCAGAATACACCAGCGGTTGATGGGTTGATAATTTATCTATAAATACATATCTATTACAGCAAATAATAGTATTTTTCTTTTACCTACAACTTTAGAAATAACTATTTTAGTAATATAAAAAGTTTTTTTCGTTTTTACCGCCATACCATGCGAGATATTAGCGTGTCAATTAAATATGAGAAAAATTAATATAACTTTTCACATTTTGAATTTTTTCGAAATTTCTTTTTGCCAATCTCTTTAGCCTCGTTTCTGCTAGCGATTCGTCGAGTTTCATCGTTGGTGCCGCATTATTACGCGAGATATTCGCATGTCAAGTTGGAATGGCCACTTTTTGTTTTTGATTTTTTCAATATTTCTTATTATCATTCTTTTAGGCTTCGTTTGTGCCGGCGATTCACCAAGTTAAATCGTTTGTGTTGCATTTTTAGACGAGATATTCGCATGTGAATTCAATATGACAAAAATTGTTATAACTTTTTATTTTTAGATTTTTTCAAAAAAATTTTTTACTATTCTTTTTGACCTTGTTTGTGCCGGCGATTCACCAAGTTTCATCCTTTGTGCCGCAATATTAAAGAAGTTATTAATGAAAAACTGTTACTGACATACTGACGCCAGCAGCGCATCTCTACGTCAACTAAAGTAACTACCTGCCAGAATACACCAGCGGTTGATGGGTTGATAATTTATCTATAAATACATATCTATTACAGCAAATAATAGTATTTTTCTTTTACCTACAACTTTAGAAATAACTATTTTAGTAATATAAAAAGTTTTTTTCGTTTTTACCGCCATACCATGCGAGATATTAGCGTGTCAATTAAATATGAGAAAAATTAATATAACTTTTCATATTTTGAATTTTTCAAAATTTCTTTTTGCCAATCTCTTTGGCGTCGTTTCTGTTAGCGATTCGTCGAGTTTCATCGTTTGTGCCGCATTATTACGCGAGATATTCGCATGTCAACTTGGTATGGCCATTTTTTATTTTTGAGTTTTTTCAAAATTTTTTTTACCATTCTTTTAGGCTTCGTTTGTGCCGGCAATTCACCAAGTTTCATCGTTTGTGCCGCATTTTTAGGCGAGATATTCGCATGTCAATTTAATATGACAAAATTTGATATAACTTTTATTTTTTTGGACTTTTTCAAAATTTCTTTTTGCCAATCTATTTGGCCTCTTTTGTGCCGCTGATTCGCCAAATTTCATCGTTTGTGGCGCATTATTAAGAGAGATATTTGCATGTCAAGTTGGTATGGCCACTTTCTATTTTTTAGTTTTTTCAAAATTTCGTTTTACCTATCATTTAGGCATCGTTTGTGCCGGCGATTCACCAAGTTTCATCCTTTGTGCCGCATTTTTAGGCGAGATATTCGCATGTCAATTTATTTTTGACAAAAATTGATATAACTTTTTATTTTTTGAACTTTTTCAAACTTTTTTTATACCATTCTCTTCGGTCTCGTTTGTGCCGGCGATTCACCAAGTTTCATCCTTTGTGCCGCAATATTATTGAAGTTATTAAAGATAAACTGTTACTGACATACTGACGCCAGCAGCGCATCTTTACGTCAACTAAAGTAACTAACTGCCAGCATACACCAGCGGTTGATGGGTTGATAATTTATCTATAAATACATATCTGTTACAGCAAATAATAGTATTTTTCTTTTACCTACAACTTTAGAAATAACTATTTTAGTAATATAAATAGTTTTTTTCATTTTTACCGCCATACCAAGCGAGACATTAGCGTGTCAATTAAATATGAGAAAAATTAATATAACTTTTCATATTTTGAGTTTTTTCAAAATTTTTTTTTGTCAATCTCTTTGGCCTCGTTTCTGCTAGCGATTCGTCGAGTTTCAACGTTTGTGCCGCATTATTACGCGAGATATTCGCATGTTAAGTTGGTATGGCCACTTTTTATTTTTGAGTTTTTTCAAAATTTTTTTTACTATTCTTTTAGGCTTCGTTTGTGCCGGCAATTCACCATGTTTCATCGTTTGTGCCGCATTTCTAGGCGAGATATTCGCATGTCAATTTAATATGACAAAAATTGATGTAACTTTTTTTTTTGAACTTATTCAAAATTTCTTTTTGCCAATCTCTTTGGCTTCGTTTGTGCCGCTGATTCGCCAAATTTCATCGTTTGTGCCGCATTAATAAGCGAGATATTCGAATGTCAATTTGGTATGGCCACTTTTTATTTTTGAGTTTTTTCAAAATTTCTTTTTACCATTCTTTTAGGCTTCGTTTGTGCCAGCGATTCACCAAGTTTAATCGTTTGTGCCGCATTTTTAGGCGAGATATTCGCATGTCAATTTGGAATTGCCACTTTTTATTTTTTGAGTTTTTTGAAAATTTCTTTTTACCAATCGTTTGTGCCGCGTTTGTGCCGTCCTTTCCCAATATTTCAGCCATTAAGCTCAAAAATTGAAAAAGTTATTAAGGATTTAAAGTGGCCATACCAACTTGACGGAAGTTGGACACGCGATTTCGCTTGTTTTTGAGATTTTTCAAAATTTCTTTTTGCCAATCACTTTGGCTTCGTTTCTGCTAGCGATTCGTCGAGTTTCATCGTTTGTGCCGCATTATTACGCGACATATTGGTATGTCAAGTTGGTATGGCCACTTTTTGTTTTTGGGTTTTTTCAAAATTACTTTTTACCATTCTTTTAGGATTCGTTTGTGCCGGCGATTCACCAAGTTAAATCGTTTGTGCCGCATTTTTAGACGAGATATTCGCATGTCAATTTAATATGACAAAAAATGATATAACTTTTTATTTTTTGAACTTTTTCAAAATTTTGTTTTACCATGCTCTTTGGCCTTGTTTGTGCCGGCGATTCACCAAGTTTCATCCTTTGTGCCGCAATATTAAAGAAGTTATTAAAGAAAAACTGTTACTGACATACTGACGCCAGCAACGCATCTCTACGTCAACTAAAGTATCTAACTGCCAGCATACACCATCGGTTGATGGGTTGATAATTTATCTATAAATACATATCTATTACAGCAAATAATAGTATTTTTCTTTTACCTACAACTTTACAAATAGCTATTTTAGTAATATAAAAAGTTTTTTTCGTTTTTACCGCCATACCAAGCGAGATATTAGGGTGTCAAGTAAATATGAGAAAAATTAATATAACTTTTCATATTTTGAATTTTTTCGAAATTTCTTTTTGCCAATCTCTTTGGCCTCGTATCTGCTAGCAATTCGTCGAGTTTCATCGTTTGTGCCGCATTATTACGCGAGATATTCGCATGTCAAGTTGATATGGCCACTTTTTATTTTTGAGTTTTTTCAAAATTTTTTTACCATTCTTTTAGGCTTCGTTTGTGCCAGCGATTCACGAAGTTAAATCCTTTGTGCCGCATTTTTAGGCGAGATATTCGCATGTCAATTTATTTTTGACAAAAATTGATATAACTTTTTATTTTTTGAACTTTTTCAAATTTTTTTTTTACCATTCTCTTTGGCCTCGATTGTGCCGGCGATTCACCAACTTTCATCCTTTGTGCCGCAATATTAAAGAAGTTATTAAAGAAAAACTGTTACTGACATACTGACGCCAGCAGCGCATCTCTACGTCAACTAAAGTAACTAACTGCCAGCATACAACAGCGGTTGATGGCTTGATAATTTATCTATAAATACATATCTATTACAGCAAATATCAGTATTTTTCTTTTACATACAACTTTAGAAATAACTATTTTAGTAATATAAAAAGTTTTTTTCGTTTTTATCGCCATACCAAGCGAGATATTAGCGTGTCAATTTAATATGACAAAAATTGATATAACTTTTTTTTTGAACTTATTCAAAATTTCTTTTTGCCAATCTCTTTGGCCTCGTTTGTGCCGCTGATTCGCCAAATTTCATCGTTTGTGCCGCATTATTTAGCGAGATATTCGAATGTCAAGTTGGTATGGCCACTTTTTATTTTGGAGTTTTTTCAAAATTTCTTTTTACCATTCTTTTAGGCTTCGTTAGTGCCAGCGATTCACCATATTTCATCGTTTGTGCCGCATTTATAGGCGAGATATTAGCATGTAAATTTAATACGACAAAAATTGATACACTTTTTATTTTTTAAACTTTTTCAAAATTTCTATTGGCCAATCTATTTGGCCTCGTTTGTGCCGCTGATTCCAAAAAATTTCATCGTTTGTGCCGCATTATTAAGCGAGATATTCGCATGTCAAGTTGGTATGGCCACTTTTTATTTTTGAGTTTTTTCAAAATTTCTTTTTACCATTATTTTAGGCTTCGTTTGCGCCAGCGATTCACGAAGTTTAATCGTTTGTGCCGCATTTTTAGGCGAGATATTCGCATGTCAATTTGGAATTGCCACTTTTTATTTTTTGAGTTTTTTGAAAATTTCTTTTTACCAATCGTTTGTGCCGCGTTTGTGCCCTCCTTTCCCAAAATTTCAGCTATTAAGCTCAAAAATTGAAAATGTTATTAAGGATTTAAAGTGGCCATACCAACTTGACGGAGGTTGGACACGCGATTTCGCTTGTCTTTGAGATTTTTCAAAAGTTTTTTTTACCATTATCTTTGGCCTTGTTTGTGCCGGCGATTCACCAAGTTTCATCGTTTCTGAAGCAATATTAAAGAAGTTATTATAGAAAAACTGTTACTGACATACTGACGCCAGCAGCGCATCTCTACGTCAACTAAGGTAACTAACTGCCAGTATACAACAGCGGTTGATGGCTTGATAATTTATCTATAAATACATATCTATTGCAGCAAATAATAGTATTTTTCTTTTACCTACAACTTTACAAATAACTATTTTAGTAATATAAAAAGTTTTTTTCGTTTTTACCGCCATACCAAGCAAGATATTAGCGTGTCAAGTAAATATGAGAAAAATTAATATAACCTTTCATATTTTGAATTTTTTCAAAATTTCTTTTTGCCAATCTCTTTGGCTTCGTTTCTGCTAGCGATTCGCCAAATTTCATCGTTTGTGCCGCATTATTAAGCGAGATATTTGCATGTCAAGTTGGTATGGCCACTTTTTATTTTTGAGTTTTTTCAAAATTTTTTTATACCATTCTCTTTGGCCTCGTTTGTGCCGGCGATTCACCAAGTTTCATCCTTTGTGCCGCAATATTAATGAAGTTATTAAAGAAAAACTGTTACTGACATACTGACGCCAGCAGCGCATCTCTACGTCAACTAAAGTAACTACCTGCCAGAATACACCAGCGGTTGATGGGTTGATAATTTATCTATAAATACATATCTATTACAGCAAATAATAGTATTTTTCTTTTACCTACAACTTTAGAAATAACTATTTTAGTAATATAAAAAGTTTTTTTCGTTTTTACCGCCATACCATGCGAGATATTAGCGTGTCAATTAAATATGAGAAAAATTAATATAACTTTTCATATTTTGAATTTTTCAAAATTTCTTTTTGCCAATCTCTTTGGCGTCGTTTCTGCTAGCGATTCTTCGAGTTTCATCGTTTGTGCCGCATTTTTAGGCGAGATATTCGCATGTCAATTTAATATGACAAAATTTGATATAACTTTTATTTTTTTGGACTTTTTCAAAATTTCTTTTTGCCAATCTATTTGGCCTCTGCTGATTCGCCAAATTTCATCGTGTGTGGCGCATTATTAAGAGAGATATTTGCATGTCAAGTTGGTATGGCCACTTTCTATTTTTGAGTTTTTTCAAAATTTATAACAAAAATTGATATAACTTTTTTTTTTTGAACTTTTTCAAAATTTCTTTTTGCTAATCTTTTTGGCCTGGTTTGTGCCGCTGATTCGCCATCATTCATCGTTTGTGCCGCATTATTAAGCGAGATATTCGCATGTCAAGTTGGTATGGCCACTTTTTATGTTTGAGTTTTTCAAAAATTCTTTTTATTATTCTTTTATGCTTCGTTTGTGCCAGCGATTCACCAAGTTTCATCGTTTGTGCCGCATTTTTAGGCGAGATATTGGCATGTCAATTTGGAATAACCACTTTTTATTTTTTGAGTTTTTTGAAAATTTCTTTTCACTATTCTCTTTGGCCTCGTTTGTGCCTGCGACTCGCCAAGTTTCATCGTTTATGCCGCAATATTAAAGAAGTTATTATAGAAAAACTGTTACTGACATACTGACGCCAGCAGCGCAACTCTACGTCAACTAAAGTAACTAAGTGCCAGTATACAACAGCGGTTGATGGCTTGATAATTTATCTATAAATACATATCTATTACAGCAAATAATAGAATTTTTCTTTTACCTACAACTTTACAAATAACTATTTTAGTAATATAAAAAGTTTTTTATGTTTTTACCGCCATACCAAGCGAGATATTAGCGTGTCAATTAAATATGAGAAAAATTAATATAACTTTTCATTTTTGAATTTTTTCGAAATTTCTTTTTGCCAAACTCTTTGGCCTCGTTTGTGCCGGCGATTCACCAAGTTTCATCGTTTGTGCCGCATTTTTAGGCGAGATATTCGCATGTCAATTTATTTTTGACAAAAATTGATATAACTTTTTATTTTTTGAACTTTTTCAAAATTTTTTTTTACCATTCTCTTTGGCCTCGTTTGTGCCGGCGATTCACCAAGTTTCATCCTTTGTGCCGCAATATTAAAGAAGTTATTAAAGAAAAACTGTTACTGACATACTGACGCCAGCAGCGTATCTCTACGTCAACTAAAGTAACTAACTGCCAGCATACAACAGCGGTTGATGGCTTGATAATTTATCTATAAATACATATCTATTACAGCAAATATCAGTATTTTTCTTTTACCTACAACTTTAGAAATAACTATTTTAATAATATAAAAAGTTTTTTTCGTTTTTATCGCCATACCAAGCGAGATATTAGCGTGTCAATTTAATATGACAAAAATTGATATAACTTTTTTTTTGAACTTATTCAAAATTTCTTTTTGCCAATCTCTTTGGCCTCGTTTGTGCCGCTGATTCGCCAAATTTCATCGTTTGTGCCGCATTATTAACCGAGATATTCGCATGTCAATTTGGTATGGCCACTTTTTATTTTTGATTTTTTCAAAATTTCTTTTTACTATTCATTTAGACTTCGTTTGTGCCGGCGATTCACCAAGTTTCATCGTTTTTGTCTCATTTTGAGGCGAGATATTCGCATGTCAATTTAATATGACAAAAATTGATATAACTTTTTTTTTTTGAACTTTTTCAAAATTTCTTTTTGCTAATCTTTTTGGCCTGGTTTGTGCCGCTGATTCGCCATCATTCATCGTTTGTGCCGCATTATTAAGCGAGATATTCGCATGTCAAGTTGGTATGGCCACTTTTTATGTTTGAGTTTTTCAAAAATTCTTTTTATTATTCTTTTATGCTTCGTTTGTGCCAGCGATTCACCAAGTTTCATCGTTTGTGCCGCATTTTTAGGCGAGATATTGGCATGTCAATTTGGAATAACCACTTTTTATTTTTTGAGTTTTTTGAAAATTTTTTTTCACTATTCTCTTTGGCCTCGTTTGTGCCTGCGATTCGCCAAGTTTCATCGTTTATGCCGCAATATTAAAGAAGTTATTATAGAAAAACTGTTACTGACATACTGACGCCAGCAGCGCAACTCTACGTCAACTAAAGTAACTAAGTGCCAGTATACAACAGCGGTTGATGGCTTGATAATTTATCTATAAATACATATCTATTACAGCAAATAATAGTATTTTTCTTTTACCTACAACTTTACAAATAACTATTTTAGTAATATAAAAAGTTTTTTTCATTTTTACCGCCATACCAAGCGAGACATTAGCGTGTCAATTAAATATGAGAAAAATTAATATAACTTTTCATATTTTGAGTTTTTTCAAAATTTTTTTTTGCCAATCTATTTGGCCACGTTTCTGCTAGCGATTCGTCGAGTTTCATCGTTTGTGCCGCATTATTACGCGAGATATTCGCATGTCAAGTTGGTGTGGCCACTTTTTATTTTTGAGTTTTTTCAAAATTTCATTTTACCATTCTTTTAGGATTCGTTTGTGCCGGCGATTCACAAAGTTAAATCGCTTGTGCCGCAATATTAAAGAAGTTATTAAAGAAAAACTGTTACTGACATACTGACGCCAGCAGCGCATTTCTACGTCAACTAATGTAACTAACTACCAGCTTACACCAGCGGTTGATGGGTTGATAATTTATCTATAAATACATATCTATTACAGCAAATAATAGTATTTTTCTTTTACCTACAACTTTACAAATAACTATTTTAGTAACATAAACAGTTTTTTTCGTTTTTACCGCCGTACCAAGCGCGATATTAGCGTGTCAAGTAAATATGAGAAAAATTAATATAACTTTTCATATTTTGAATTTTTTCGAAATTTCTTTTTGCCAAACTCTTTGGCCTCGTTTGTACCGCTGATTCGCCAAATTTCATCGTTTGTGCCGCATTATTAACCGAGATATTGGCATGTCAATTTGGAATAACCACTTTTTATTTTTTGAGTTTTTTGAAAATTTCTTTTCACCATTCTCTTTGGCCTCGTTTGTGCCTGCGATTCGCCAAGTTTCATCGTTTATGCCGCAATATTAAAGAAGTTATTATAGAAAAACTGTTACTGAGATACTGACGCCAGCAGCGCAACTCTACGTCAACTAAAGTAACTAACTGCCAGCATACAACAGCGGTTGATGGCTTGATAATTTATCTATAAATACATATCTATTACAGCAAATATCAGTATTTTTCTTTTACCTACAACTTTAGAAATAACTATTTTAGTAATATAAAAAGTTTTTTTCGTTTTTATCGCCATACCAAGCGAGATATTAGCGTGTCAATTTAATATGACAAAAATTGATATAACTTTTTTTTTGAACTTATTCAAAATTTCTTTTTGCCAATCTCTTTGGCCTCGTTTGTGCCGCTGATTCGCCAAATTTCATCGTTTGTGCCGCATTATTAACCGAGATATTCGCATGTCAATTTGGTATGGCCACTTTTTATTTTTGATTTTTTCAAAATTTCTTTTTACTATTCATTTAGACTTTGTTTGTGCCGGCGATTCACCAAGTTTCATCGTTTTTGTCTCATTTTGAGGCGAGATATTCGCATGTCAATTTAATATGACAAAAATTGATATAACTTTTTTTTTTTGAACTTTTTCAAAATTTCTTTTTGCTAATCTTTTTGGCCTGGTTTGTGCCGCTGATTCGCCATCATTCATCGTTTGTGCCGCATTATTAAGCGAGATATTCGCATGTCAAGTTGGTATGTATTGTTTGTGACGCAAGTATTGTTTGTGACGGCGATTCACCAAGTTTCATCCTTTGTGTCGCAATATTAAAGAAGTTATTAAAGAAAAACTGTTACTGACATACTGACGCCAGCAGCGCATCTCTACGTCAACTAAAGTAACTAACTGCCAGCATACACCAGCGATTGATGGGTTGATAATTTATCTATAAATACATATCTATTAAAGCAAATAATAGTATTTTTCTTTTACCTACAACTTTACAAATAACTATTTTAATAACATAAACAGTTTTTTTCGTTTTTACCGCCATACCTAGCGAGATATTAGCGTGTCAAAAAAATATGAGAAAAATTAATATAACTTTTCATATTTTGAATTTTTTCGAAATTTCTTTTTGCCAAACTCTTTGGCCTCGTTTGTACCGCTGATTCGCCAAATTTCATCGTTTGTGCCGCATTATTAACCGAGATATTCGCATGTCAATTTGGTATGGCCACTTTTTATTTTTGATTTTTTCAATATTTCTTTTTACTATTCATTTAGACTTCGTTTGTGCCGGCGATTCACCAAGTTTCATCGTTTTTGTCTCATTTTGAGGCGAGATATTCGCATGTCAATTTAATATGACAAAAATTGATATAACTTTTTTTTTTGAACTTTTTCAAAATTTCTTTTTGCTAATCTTTTTGGCCTGGTTTGTGCCGCTGATTCGCCATCATTCATCGTTTGTGCCGCATTATTAAGCGAGATATTCGCATGTCAAGTTGGTATGGCCACTTTTTATGTTTGAGTTTTTCAAAAATTCTTTTTATTATTCTTTTATGC
The DNA here is from genome assembly GCF_049639745.1 of Rhodnius prolixus. Lineage (NCBI taxonomy): Eukaryota > Metazoa > Arthropoda > Insecta > Hemiptera > Reduviidae > Rhodnius > Rhodnius prolixus. Next base: position 647,251 of record NW_027411597.1, read on the forward strand.
TTCGTTTGTGCCAGCGATTCACCAAGTTTCATCGTTTGTGCCGCATTTTTAGGCGAGATATTGGCATGTCAATTTGGAATAACCACTTTTTATTTTTTGAGTTTTTTGAAAATTTCTTTTCACTATTCTCTTTGGCCTCGTTTGTGCCTGCGATTCGCCAAGTTTCATCGTTTATGCCGCAATATTAAAGAAGTTATTATAGAAAAACTGTTACTGACATACTGACGCCAGCAGCGCAACTCTACGTCAACTAAAGTAACTAAGTGCCAGTATACAACAGCGGTTGATGGCTTGATAATTTATCTATAAATACATATCTATTACAGCAAATATCAGTATTTTTCTTTTACCTACAACTTTAGAAATAACTATTTTAGTAATATAAAAAGTTTTTTTCGTTTTTATCGCCATACCAAGCGAGATATTAGCGTGTCAATTTAATGACAAAAATTGATATAACTTTTTTTTTGAACTTATTCAAAATTTCTTTTTGCCAATCTCTTTGGCCTCGTTTGTGCCGCTGATTCGCCAAATTTCATCGTTTGTGCCGCATTATTTAGCGAGATATTCGAATGTCAAGTTGGTATGGCCACTTTTTATTTTGGAGTTTTTTCAAAATTTCTTTTTACCATTCTTTTAGGCTTCGTTAGTGCCAGCGATTCACCATATTTCATCGTTTGTGCCGCATTTATAGGCGAGATATTAGCATGTAAATTTAATACGACAAAAATTGATACACTTTTTATTTTTTAAACTTTTTCAAAATTTCTATTGGCCAATCTATTTGGCCTCGTTTGTGCCGCTGATTCCAAAAAATTTCATCGTTTGTGCCGCATTATTAAGCGAGATATTCGCATGTCAAGTTGGTATGGCCACTTTTTATTTTTGAGTTTTTTCAAAATTTCTTTTTACCATTATTTTAGGCTTCGTTTGCGCCAGCGATTCACGAAGTTTAATCGTTTGTGCCGCATTTTTAGGCGAGATATTCGCATGTCAATTTGGAATTGCCACTTTTTATTTTTTGAGTTTTTTGAAAATTTCTTTTTACCAATCGTTTGTGCCGCGTTTGTGCCCTCCTTTCCCAAAATTTCAGCTATTAAGCTCAAAAATTGAAAATGTTATTAAGGATTTAAAGTGGCCATACCAACTTGACGGAAGTTGGACACGCGATTTCGCTTGTCTTTGAGATTTTTCAAAAGTTTTTTTTACCATTATCTTTGGCCTTGTTTGTGCCGGCGATTCACCAAGTTTCATCGTTTCTGAAGCAATATTAAAGAAGTTATTATAGAAAAACTGTTACTGACATACTGACGCCAGCAGCGCATCTCTACGTCAACTAAGGTAACTAACTGCCAGTATACAACAGCGGTTGATGGCTTGATAATTTATCTATAAATACATATCTATTGCAGCAAATAATAGTATTTTTCTTTTACCTACAACTTTACAAATAACTATTTTAGTAATATAAAAAGTTTTTTTCGTTTTTACCGCCATACCAAGCAAGATATTAGCGTGTCAAGTAAATATGAGAAAAATTAATATAACCTTTCATATTTTGAATTTTTTCAAAATTTCTTTTTGCCAATCTCTTTGGCTTCGTTTCTGCTAGCGATTCGCCAAATTTCATCGTTTGTGCCGCATTATTAAGCGAGATATTTGCATGTCAAGTTGGTATGGCCACTTTTTATTTTTGAGTTTTTTCAAAATTTTTTTATACCATTCTCTTTGGCCTCGTTTGTGCCGGCGATTCACCAAGTTTCATCCTTTGTGCCGCAATATTAATGAAGTTATTAAAGAAAAACTGTTACTGACATACTGACGCCAGCAGCGCATCTCTACGTCAACTAAAGTAACTACCTGCCAGAATACACCAGCGGTTGATGGGTTGATAATTTATCTATAAATACATATCTATTACAGCAAATAATAGTATTTTTCTTTTACCTACAACTTTAGAAATAACTATTTTAGTAATATAAAAAGTTTTTTTCGTTTTTACCGCCATACCATGCGATATATTAGCGTGTCAATTAAATATGAGAAAAATTAATATAACTTTTCATATTTTGAATTTTTCAAAATTTCTTTTTGCCAATCTCTTTGGCGTCGTTTCTGCTAGCGATTCTTCGAGTTTCATCGTTTGTGCCGCATTTTTAGGCGAGATATTCGCATGTCAATTTAATATGACAAAATTTGATATAACTTTTATTTTTTTGGACTTTTTCAAAATTTCTTTTTGCCAATCTATTTGGCTTCTTTTGTGCCGCTGATTCGCCAAATTTCATCGTTTGTGGCGCATTATTAAGAGAGATATTTGCATGTCAAGTTGGTATGGCCACTTTCTATTTTTGAGTTTTTTCAAAATTTCGTTTTACCTATCATTTAGGCTTCGTTTGTGCCGGCGATTCACCAAGATTCATCCTTTGTGCCGCATTTTTAGGCGAGATATTCGCATGTCAATTTATTTTTGACAAAAATTGATATAACTTTTTATTTTTTGAACTTTTTCAAACTTTTTTTATACCATTCTCTTCGGCCTAGTTTGTGCCGGCGATTCACCAAGTTTCATCTTTTGTGCCGCAATATTAAAGAAGTTATTAAAGAAAAACTGTTACTGACATACTGACGCCAGCAGCGCATCTCTACGTCAACTAAAGTAACTATCTGCCAGCATACAACAGCGGTTGATGGCTTGATAATTTATCTATAAATACATATCTATTACAGCAAATTTCAGTATTTTTCTTTTACCTACAACTTTAGAAATACCTATTTTAGTAATATAAAAAGTTTTTTTCGTTTTTACCGCCATACCAAGCGAAATATTAGCGTGTCAAGTAAATATGAGATAAATTAATATAACTTTTCATATTTTGAATTTTTCAAAATTTCTTTTTGCCAATCTCTTTGGCCTCGTTTCTGTTAGCGATTCGTCGAGTTTCATCGTTTGTGCCGCATTATTACGCGAGATATTCGCATGTTAATTTGATATGGCCACTTTTTATTTTTGAGTTTTTTCAAAAATTTTTTTACCATTCTTTTAGGCTTCGTTTGTGCCGGCGATTCACCAAGTTTCATCGTTTGTGCCGCATTTTTAGGCGAGATATTCGCATGTCAATTTAATATGACAAAAATTGATATAACTTTTTTTTTGAACTTATTCAAAATTTCTTTTTGCCAATCTCTTTGGCCTCGTTTGTGCCGCTGGTTCGCCAAATTTCATCGTTTGTGCCGCATTATTAAGCGAGATATTCGAATGTCAAGTTGGTATGGCCACTTTTTATTTTTGAGTTTTTTCAAAACTTCTTTTTACCATTCTTTTAGGCTTCGTTTGTGCCAGCGATTCACCATGTTTTATCGTTTGTGCCGCATTTATAGGCGAGATATTTGCATGTAAATTTAATATGACAAAAATTGATACACTTTTTATTTTTTAAACTTTTTCAAAATTTCTTTTGGCCAATCTATTTGGCCTCGTTTGTACGGCTGATTTCCCAAATTTCATCGTTTGTGCCGCATTATTAAGCGAGATATTCGCATGTCAAGTTGGTATGGCCACTTTTTATTTTTGAGTTTTTTCAAAATTTCTTTTTACCATTATTTTAGGCTTCGTTTGCGCCAGCGATTCACCAAGTTTAATCGTTTGTGCCGCATTTTTTAGGCGAGATATTCGCATGTCAATTTGGAATTGCCACTTTTTATTTTTTGAGTTTTTTGAAAATTTCTTTTTACCAAACGTTTGTGCCGCGTTTGTACCCTCCTTTCCTAAAATGTCAGCTATTAAGCTCAAAAATTGAAAATGTTGTTAAGGATTTAAAGTGGCCATACCAACTTGACGGAAGTTGGACACGCGATTTCGCTTGTCTTTGAGATTTTTCAAAAGTTTTTTTTACCATTATCTTTGGCCTTGTTTGTGCCGGCGATTCACCAAGTTTCATCGTTTCTGCCGCAATATTAAAGAAGTTATTATAGAAAAACTGTTACTGACATACTGACGCCAGCAGCGCATCTCTACGTCAACTAAGGTAACTAACTGCCAGTATACAACAGCGGTTGATGGCTTGATAATTTATCTATAAATACATATCTATTGCAGCAAATAATAGTATTTTTCTTTTACCTACAACTTTACAAATAACTATTTTAGTAATATAAAAAGTTTTTTTCGTTTTTACCGCCATACCAAGCAAGATATTAGCGTGTCAAGTAAATATGAGAAAAATTAATATAACCTTTCATATTTTGAATTTTTTCAAAATTTCTTTTTACCAATCTCTTTGGCTTCGTTTCTGCTAGCGATTCGCCAAATTTCATCGTTTGTGCCGCATTATTAAGCGAGATATTTGCATGTCAAGTTGGTATGGCCACTTTTTATTTTTGAGTTTTTTCAAAATTTCTTTTTACCATTCTTTTAGGCTTTGTTTGTGCCGGCGATTCACCAAGTTAAATCGTTTGTGCCGCATTTTTAGGCGAGATATTCGCATGTCAATTTAATATGACAAAAATTGATATAACTTTTTATTTTTTGAACTTATTCAAAATTTTTTTTTACCATTCTCTTTGGCCTCGTTTGTGCCGGCGATTCACCAAGTTTCATCGTTTGTGCCGCAATATTAATGAAGTTATTATAGAAAAACTGTTACCTACATACTGACGCCAGCAGCGCATCTCTACGTCAACTAAAGTAACTACCTGCCAGAATACACCAGCGGTTGATGGGTTGATAATTTATCTATAAATACATATCTATTACAGCAAATAATAGTATTTTTCTTTTACCTACAACTTTAGAAATAACTATTTTAGTAATATAAAAAGTTTTTTTCGTTTTTACCGCCATACCATGCGAGATATTAGCGTGTCAATTAAATATGAGAAAAATTAATATAACTTTTCATATTTTGAATTTTTCAAAATTTCTTTTTGCCAATCTCTTTGGCGTCGTTTCTGTTAGCGATTTGTCGAGTTTCATCGTTTGTGCCGCATTATTACGCGAGATATTCGCATGTCAACTTGGTATGGCCATTTTTTATTTTTGAGTTTTTTCAAAATTTTTTTTACCATTCTTTTAGGTTTCGTTTGTGCCGGCAATTCACCAAGTTTCATCGTTTGTGCCGCATTTTTAGGCGAGATATTCGCATGTCAATTTAATATGACAAAATTTGATATAACTTTTATTTTTTTGGACTTTTTCAAAATTTCTTTTTGCCAATCTATTTGGACTCTTTTGTGCCGCTGATTCGCCAAATTTCATCGTTTGTGGCGCATTATTAAGAGAGATATTTGCATTTTAAGTTGGTATGGCCACTTTCTATTTTTTAGTTTTTTCAAAATTTCGTTTTACCTATCATTTAGGCATCGTTTGTGCCGGCGATTCACCAAGTTTCATCCTTTGTGCCGCATTTTTAGGCGAGATATTCGCATGTCAATTTATTTTTGACAAAAATTGATATAACTTTTTTTTTTTTGAACTTTTTCAAACTTTTTTTATACCATTCTCTTCGGTCTCGTTTGTGCCGGCGATTCACCAAGTTTCATCCTTTGTGCCGCAATATTAAAGAAGTTATTAAAGAAAAACTGTTACTGACATACTGACGCCAGCAGCGCATCTCTACGTCAACTAAAGTAACTATCTGCCAGCATACAACAGCGGTTGATGGCTTGATAATTTATCTATAAATACATATCTATTACAGCAAATATCAGTATTTTTTTTTTACCTACAACTTTAGAAATACCTATTTTAGTAATATAAAAAGTTTTTTTCGTTTTTACCGCCATACCAAGCGAAATATTAGCGTGTCAAGTAAATATGAGAAAAATTAATATAACTTTTCATATTTTGAATTTTTCAAAATTTCTTTTTGCCAATCTCTTTGGCCTCGTTTCTGCTAGCGATTCGTCGAGTTTCATCGTTTGTGCCGCATTATTACGCGAGATATTCGCATGTTAATTTGATATGGCCACTTTTTATTTTTGAGTTTTTTCAAAAATTTTTTTACCATTCTTTTAGGCTTCGTTTGTGCCGGCGATTCACCAAGTTTCAACGTTTGTGCCGCATTTTTAGGCGAGATATTCGCATGTCAATTTAATATGACAAAAATTGATATAACTTTTTTTTTGAACTTATTCAAAATTTCTTTTTGCCAATCTCTTTGGCCTCGTTTGTGCCGCTGGTTCGCCAAATTTCATCGTTTGTGCCGCATTATTAAGCGAGATATTCGAATGTCAAGTTGGTATGGCCACTTTTTATTTTTGAGTTTTTTCAAAACTTCTTTTTACCATTCTTTTAGGCTTCGTTTGTGCCAGCGATTCACAATGTTTTATCGTTTGTGCCGCATTTATAGGCGAGATATTTGCATGTAAATTTAATATGACAAAAATTGATACACTTTTTATTTTTTAAACTTTTTCAAAATTTCTTTTGGCCAAACTATTTGGCCTCGTTTGTGCCGCTGATTCCCCAAATTTCATCGTTTGTGCCGCATTATTAAGCGAGATATTCGCATGTCAAGTTGGTATGGCCACTTTTTATTTTTGAGTTTTTTCAAAATTTCTTTTTACCATTATTTTAGGCTTCGTTTGCGCCAGCGATTCACCAAGTTTAATCGTTTGTGCCGCATTTTTAGGCGAGATATTCGCATGTCAATTTGGAATTACCACTTTTTATTTTTTGAGTTTTTTGAATATTTCTTTTTACCAAACGTTTGTGCCGCGTTTGTGCCCTCTTTTCCCAAAATTTCAGCCATTAAGCTCAAAAATTGAAAAAGTTATTAAGGATTTAAAGTGGCCATACCAACTTGACGGAAGTTGGTATCGCTTGTCTTTGAGATTTTTCAAAAGTTTTTTTTACCATTATCTTTGGCCTTGTTTGTGCCGGCAATTCACCAAGTTTCATCGTTTCTGCCGCAATATTAAAGAAGTTATTATGGAAAAACTGTTACTGACATACTGACGCCAGCAGCGCATCTCTACGTCAACTAAAGTAACTAAGTGCCAGTATACAACAGCGGTTGATGGCTTGATAATTTATCTATAAATACATATCTATTACAGCAAATAATAGTATTTTTCTTTTACCTACAACTTTACAAATAAATATTTTGGTAATATAAAAAGTTTTTTTCGTTTTTACCGCCATACCAAGCGGGATATTAGCGTGTCAAGTAAATATGAGAAAAATTAATATAACTTTTCATATTTTGAATTTTTTCGAAATTTCTTTTTGCCAATCTCTTTGGCCTCGTTTCTGCTAGCGATTCGCCAAATTTCATCGTTTGTGCCGCATTATTAAGCGAGATATTTGCATGTCAAGTTGGTATGGCCACTTTTTATTTTTGAGCTTTTCAAAATTTCTTTTTACCATTCTTTTAGGCTTCGTTTGTGCCGGCGATTCACCAAGTTAAATCGTTTGTGCCGCATTTTTAGGCGAGATATTCGCATGTCAATTTAATTAGACAAAAATTGATATAACTTTTTATTTTTTGAACTTATTCAAATTTTTTTTTTACCATTCTCTTTGGCCTCGTTTGTGCCGGCGATTCACCAAGTTTCATCCTTTGTGCCGCAATATTAATGAAGTTAATACTGACATACTGACGCCAGCAGCGCATCTCTACGTCAACTAAAGTAACTACCTGCCAGAATACACCAGCGGTTGATGGGTTGATAATTTATCTATAAATACATATCTATTACAGCAAATAATAGTATTTTTCTTTTACCTACAACTTTAGAAATAACTATTTTAGTAATATAAAAAGTTTTTTTCGTTTTTACCGCCATACCATGCGAGATATTAGCGTGTCAATTAAATATGAGAAAAATTAATATAACTTTTCACATTTTGAATTTTTTCGAAATTTCTTTTTGCCAATCTCTTTAGCCTCGTTTCTGCTAGCGATTCGTCGAGTTTCATCGTTGGTGCCGCATTATTACGCGAGATATTCGCATGTCAAGTTGGAATGGCCACTTTTTGTTTTTGATTTTTTCAATATTTCTTATTATCATTCTTTTAGGCTTCGTTTGTGCCGGCGATTCACCAAGTTAAATCGTTTGTGTTGCATTTTTAGACGAGATATTCGCATGTGAATTCAATATGACAAAAATTGTTATAACTTTTTATTTTTTGATTTTTTCAAAAAAATTTTTTACTATTCTTTTTGACCTTGTTTGTGCCGGCGATTCACCAAGTTTCATCCTTTGTGCCGCAATATTAAAGAAGTTATTAATGAAAAACTGTTACTGACATACTGACGCCAGCAGCGCATCTCTACGTCAACTAAAGTAACTACCTGCCAGAATACACCAGCGGTTGATGGGTTGATAATTTATCTATAAATACATATCTATTACAGCAAATAATAGTATTTTTCTTTTACCTACAACTTTAGAAATAACTATTTTAGTAATATAAAAAGTTTTTTTCGTTTTTACCGCCATACCATGCGAGATATTAGCGTGTCAATTAAATATGAGAAAAATTAATATAACTTTTCATATTTTGAATTTTTCAAAATTTCTTTTTGCCAATCTCTTTGGCGTCGTTTCTGTTAGCGATTCGTCGAGTTTCATCGTTTGTGCCGCATTATTACGCGAGATATTCGCATGTCAACTTGGTATGGCCATTTTTTATTTTTGAGTTTTTTCAAAATTTTTTTTACCATTCTTTTAGGCTTCGTTTGTGCCGGCAATTCACCAAGTTTCATCGTTTGTGCCGCATTTTTAGGCGAGATATTCGCATGTCAATTTAATATGACAAAATTTGATATAACTTTTATTTTTTTGGACTTTTTCAAAATTTCTTTTTGCCAATCTATTTGGCCTCTTTTGTGCCGCTGATTCGCCAAATTTCATCGTTTGTGGCGCATTATTAAGAGAGATATTTGCATGTCAAGTTGGTATGGCCACTTTCTATTTTTTAGTTTTTTCAAAATTTCGTTTTACCTATCATTTAGGCATCGTTTGTGCCGGCGATTCACCAAGTTTCATCCTTTGTGCCGCATTTTTAGGCGAGATATTCGCATGTCAATTTATTTTTGACAAAAATTGATATAACTTTTTATTTTTTGAACTTTTTCAAACTTTTTTTATACCATTCTCTTCGGTCTCGTTTGTGCCGGCGATTCACCAAGTTTCATCCTATGTGCCGCAATATTATTGAAGTTATTAAAGATAAACTGTTACTGACATACTGACGCCAGCAGCGCATCTTTACGTCAACTAAAGTAACTAACTGCCAGCATACACCAGCGGTTGATGGGTTGATAATTTATCTATAAATACATATCTGTTACAGCAAATAATAGTATTTTTCTTTTACCTACAACTTTAGAAATAACTATTTTAGTAATATAAATAGTTTTTTTCATTTTTACCGCCATACCAAGCGAGACATTAGCGTGTCAATTAAATATGAGAAAAATTAATATAACTTTTCATATTTTGAGTTTTTTCAAAATTTTTTTTTGCCAATCTCTTTGGCCTCGTTTCTGCTAGCGATTCGTCGAGTTTCAACGTTTGTGCCGCATTATTACGCGAGATATTCGCATGTTAAGTTGGTATGGCCACTTTTTATTTTTGAGTTTTTTCAAAATTTTTTTTAGTATTCTTTTAGGCTTCGTTTGTGCCGGCAATTCACCATGTTTCATCGTTTGTGCCGCATTTCTAGGCGAGATATTCGCATGTCAATTTAATATGACAAAAATTGATGTAACTTTTTTTTTTGAACTTATTCAAAATTTCTTTTTGCCAATCTCTTTGGCTTCGTTTGTGCCGCTGATTCGCCAAATTTCATCGTTTGTGCCGCATTAATAAGCGAGATATTCGAATGTCAATTTGGTATGGCCACTTTTTATTTTTGAGTTTTTTCAAAATTTCTTTTTACCATTCTTTTAGGCTTCGTTTGTGCCAGCGATTCACCAAGTTTAATCGTTTGTGCCGCATTTTTAGGCGAGATATTCGCATGTCAATTTGGAATTGCCACTTTTTATTTTTTGAGTTTTTTGAAAATTTCTTTTTACCAATCGTTTGTGCCGCGTTTGTGCCGTCCTTTCCCAAAATTTCAGCCATTAAGCTCAAAAATTGAAAAAGTTATTAAGGATTTAAAGTGGCCATACCAACTTGACGGAAGTTGGACACGCGATTTCGCTTGTTTTTGAGATTTTTCAAAATTTCTTTTTGCCAATCACTTTGGCTTAGTTTCTGCTAGCGATTCGTCGAGTTTCATCGTTTGTGCCGCATTATTACGCGAGATATTGGTATGTCAAGTTGGTATGGCCACTTTTTGTTTTTGGGTTTTTTCAAAATTACTTTTTACCATTCTTTTAGGATTCGTTTGTGCCGGCGATTCACCAAGTTAAATCGTTTGTGCCGCATTTTTAGACGAGATATTCGCATGTCAATTTAATATGACAAAAAATGATATAACTTTTTATTTTTTGAACTTTTTCAAAATTTTGTTTTACCATGCTCTTTGGCCTTGTTTGTGCCGGCGATTCACCAAGTTTCATCCTTTGTGCCGCAATATTAAAGAAGTTATTAAAGAAAAACTGTTACTGACATACTGACGCCAGCAACGCATCTCTACGTCAACTAAAGTATCTAACTGCCAGCATACACCATCGGTTGATGGGTTGATAATTTATCTATAAATACATATCTATTACAGCAAATAATAGTATTTTTCTTTTACCTACAACTTTACAAATAACTATTTTAGTAATATAAAAAGTTTTTTTCGTTTTTACCGCCATACCAAGCGAGATATTAGGGTGTCAAGTAAATATGAGAAAAATTAATATAACTTTTCATATTTTGAATTTTTTCGAAATTTCTTTTTGCCAATCTCTTTGGCCTCGTATCTGCTAGCAATTCGTCGAGTTTCATCGTTTGTGCCGCATTATTACGCGAGATATTCGCATGTCAAGTTGATATGGCCACTTTTTATTTTTGAGTTTTTTCAAAATTTTTTTACCATTCTTTTAGGCTTCGTTTGTGCCAGCGATTCACGAAGTTAAATCGTTTGTGCCGCATTTTTAGACGAGATATTCGCATGTCAATTTAATATGACAAAAAATGATATAACTTTTTATTTTTTGAACTTTTTCAAAAATTTTTTTACCATTCTCCTTGGCCTTGTTTGTGACGGCGATTCACCAAGTTTCATCCTTTGTGCCGCAATATTAAAGAAGTTATTAAAGAAAAACTGTTACTGACATACTGACGCCAGCAGCGCATCTCTACGTCAACTAAAGTAACTAACTGCCAGCATACACCAGCGATTGATGGGTTGATAATTTATCTATAAATACATATCTATTATAGCAAATAATAGTATTTTTCTTTTACCTACAACTTTACAAATAACTATTTTAATAACATAAACAGTTTTTTTCGTTTTTACCGCCATACCAAGCGAGATATTAGCGTGTCAAAAAAATATGAGAAAAATTAATATAACTTTTCATATTTTGAATTTTTTCGAAATTTCCTTTTGCCAAATTCTTTGGCCTCGTTTGTACCGCTGATTCGCCAAATTTCATCGTTTGTGCCGCATTATTAACCGAGATATTCGCATGTCAATTTGGTGTGGCCACTTTTTATTTTTGATTTTTTCAAAATTTCTTTTTACTATTCATTTAGACTTCGTTTGTGCCGGCGATTCACCAAGTTTCATCGTTTTTGTCTCATTTTGAGGCGAGATATTCGCATGTCAATTTAATATGACAAAAATTGATATAACTTTTTTTTTTGAACTTTTTCAAAATTTCTTTTTGCTAATCTTTTTGGCCTGGTTTGTGCCGCTGATTCGCCATCATTCATCGTTTGTGCCGCATTATTAAGCGAGATATTCGCATGTCAAGTTGGTATGGCCACTTTTTATGTTTGAGTTTTTCAAAAATTCTTTTTATTATTCTTTTATGCTTCGTTTGTGCCAGCGATTCACCAAGTTTCATCGTTTGTGCCGCATTTTTAGGCGAGATATTGGCATGTCAATTTGGAATAACCACTTTTTATTTTTTTAGTTTTTTGAAAATTTCTTTTCACTATTCTCTTTGGCCTCGTTTGTGCCTGCGATTCGCCAAGTTTCATCGTTTATGCCGCAATATTAAAGAAGTTATTATAGAAAAACTGTTACTGACATACTGACGCCAGCAGCGCAACTCTACGTCAACTAAAGTAACTAAGTGCCAGTATACAACAGCGGTTGATGGCTTGATAATTTATCTATAAATACATATCTATTACAGCAAATAATAGTACTTTTCTTTTACCTACAACTTTACAAATAACTATTTTAGTAATATAAAAAGTTTTTTATGTTTTTACCGCCATACCAAGCGAGATATTAGCGTGTCAATTAAATATGAGAAAAATTAATATAACTTTTCATTTTTGAATTTTTTCGAAATTTCTTTTTGCCAAACTCTTTGGCCTCGTTTGTACCGCTGATTCGCCAAATTTCATCGTTTGTGCCGCATTATTAAGAGAGATATTTGCATGTCAAGTTGGTATGGCCACTTTCTATTTTTGAGTTTTTTCAAAATTTCGTTTTACCTATCATTTAGGCTTCGTTTGTGCCGGCGATTCACCAAGTTTCATCCTTTGTGCCGCATTTTTAGGCGAGATATTCGCATGTCAATTTATTTTTGACAAAAATTGATATAACTTTTTATTTTTTGAACTTTTTCAAAATTTTTTTTTACCATTCTCTTTGGCCTCGTTTGTGCCGGCGATTCACCAAGTTTCATCCTTTGTGCCGCAATATTAAAGAAGTTATTAAAGAAAAACTGTTACTGACATACTGACGCCAGCAGCGCATCTCTACGTCAACTAAAGTAACTAACTGCCAGCATACAACAGCGGTTGATGGCTTGATAATTTATCTATAAATACATATCTATAACAGCAAATATCAGTATTTTTCTTTTACCTACAACATTACAAAAATAACTATTTTAGTAATATAAAAAGTTTTTTTCGTTTTTATCGCCATACCAAGCGAGATATTAGCGTGTCAATTTAATATGACAAAAATTGATATAACTTTTATTTTGAACTTATTCAAAATTTCTTTTTGCCAATCTCTTTGGCCTCGTTTGTGCCGCTGATTCGCCAAATTTCATCGTTTGTGCCGCATTATTTCGCGAGATATTCGAATGTCAAGTTGGTATGGCCACTTTTTATTTTGGAGTTTTTTCAAAATTTCTTTTTACCATTCTTTTAGGCTTCGTTAGTGCCAGCGATTCACCATATTTCATCGTTTGTGCCGCATTTATAGGCGAGATATTAGCATGTAAATTTAATACGACAAAAATTGATACACTTTTTATTTTTTAAACTTTTTCAAAATTTCTATTGGCCAATCTATTAGGCTTCGTTTGCGCCAGCGATTCACGAAGTTTAATCGTTTGTGCCGCATTTTTAGGCGAGATATTCGCATGTCAATTTGGAATTGCCACTTTTTATTTTTTGAGTTTTTTGAAAATTTCTTTTTACCAATCGTTTGTGCCGCGTTTGTGCCCTCCTTTCCCAAAATTTCAGCTATTAAGCTCAAAAATTGAAAATGTTATTAAGGATTTAAAGTGGCCATACCAACTTGACGGAAGTTGGACACGCGATTTCGCTTGTCTTTGAGATTTTTCAAAAGTTTTTTTTACCATTATCTTTGGCCTTGTTTGTGCCGGCGATTCACCAAGTTTCATCGTTTCTGAAGCAATATTAAAGAAGTTATTATAGAAAAACTGTTACTGACATACTGACGCCAGCAGCGCATCTCTACGTCAACTAAGGTAACTAACTGCCAGTATACAACAGAGGTTGATGGCTTGATAATTTATCTATAAATACATATCTATTGCAGCAAATAATAGTATTTTTCTTTTACCTACAACTTTACAAATAACTATTTTAGTAATATAAAAAGTTTTTTTCGTTTTTACCGCCATACCAAGCAAGATATTAGCGTGTCAAGTAAATATGAGAAAAATTAATATAACCTTTCATATTTTGAATTTTTTCAAAATTTCTTTTTGCCAATCTCTTTGGCTTCGTTTCTGCTAGCGATTCGCCAAATTTCATCGTTTGTGCCGCATTATTAAGCGAGATATTTGCATGTCAAGTTGGTATGGCCACTTTTTATTTTTGAGTTTTTTCAAAATTTTTTTATACCATTCTCTTTGGCCTCGTTTGTGCCGGCGATTCACCAAGTTTCATCCTTTGTGCCGCAATATTAATGAAGTTATTAAAGAAAAACTGTTACTGACATACTGACGCCAGCAGCGCATCTCTACGTCAAATAAAGTAACTACCTGCCAGAATACACCAGCGGTTGATGGGTTGATAATTTATCTATAAATACATATCTATTACAGCAAATAATAGTATTTTTCTTTTACCAACAACTTTAGAAATAACTATTTTAGTAATATAAAAAGTTTTTTTCGTTTTTACCGCCATACCATGCGAGATATTAGCGTGTCAATTAAATATGAGAAAAATTAATATAACTTTTCATATTTTGAATTTTTCAAAATTTCTTTTTGCCAATCTCTTTGGCGTCGTTTCTGCTAGCGATTCTTCGAGTTTCATCGTTTGTGCCGCATTTTTAGGCGAGATATTCGCATGTCAATTTAATATGACAAAATTTGATATAACTTTTTATTTTTTGAACTTTTTCAAAATTTTGTTTTACCATGCTCTTTGGCCTTGTTTGTGCCGGCGATTCACCAAGTTTCATCCTTTGTGCCGCAATATTATTGAAGTTATTAAAGATAAACTGTTACTGACATACTGACGCCAGCAGCGCATCTTTACGTCAACTAAAGTAACTAACTGCCAGCATACACCAGCGGTTGATGGGTTGATAATTTATCTATAAATACATATCTGTTACAGCAAATAATAGTATTTTTCTTTTACCTACAACTTTAGAAATAACTATTTTAGTAATATAAATAGTTTTTTTCATTTTTACCGCCATACCAAGCGAGACATTATCGTGTCAATTAAATATGAGAAAAATTAATATAACTTTTCATATTTTGAGTTTATTCAAAATTTTTTTTTGCCAATCTCTTTGGCCTCGTTTCTGCTAGCGATTCGTCGAGTTTCAACGTTTGTGCCGCATTATTACGCGAGATATTCGCATGTTAAGTTGGTATGGCCACTTTTTATTTTTGAGTTTTTTCAAAATTTTTTTTACTATTCTTTTAGGCTTCGTTTGTGCCGGCAATTCACCATGTTTCATCGTTTGTGCCGCATTTCTAGGCGAGATATTCGCATGTCAATTTAATATGACAAAAATTGATGTAACTTTTTTTTTTGAACTTATTCAAAATTTCTTTTTGCCAATCTCTTTGGCTTCGTTTGTGCCGCTGATTCGCCAAATTTCATCGTTTGTGCCGCATTAATAAGCGAGATATTCGAATGTCAATTTGGTATGGCCACTTTTTATTTTTGAGTTTTTTCAAAATTTCTTTTTACCATTCTTTTAGGCTTCGTTTGTGCCAGCGATTCACCAAGTTTAATCGTTTGTGCCGCATTTTTAGGCGAGATATTCGCATGTCAATTTGGAATTGCCACTTTTTATTTTTTGAGTTTTTTGAAAATTTCTTTTTACCAATCGTTTGTGCCGCGTTTGTGCCGTCCTTTCCCAAAATTTCAGCCATTAAGCTCAAAAATTGAAAAAGTTATTAAGGATTTAAAGTGGCCATACCAACTTGACGGAAGTTGGACACGCGATTTCGCTTGTTTTTGAGATTTTTCAAAATTTCTTTTTGCCAATCACTTTGGCTTCGTTTCTGCTAGCGATTCGTCGAGTTTCATCGTTTGTGCCGCATTATTACGCGAGATATTGGTATGTCAAGTTGGTATGGCTGTTGGATCCTCGCAAGGAGATGCGGCCCCCCTTGTGGGAAATTTAGAATGATGCAGTGGAGGGTTGGCTGCATTGGAGGTCTGTAGGGAGAAAGGAACTGCGTACGTGACCTGGCTCAGGCAGTTGTCCTTGGACTTCATAAAAAGTTGTTGGGTCGTTTTTTCAATGTGTGTTTTGCCGGTGTCTCTGTGCTTAGCATCAGAAAAGATTTTCGGGCTTCTTCTGGTTAGGTGTGAATTTTTGTGCCGTGATCAGATCACTATAGTAATCTATTGGATCCATTGGATGTTTTAGTTTTTATAATTGGTCATGACCATTCTAGAAAATAATGTAATGCCTACTCATGTAAGTCTCAAACTTTATAATACGCCATAGACTAATGTGTTCCTATTTCGTCAAGAAATGTTTTTATTATTTTGAATTCTAGCTTTAAGATTTCCCGTTTGTCAAGAAATGTTTTTATTATTTTGAATTCTAGCTTTAAGATTTCCCGTTTGTCAAGAAAGGTTTTTATTATTTTGAATTCTAGCTTTAAGATTTCCCGTTTGTCAAGAAAGGTTTTTATTATTTTGAATTCTAGCTTTAAGATTTCCCGATTGTCAAAATTAATAAATATTTGTTTCTTTATAAAAGGTATTTTGAGTGGTGGTGTCCCCCACCTAGTTCCATCCCCTATTTAACTGTTAATTTAAAATATTATGTCTAATTGTCCTTCCTCCCTCTACGTCGATTAATCATGGTGCCGAAACCCGGGAACACTCAAGATACCTATTAAATAAATAAGTAAATAAATAAATAATTACATAATTTTTTGTGTTCTGTTTAGACTTATAGTAATTTTCATTTGTTTATATATATATATGAATATACTTGTAGCTTAGATATACACAGTCATATTTTAATTTCGCTTTAAAATTATTTTTTGGAACATCGTTCATATTTTATATTGTTCATATTTTTTCATTGTGATCTAGCCTGAAGTCAAGTTATTCTTGGAATTTACAAATGTATTGTTTTAGTCACTCATAGGTTACGTCTTGCCTTTGCCTTGTGGCTCCGTATTTTTTGTGTTAATTATAATGTCAAATTAAATATTTCGTTTGCACTATAAACCTTGTTTATTCTCGTATTCTGTATTTACTATTCAACAATTATTTATATATATAATTTTTTTTTGTCCGTGTTGTTCTGTCAAGTTCTTGTTCAACTTGTTTTATAATTATACTAATTTGTTTTTTGTTAAATTTATACTATTTTAAATTTATACTGTTTTACAAATTTATACTATCTTTTGTATTGTGTATTTATATTTTGTATTTTGTATTTTTTTTGTCGACAAGAGTTATTAGTTGTGTCCAATTTTAGGATCATGGAGGAGTCCCTGGAGAAAGTCACCCCCCCTGTTTCGCCAGTCCCGTCGGTTTCCCCCTCGTTGGAGGAAACTCCCCGAGCTTCCACCCAACCTGAGGCCAGCGAGAGTCTCAATGCTATCAGATGTCGGCACCTCGTTGCCAGGTTGGACCAGTGGGCTCGGAGTGTTCAGTTGTTGGACCTGGATTCCCCAGACAGAGTTGCAAGGTGCCAACAGTTCTCCGCTCTCTTTCAATCCTTGTCCCAGACTGTGGACAGGGAAGCCTGGGAGTGGCTTCGACTGTTGGCGCCAGAGGATAGTGGTCCCTTAGCCCTGGCACTGTCTGCCAGTCATGCTCAGGCAGAGCTCGCCCATTTGTCTATCGTCCTCCCTGCCTTGGCTACACCCCTCATGATGGAAAATGTGCCGACTTCCTCACCGCCCAGTCCCGTTCCCGATGAT
Source organism: Rhodnius prolixus (assembly GCF_049639745.1). Classification (NCBI taxonomy): domain Eukaryota; kingdom Metazoa; phylum Arthropoda; class Insecta; order Hemiptera; family Reduviidae; genus Rhodnius; species Rhodnius prolixus. The sequence continues at coordinate 664,947 of NW_027411597.1, forward strand.
TCTGTGTCAGAGTTGGCGCGGAGACAGCTTCAGGAACTGGTCATCCCTAGAATTCCCGTGTTTGGAGGGGAAGTATTATCATATAGAGAGTTCAAACGGACCTTCCAGTCGGAGGTCCATAAATTGGCTCTCTCACCTGCCAAGCGACTTCAGGCGTTGCGGTCTTGCCTGAGGGGTCCACCCTTGTCGATCATTCAGAATGCCACCCTGACGGAGGCCGGGTACCTCTACGCTTGGGAGACATTAGACGGCCGGTATGAGGGGAGGCTAAGAATTGCTAGTGCCATGCTGGAAGCCTTCCTTCAATTCCCGGCCGCTGGCTCCAGCATGGAAGATATCATCGCTTGGCTGTCTGGGCGACAGATTCTCCTCGACCACTGCGACATCCCTGAACCCCTGGACTTCTTGTTGTGTCATGTCTCCCTGTCTGTCCTGTCCCCTGGCCTTCAGGAGGAGTTCCGGAAAAAATGCCTTGGTTCCTTTGACGAATTGCCCCGCAGTGGTCAAGTATTGGACTTTCTAAAGCAGCAGGAAGACAGGTTTTCCCCTAAACTGGTCCCCTTACAGAAAATGTCGCATTCATCTGCTCAGTCTGGTCCTAGCCAGGCTTCCGCCCCCTTTACTCCTTCATCCGGTCCTGCCCCTCCGGTCGACGAACCACAGGTGGTGGAGGTCCCTTCGCCAAACCAGTTTAGACCGTATCGCCCCAAGTCAGTCAGTTTTGTCCCCCGCACACCGAGGAGGCCTTCACCTACCCCTTCCCCGGCTCCAGTTCGGCGCTCCACGCCTTCTACGTCCTGCGCCCCCGCCTCCTCAGTCTCTTCAATCCGATGCTACTTTTGTGGGGGACCACATCGGTTGTCCCGCTGCGACAGATATTTGCAATTGTCTGGCAAGGATAGGTGGAGTTTTGTCGCGGAGGAACGCCTGTGTGTTAATTGCCTGTCTAAATATCATCAAGTATCCCGCTGTCCCTGCCAGGTGGGGTGTGGCAAATGTCATGGCGAGCACCACACCACCTTGCACCCCCCTCCTCAGTCTTCCAGCGTATGCCAAGAAGCACGAAGTGCCTCCCACCTGCCGTCCTTAATGTCCTTGAGGACATGTCCGCCTCCAGAATCTAAGTCCTCTTCCAAACAAGCCTCTTCACCCTCTCAATCCAGATCTTCACCTCCTTTTCCCAAACGCCCACTCCTTCCCCCCAGTTCCTTTGAGCCTCTACTGTCAGTCAGGGACTCTGATTCCAGACCTACGTCATCATCCTCGGGCAGCATATCCCCTGTCCTTCCCATAACCTATTTTGGCCGACATCCAGCACCAACCCCCCAGTCAGATTTATAGGTTCTTGGCAGGCACGATACCCCTCCCTTATCCAGTGTCGTCTTCTGTCGTCGTAGACATTGTCGTTTATGTCATGCTACGAAAGCCTCCCGAAAATCAATATTCAAGTCTTTCCCATCCGACATGTCAGTTTCCCCCACTGCCATGGTGTATCTCCTTGGAGGAGATAGCCAGTGGTATCGTGCTCGTGCCCTGCTGGATTCAGGCAGTGAGATTAATCTAATGTCAGCAACCTTCGCCAAAGAATGTAAACTGAGTTATTCTCCCATGTCAGGTGCTATCCGAGGAATAGGAGGAAATATTGCCACCCAGGTCGTGGGTTTTGTGTCAACTAATTTAAAACAATGCCCGCCATTTTCCCAACTTAAAGTTCCCTTTCGCGTAGTCACTAAGACAGTTCCGGATGCTCCATCCTCGTATTTTCCTGTCGGTGATTGGGTACACCTAGCAAATAAATATTTAGCCGACCCGACTTTCAATGAACCAAGCCCAGTAGACGTGGTATTTTCAGCTTCGGTCTTTGATGCCCTCGATCTCAGTCAGATGATTCGCTCACAAAATGGCTCCCCTAACGCACGATTGACAACCCTTGGCTGGGTCATGTCTGGTCCCCTGAAAAGGCTACCTGTTAAAAGGGTTCGTTTTCACCCTTCTGTCCAAAACCACATGTCTAACTCCAAACTTTATCGGACCTATTATAAAATATTATTTAAACATAAGTATGGTCATTTAATCCCCTCTAAGGTACCTAATAATGAGTCTAATCCTGAAGACAAGACTCCAACCAGCACCCCTCCTGGTGAGTATGAGTCTGAGCCAGTTGCTCATCGTAATAACCCTGAACTTATCATGGAACCAGAACAGTCAGTTACTCCTAGCCGGTCTTCGTCCTCTGCTCAAATTTTGTCAACCCTCGAAGAGGAAGTCACTCCTCAGCCTTGTGCTCGCCCAACCTTAGACATTCCGCTCCCTCCTCCAAAACCACAACGTTTAAATAGAACGCGGCGTCCGCTACAAATTCTTACCAGCCCGGATTCTGAGTCTTTTCCTCCTACCACAATTTCAGCGGAAGCTTCTTCTTCTGAAAATTCTACCTTGCCTGTTAAGTCTTCCTTATGCAATCCTGTGTCGGTTGTCTCTATCCAACCTACTGTACTCCGCTTCAGCTCAGTAAAATCCTCCCAACCAAGTCAGCATCCCCCCGATCAGGTCCTGTCCCGCCTCATGGAAAAAATGTTTGCCCTGGAGGAAGTATCTGAAGTCTCTCCCCTTACGCCAGAGGAGTTGAAGGCCGAAGAGTGTTTCTCTAAGTCTCACTCTCGACTCCCTGATGGTCGCTTTTCAGTAGCACTGCCGCTCAAAACCAGTCCTTGTTGTCTCGGCGAGTCTAGAAAGGTTGCTCTAAAGCGCCTTCTTCAGACTGAGTCTCGCCATGCGAAGTCTCCACATCTTCGCCCTCCCTATGTCGAATTCATGCGAGACTACCTAGAGTCGAAACACATGGAGCTAGCTCCTCCCCTAAAGTCGGGTCAAGTTACCTATTACATACCCCATCACGCGGTACATCGCCCAGATGACCCCCCGGAGAAGATCAGAGTTGTCTTCAATGCCTCTCAGAAGTCCTCATCAGGCGTTTCCCTCAATGAGCTCTTACTCCCTGGCCCTAGATTACAGCTTGACATCTGGAAGGTTGTTACCAGATTCAGAGTTGACAGGTGGGTATTTACAGCCGATATTCGTCAAATGTTTCGTCAAATATTGCACCCCCCTGAAGACAGAGACCTATTACGTATCCTTTGGCGCTTTGATACCAGTCAACCGGTTCAGGAGTACAGACTGTGTACTGTCACGTATGGAACCACGTCAGCGCCCTACTTAGCATGTCGCGTGTTACAAGAGTTAGCCCTCACTTCGCAGAATTCCTTTCCCCAAGCAGCAGAGATCCTTAGGGATCGTACTTATGTCGATGACGTCTCCGGAGGCGGCCCTACTTTTGAAGCGGCCCTGGAATCGAGAGACCAACTCATAAGGTTACTAAGTCAAGCTCAAATCGAGCTCAGAAAATGGGCAGCCAATCACCCTCGACTGTTAGAAAAAATTCCTCTCGACCACCTTCTCCCAGCAATGTCTTCCGTATGTCTAGAGAATGACGAGGAGTCACAATTAAAAATCCTTGGCCTCTGTTGGAACCCCTCACAAGACTATTTCCATTTTTTGATTCGTTCAGTCCCCAATATTCAAACTAAAAAACAATTAGCCAGTCAGATCGCAAAAGTTTTTGATCCATTGGGATGGTTAATCCCAATAACAGTTTTTGCTCGTGCAATATTTCGAGTCGTTTGTCAAGCCTCCTTTAGCTGGGACGATCCTTTACCTTCATCCATTATCCAAGAATGGTCTCAGTTTGCTGTCACCCTTCCGGAACTCTCAAATATTCGTATCCCTAGATTCTTGTCCTTGTCTACTCCTAAATTTTATTTAACCGGTTTTGCTGATGCATCGGAACGGGCATATGCAGCCGTAGTGTACCTTGTGTCACTTTCTGAGGAAACAGTCATCAGCCTGATCATGTCTAAAGCCAGAATGGCTCCAATGAAACCTGTTACGCTCCCACGCCTCGAGCTTTGTGCCGCTCATCTCCTGGCTCTCACACTCCATAAAGTCAGTCTTCTCTTCCCTCAGATACCCTCTCCAAACATTTTCGCCTTTTCCGATTCTACCATAGCTCTTGCCTGGATAACCGCTACCCCACCTCCACATTGGAAGGTGTTTGTAGGCAATAGAGTGGCTGCCATTTTAGAAAAGGTACCCGCTTCCCAATGGTTTCATGTCCCTTCATCGCAGAACCCTGCGGACTGTGCCTCACGTGGGCTAAAGCCACAGGAGTTGGTAAACCACCCCTTGTGGTGGGAAGGCCCTCCTTGGCTAAAATTGAACCCTGAGTCATGGCCCCTAAGACAAGTAAATGCAGATTTGTCGGACCCAATGGTGGGGGCAGAAATTCGCTCCCAGGCTCTTAATGTATCGATCGCAGTCTCCTCCCCTGAGGATTTGGAATCCAAGTTCTCCAATTTGCATACGCTTATCAACGTGGTTGCCTGGTGTCTAAGATTCGCCCACAATGCCAGAAATTCAGCCCACCACATCTCAGGCCCATTAAAGGTCAAAGAACGCGGTGAAGCCCTGCGTGCCCTGATTGTTCGAGCTCAGCGACATTCATTTTTAGAAGAAATTGAAGATGCCCAGTCCTCCAGACCTAAATTACGCCTGGTCAGAATTTTAGGCTTATTCATACATACCGACGGAGTATTGCGAGTTGGAGGAAGATTAAGACAAGCCAATATCCCTGAGTCCAATAAACACCCGGCCCTGTTGCCTCAGCAACATCCCCTTACGGCCCTGGTAATTCAAGACGCTCACGTATCCAATCTCCATGTAGGCCCTACCGCCACTCATGCCTTTCTCCGAAACAGATATTGGATCACTAATGGAAAAAATGTAGTTCGACGTCAATTGTCATCATGTAATAAATGTTTCAGCATTAAACCATCCCCTTTCAACCCCATTATGGGTCAACTGCCAGAGGGAAGAGCCAGCGCCTCACCACCCTTCACGACTACTGGTATTGACTACGCAGGCCCCTTCAACGTAAAAATTGCGTCACTTCGGTCCGCCAAGGTCCTCCAATGCTACCTCGCTATCTTCATCTGCTTTTCGACAAAGGCCATTCACTTAGAATTGGTCACTGACCTCACGACTCAGGCCTTTCTAGCCGCCTTAAACCGATTCATAGCCAGGCGAGGCATGCCTAGTCACATATGGTCTGACAATGGTACTAATTTTGTCGGCGCTACCAGGAGACTTAAGGAAGTATCTGCCTTGTTGAATGATTCCCAATGTCAAGAGTCGATCCTACGAGAGTCCGGAAGAAGAGGAGTCGAGTGGCACTTCATCCCACCAAGAGCACCCCACTTCGGTGGTCTATGGGAGGCAGCGGTCAAGTCCACGAAACGTTTGCTGAAAGTTACCTTGGGCCTGCAAGAGCCCACAATGGAGTGTCTTCTCACCATTATCTGCCAGGTCGAGGCTATTTTAAATTCACGACCTCTGACAGCCCTTTCGTCGTCGCCAGACGATCTACAAGTCTTAACGCCAGGACATTTCCTAATTATGCGTCCAATGACTGCTCTTCCGACTAGTGACTCCCTGAACCAACGCACCGCCCTCAAGTCTAAGTGGGCAATGGCCCAATTCACTGTTAGCCAGTTTTGGAAACGATGGCATCGGGAGTACCTCCTTGATCAGCAGGCAATGATCAAATGGCATTCGCCCTCTTTCCCAGCGGCAGAAGGACAAATAGTCACGATTATGGACGACAACCTCCCTCCACTGCAATGGTCCTTAGGCCGGATCACCAAATTGCATTATGGCCGAGATGACGTGGCCAGGGTGGCCGAGGTGAAGACGGCGTCCGGAGTTATCAGCCGCCCTGTCAGGAAGCTGTGCCCTCTCCCAAATCAGTAAGTGGAACTCTGGCGAGTCCACTGCGGGGGAGGATGTTGGATCCTCGCAAGGAGATGCGGCCCCCCTTGTGGGAAATTTAGAATGATGCAGTGGAGGGTTGGCTGCATTGGAGGTCTGTAGGGAGAAAGGAACTGCGTACGTGACCTGGCTCAGGCAGTTGTCCTTGGACTTCATAAAAAGTTGTTGGGTCGTTTTTTCAATGTGTGTTTTGCCGGTGTCTCTGTGCTTAGCATCAGAAAAGATTTTCGGGCTTCTTCTGGTTAGGTGTGAATTTTTGTGCCGTGATCAGATCACTATAGTAATCTATTGGATCCATTGGATGTTTTAGTTTTTATAATTGGTCATGACCATTCTAGAAAATAATGTAATGCCTACTCATGTAAGTCTCAAACTTTATAATACGCCATAGACTAATGTGTTCCTATTTCGTCAAGAAATGTTTTTATTATTTTGAATTCTAGCTTTAAGATTTCCCGTTTGTCAAGAAATGTTTTTATTATTTTGAATTCTAGCTTTAAGATTTCCCGTTTGTCAAGAAAGGTTTTTATTATTTTGAATTCTAGCTTTAAGATTTCCCGTTTGTCAAGAAAGGTTTTTATTATTTTGAATTCTAGCTTTAAGATTTCCCGATTGTCAAAATTAATAAATATTTGTTTCTTTATAAAAGGTATTTTGAGTGGTGGTGTCCCCCACCTAGTTCCATCCCCTATTTAACTGTTAATTTAAAATATTATGTCTAATTGTCCTTCCTCCCTCTACGTCGATTAATCAATGGCCACTTTTTGTTTTTGGGTTTTTTCAAAATTACTTTTTACCATTCTTTTAGGATTCGTTTGTGCCGGCGATTCACCAAGTTAAATCGTTTGTGCCGCATTTTTAGACGAGATATTCGCATGTCAATTTAATATGACAAAAAATGATATAACTTTTTATTTTTTGAACTTTTTCAAAATTTTGTTTTACCATGCTCTTTGGCCTTGTTTGTGCCGGCGATTCACCAAGTTTCATCCTTTGTGCCGCAATATTAAAGAAGTTATTAAAGAAAAACTGTTACTGACATACTGACGCCAGCAACGCATCTCTACGTCAACTAAAGTATCTAACTGCCAGCATACACCATCGGTTGATGGGTTGATAATTTATCTATAAATACATATCTATTACAGCAAATAATAGTATTTTTCTTTTACCTACAACTTTACAAATAACTATTTTAGTAATATAAAAAGTTTTTTTCGTTTTTACCGCCATACCAAGCGAGATATTAGGGTGTCAAGTAAATATGAGAAAAATTAATATAACTTTTCATATTTTGAATTTTTTCGAAATTTCTTTTTGCCAATCTCTTTGGCCTCGTATCTGCTAGCAATTCGTCGAGTTTCATCGTTTGTGCCGCATTATTACGCGAGATATTCGCATGTCAAGTTGATATGGCCACTTTTTATTTTTGAGTTTTTTCAAAATTTTTTTACCATTCTTTTAGGCTTCGTTTGTGCCAGCGATTCACCAAGTTTCATCGTTTTTGTCTCATTTTGAGGCGAGATATTCGCATGTCAATTTAATATGACAAAAATTGATATAACTTTTTTTTTTTGAACTTTTTCAAAATTTCTTTTTGCTAATCTTTTTGGCCTGGTTTGTGCCGCTGATTCGCCATCATTCATCGTTTGTGCCGCATTATTAAGCGAGATATTCGCATGTCAAGTTGGTATGGCCACTTTTTATGTTTGAGTTTTTCAAAAATTCTTTTTATTATTCTTTTATGCTTCGTTTGTGCCAGCGATTCACCAAGTTTCATCGTTTGTGCCGCATTTTTAGGCGAGATATTGGCATGTCAATTTGGAATAACCACTTTTTATTTTTTGAGTTTTTTGAAAATTTCTTTTCACTATTCTCTTTGGCCTCGTTTGTGCCTGCGATTCGCCAAGTTTCATCGTTTATGCCGCAATATTAAAGAAGTTATTATAGAAAAACTGTTACTGACATACTGACGCCAGCAGCGCAACTCTACGTCAACTAAAGTAACTAAGTGCCAGTATACAACAGCGGTTGATGGCTTGATATTTATCTATAAATACATATCTATTACAGCAAATAATAGTATTTTTCTTTTACCTACAACTTTACAAATAACTATTTTAGTAATATAAAAAGTTTTTTATGTTTTTACCGCCATACCAAGCGAGATATTAGCGTGTCAATTAAATATGAGAAAAATTAATATAACTTTTCATTTTTGAATTTTTTCGAAATTTCTTTTTGCCAAACTCTTTGGCCTCGTTTGTACCGCTGATTCGCCAAATTTCATCGTTTGTGCCGCATTATTAAGAGAGATATTTGCATGTCAAGTTGGTATGGCCACTTTCTATTTTTGAGTTTTTTCAAAATTTCGTTTTACCTATCATTTAGGCTTCGTTTGTGCCGGCGATTCACCAAGTTTCATCCTTTGTGCCGCATTTTTAGGCGAGATATTCGCATGTCAATTTATTTTTGACAAAAATTGATATAACTTTTTATTTTTTGAACTTTTTCAAAATTTCTATTGGCCAATCTATTTGGCCTCGTTTGTGCCGCTGATTCCAAAAAATTTCATCGTTTGTGCCGCATTATTAAGCGAGATATTCGCATGTCAAGTTGGTATGGCCACTTTTTATTTTTGAGTTTTTTCAAAATTTCTTTTTACCATTATTTTAGGCTTCGTTTGCGCCAGCGATTCACGAAGTTTAATCGTTTGTGCCGCATTTTTAGGCGAGATATTCGCATGTCAATTTGGAATTGCCACATTTTATTTTTTGAGTTTTTTGAAAATTTCTTTTTACCAATCGTTTGTGCCGCGTTTGTGCCCTCCTTTCCCAAAATTTCAGCTATTAAGCTCAAAAATTGAAAATGTTATTATGGATTTAAAGTGGCCATACCAACTTGACGGAAGTTGGACACGCGATTTCGCTTGTCTTTGAGATTTTTCAAAAGTTTTTTTTACCATTATCTTTGGCCTTGTTTGTGCCGGCGATTCACCAAGTTTCATCGTTTCTGAAGCAATATTAAAGAAGTTATTATAGAAAAACTGTTACTGACATACTGACGCCAGCAGCGCATCTCTACGTCAACTAAGGTAACTAACTGCCAGTATACAACAGCGGTTGATGGCTTGATAATTTATCTATAAATACATATCTATTGCAGCAAATAATAGTATTTTTCTTTTACCTACAACTTTACAAATAACTATTTTAGTAATATAAAAAGTTTTTTTCGTTTTTACCGCCATACCAAGCAAGATATTAGCGTGTCAAGTAAATATGAGAAAAATTAATATAACCTTTCATATTTTGAATTTTTTCAAAATTTCTTTTTGCCAATCTCTTTGGCTTCGTTTCTGCTAGCGATTCGCCAAATTTCATCGTTTGTGCCGCATTATTAAGCGAGATATTTGCATGTCAAGTTGGTATGGCCACTTTTTATTTTTGAGTTTTTTCAAAATTTTTTTATACCATTCTCTTTGGCCTCGTTTGTGCCGGCGATTCACCAAGTTTCATCCTTTGTGCCGCAATATTAATGAAGTTATTAAAGAAAAACTGTTACTGACATACTGACGCCAGCAGCGCATCTCTACGTCAACTAAAGTAACTACCTGCCAGAATACACCAGCGGTTGATGGGTTGATAATTTATCTATAAATACATATCTATTACAGCAAATAATAGTATTTTTCTTTTACCTACAACTTTAGAAATAACTATTTTAGTAATATAAAAAGTTTTTTTCGTTTTTACCGCCATACCATGCGAGATATTAGCGTGTCAATTAAATATGAGAAAAATTAATATAACTTTTCATATTTTGAATTTTTCAAAATTTCTTTTTGCCAATCTCTTTGGCGTCGTTTCTGCTAGCGATTCTTCGAGTTTCATCGTTTGTGCCGCATTTTTAGGCGAGATATTCGCATGTCAATTTAATATGACAAAATTTGATATAACTTTTATTTTTTTGGACTTTTTCAAAATTTCTTTTTGCCAATCTATTTGGCCTCTTTTGTGCCGCTGATTCGCCAAATTTCATCGTTTGTGGCGCATTATTAAGAGAGATATTTGCATGTCAAGTTGGTATGGCCACTTTCTATTTTTGAGTTTTTTCAAAATTCGTTTTACCTATCATTTAGGCTTCGTTTGTGCCGGCGATTCACCAAGTTTCATCCTTTGTGCCGCATTTTTAGGCGAGATATTCGCATGTCAATTTATTTTTGACAAAAATTGATATAACTTTTTATTTTTTGAACTTTTTCAAACTTTTTTTATACCATTCTCTTCGGCCTAGTTTGTGCCGGCGATTCACCAAGTTTCATCTTTTGTGCCGCAATATTAAAGAAGTTATTAAAGAAAAACTGTTACTGACATACTGACGCCAGCAGCGCATCTCTACGTCAACTAAAGTAACTATCTGCCAGCATACAACAGCGGTTGATGGCTTGATAATTTATCTATAAATACATATCTATTACAGCAAATTTCAGTATTTTTCTTTTACCTACAACTTTAGAAATACCTATTTTAGTAATATAAAAAGTTTTTTTCGTTTTTACCGCCATACCAAGCGAAATATTAGCGTGTCAAGTAAATATGAGATAAATTAATATAACTTTTCATATTTTGAATTTTTCAAAATTTCTTTTTGCCAATCTCTTTGGCCTCGTTTCTGTTAGCAATTCGTCGAGTTTCATCGTTTGTGCCGCATTATTACGCGAGATATTCGCATGTTAATTTGATATGGCCACTTTTTATTTTTGAGTTATTTCAAAAATTTTTTTACCATTCTTTTAGGCTTCGTTTGTGCCGGCGATTCACCAAGTTTCATCGTTTGTGCCGCATTTTTAGGCGAGATATTCGCATGTCAATTTAATATGACAAAAATTGATATAACTTTTTTTTGAACTTATTCAAAATTTCTTTTTGCCAATCTCTTTGGCCTCGTTTGTGCCGCTGGTTCGCCAAATTTCATCGTTTGTGCCGCATTATTAAGCGAGATATTCGAATGTCAAGTTGGTATGGCCACTTTTTATTTTTGAGTTTTTTCAAAACTTCTTTTTACCATTCTTTTAGGCTTCGTTTGTGCCAGCGATTCACCATGTTTTATCGTTTGTGCCGCATTTATAGGCGAGATATTTGCATGTAAATTTAATATGACAAAAATTGATACACTTTATTTTTTAAACTTTTTCAAAATTTCTTTTGGCCAATCTATTTGGCCTCGTTTGTACCGCTGATTCCCCAAATTTCATCGTTTGTGCCGCATTATTAAGCGAGATATTCGCATGTCAAGTTGGTATGGCCACTTTTTATTTTTGAGTTTTTTCAAAATTTCTTTTTACCATTATTTTAGGCTTCGTTTGCGCCAGCGATTCACCAAGTTTAATCGTTTGTGCCGCATTTTTTAGGCGAGATATTCGCATGTCAATTTGGAATTGCCACTTTTTATTTTTTGAGTTTTTTGAAAATTTCTTTTTACCAAACGTTTGTGCCGCGTTTGTACCCTCCTTTCCTAAAATTTCAGCTATTAAGCTCAAAAATTGAAAATGTTATTAAGGATTTAATGTGGCCATACCAACTTGACGGAAGTTGGACACGCGATTTCGCTTGTCTTTGAGATTTTTCAAAAGTTTTTTTTACCATTATCTTTGGCCTTGTTTGTGCCGGCGATTCACCAAGTTTCATCGTTTCTGCCGCAATATTAAAGAAGTTATTATAGAAAAACTGTTACTGACATACTGACGCCAGCAGCGCATCTCTACGTCAACTAAGGTAACTAACTGCCAGTATACAACAGCGGTTGATGGCTTGATAATTTATCTATAAATACATATCTATTGCAGCAAATAATAGTATTTTTCTTTTACCTACAACTTTACAAATAACTATTTTAGTAATATAAAAAGTTTTTTTCGTTTTTACCGCCATACCAAGCAAGATATTAGCGTGTCAAGTAAATATGAGAAAAATTAATATAACCTTTCATATTTTGAATTTTTTCAAAATTTCTTTTTGCCAATCTCTTTGGCTTCGTTTCTGCTAGCGATTCGCCAAATTTCATCGTTTGTGCCGCATTATTAAGCGAGATATTTGCATGTCAAGTTGGTATGGCCACTTTTTATTTTTGAGTTTTTTCAAAATTTCTTTTTACCATTCTTTTAGGCTTTGTTTGTGCCGGCGATTCACCAAGTTAAATCGTTTGTGCCGCATTTTTAGGCGAGATATTCGCATGTCAATTTAATATGACAAAAATTGATATAACTTTTTATTTTTTGAACTTATTCAAAATTTTTTTTTACCATTCTCTTTGGCCTCGTTTGTGCCGGCGATTCACCAAGTTTCATCGTTTGTGCCGCAATATTAATGAAGTTATTATAGAAAAACTGTTACTGACATACTGACGCCAGCAGCGCATCTCTACGTCAACTAAAGTAACTACCTGCCAGAATACACCAGCGGTTGAGGGTTGATAATTTATCTATAAATACATCATCTATTACAGCAAATAATAGTATTTTTCTTTTACCTACAACTTTAGAAATAACTATTTTAGTAATATAAAAAGTTTTTTTCGTTTTTACCGCCATACCATGCGAGATATTAGCGTGTCAATTAAATATGAGAAAAATTAATATAACTTTTCATATTTTGAATTTTTCAAAATTTCTTTTTGCCAATCTCTTTGGCGTCGTTTCTGTTAGCGATTCGTCGAGTTTCATCGTTTGTGCCGCATTATTACGCGAGATATTCGCATGTCAACTTGGTATGGCCATTTTTTATTTTTGAGTTTTTTCAAAATTTTTTTTACCATTCTTTTAGGCTTCGTTTGTGCCGGCAATTCACCAAGTTTCATCGTTTGTGCCGCATTTTTAGGCGAGATATTCGCATGTCAATTTAATATGACAAAATTTGATATAACTTTTATTTTTTTGGACTTTTTCAAAATTTCTTTTTGCCAATCTATTTGGACTCTTTTGTGCCGCTGATTCGCCAAATTTCATCGTTTGTGGCGCATTATTAAGAGAGATATTTGCATTTTAAGTTGGTATGGCCACTTTCTATTTTTTAGTTTTTTCAAAATTTCGTTTTACCTATCATTTAGGCATCGTTTGTGCCGGCGATTCACCAAGTTTCATCCTTTGTGCCGCATTTTTAGGCGAGATATTCGCATGTCAATTTATTTTTGACAAAAATTGATATAACTTTTTATTTTCTGAACTTTTTCAAACTTTTTTTATACCATTCTCTTCGGTCTCGTTTGTGCCGGCGATTCACCAAGTTTCATCGTTTGTGCCGCATTTTTAGGCGAGATATTCACATGTCAATTTAATATGACAAAAATTGATATAACTTTTTTTTTTGAACTTATTCAAAATTTCTTTTTGCCAATCTCTTTGGCCTCGTTTGTGCCGCTGGTTCGCCAAATTTCATCGTTTGTGCCGCATTATTAAGCGAGATATTCGAATGTCAAGTTGGTATGGCCACTTTTTATTTTTGAGTTTTTTCAAAACTTCTTTTTACCATTCTTTTAGGCTTCGTTTGTGCCAGCGATTCACCATGTTTTATCGTTTGTGCCGCATTTATAGGCGAGATATTTGCATGTAAATTTAATATGACAAAAATTGATAAACTTTTTATTTTTTAAACTTTTTCAAAATTTCTTTTGGCCAATCTATTTGGCCTCGTTTGTGCCGCTGATTCCCCAAATTTCATCGTTTGTGCCGCATTATTAAGCGAGATATTCGCATGTCAAGTTGGTATGGCCACTTTTTATTTTTGAGTTTTTTCAAAATTTCTTTTTACCATTCTTTTAGGGTTCGTTTGCGCCAGCGATTCACCAAGTTTAATCGTTTGTGCCGCATTTTTAGGCGAGATATTCGCATGTCAATTTGGAATTACCACTTTTTATTTTTTGAGTTTTTTGAATATTTCTTTTTACCAAACGTTTGTGCCGCGTTTGTGCCCTCCTTTCCCAAAATTTCAGCCATTAAGCTCAAAAGTTGAAAAAGTTATTAAGGATTTAAAGTGGCCATACCAACTTGACGGAAGTTGGTATCGCTTGTCTTTGAGATTTTTCAAAAGTTTTTTTTACCATTATCTTTGGCCTTGTTTGTGCCGGCAATTCACCAAGTTTCATCGTTTCTGCCGCAATATTAAAGAAGTTATTATGGAAAAACTGTTACTGACATACTGACGCCAGCAGCGCATCTCTACGTCAACTAAAGTAACTAAGTGCCAGTATACAACAGCGGTTGATGGCTTGATAATTTATCTATAAATACATATCTATTACAGCAAATAATAGTATTTTTCTTTTACCTACAACTTTACAAATAAATATTTTGGTAATATAAAAAGTTTTTTTCGTTTTTACCGCCATACCAAGCGGGATATTAGCGTGTCAAGTAAATATGAGAAAAATTAATATAACTTTTCATATTTTGAATTTTTTCAAAATTTCTTTTTGCCAATCTCTTTGGCCTCGTTTCTGCTAGCGATTCGCCAAATTTCATCGTTTGTGCCGCATTATTAAGCGAGATATTTGCATGTCAAGTTGGTATGGCCACTTTTTATTTTTGAGCTTTTCAAAATTTCTTTTTACCATTCTTTTAGGCTTTGTTTGTGCCGGCGATTCACCAAGTTAAATCGTTTGTGCCGCATTTTTAGGCGAGATATTCGCATGTCAATTTAATATGACAAAAATTGATATAACTTTTTATTTTTTGAACTTATTCAAATTTTTTTTTTACCATTCTCTTTGGCCTCGTTTGTGCCGGCGATTCACCAAGTTTCATCCTTTGTGCCGCAATATTAATGAAGTTAATACTGACATACTGACGCCAGCAGCGCATCTCTACGTCAACTAAAGTAACTACCTGCCAGAATACACCAGCGGTTGATGGGTTGATAATTTATCTATAAATACATATCTATTACAGCAAATAATAGTATTTTTCTTTTACCTACAACTTTAGAAATAACTATTTTAGTAATATAAAAAGTTTTTTTCGTTTTTACCGCCATACCATGCGAGATATTAGCGTGTCAATTAAATATGAGAAAAATTAATATAACTTTTCACATTTTGAATTTTTTCGAAATTTCTTTTTGCCAATCTCTTTAGCCTCGTTTCTGCTAGCGATTCGTCGAGTTTCATCGTTGGTGCCGCATTATTACGCGAGATATTCGCATGTCAAGTTGGAATGGCCACTTTTTGTTTTTGATTTTTTCAATATTTCTTTTTACCAAACGTTTGTGCCGCGTTTGTGCCCTCCTTTCCCAAAATTTCAGCCATTAAGCTCAAAAATTAAAAAAGTTATTAAGGATTTAAAGTGGCCATACCAACTTGACGGAAGTTGGACACGCGATTTCGCTTGTCTTTGAGATTTTTCAAAAGTTTTTTTTACCATTATCTTTGGCCTTGTTTGTGCCGGCGATTCACCAATTTTCATCGTTTCTGCCGCAATATTAAAGAAGTTATTATAGAAAAACTGTTACTGACATACTGACGCCAGCAGCGCATCTCTACGTCAACTAAGGTAACTAACTGCCAGTATACAACAGCGGTTGATGGCTTGATAATTTATCTATAAATACATATCTATTACAGCAAATAATAGTATTTTTCTTTTACCTACAACTTTACAAATAACTATTTTAGTAATATAAAAAGTTTTTTTCGTTTTTACCGCCATACCAAGCAAGATATTAGCGTGCCAAGTAAATATGAGAAAAATTAATATAACCTTTCATATTTTGAATTTTTTTAAAATTTCTTTTTGCCAATCTCTTTGGCCACGTTTCTGCTAGCGATTCGCCAAATTTCATCGTTTATGCCGCATTATTAAGCGAGATATTTGCATGTCAATTTGGTATGGCCACTTTTTATTTTTGAGTTTTTTCAAAATTTCTTTTTACCATTCTTTTAGGCTTTGTTAGTGCCGGCGATTCACCAAGTTAAATCGTTTGTGCCGCATTTTTAGGCGAGATATTCGCATGTCAATTTAATATGATAAAAATTGATATAACTTTTTATTTTTTGAACTTATTCAAAATTTCTTTTTGCCAATCTCTTTGGCCTCGTTTGTGCCGCTGATTCGCCAAATTTCATCGTTTGTGCCGCATTATTAAGCGAGATATTCGAATGTCAAGTTGGTATGGCCACTTTTTATTTTTGTGTTTTTTCAAAATTTCTTTTTACCATTCTTTTAGACTTCGTTTGTGCCAGCGATTCACCATATTTCATCGTTTGTGCCGCGTTTATAGGCGAGATATTAGGATGTAAATTTAATATGACAAAAATTGATACACTTTTTATTTTTTAAACTTTTTCAAAATTTCTTTTGGCCAATCTATTTGGCCTCGTTTGTGCCGCTGATTCCCCAAATTTCATCGTTTGTGCCGCATTATTAAGCGAGATATTCGCATGTCAAGTTGGTATAGCCACTTTTTATTTTTGAGTTTTTTCAAAATTTCTTTTTACCTTTCTTTTAGGCTTCGTTTGTGCCAGCGATTCACCAGGTTGAATCGTTTGTGCTGCATTTTTAGGCGAGATATTCGTATGTCAATTTGGAATTGCCACTTTTTATTTTTTGAGTTTTTTGAAAATTTCATTTTACCAATCGTTTGTGCCGCGCTTGTGCCGTTCTTTCCCAAAATTTCAGCCATTAAGCTCCAAAATTAAAAAAGTTATTAAAGATTTAAAGTGGCTATACCAACTTGACGGAAGTTGGACACGCGATTTCGCTTGTTTTTGAGATTTTTCAAAATTTTTTTTCACCATTCTCTTTGGCCTCGTTTGTGACGGCGATTCACCAAGTTTCATCTTTTGTGCCGCAATATTAATGAAGGTATTAAATAAAAACTGTTACTGACATACTGACGCCAGCAGCGCTTCTCTACGTCAACTAAAGTAACTACCTGCCAGAATACACCAGCGGTTGATGGGTTGATAATTTATCTATAAATACATATCTATTACAGCAAATAATAGTATTTTTCTTTTACCTACAACTTTAGAAATAACTATTTTAGTAATATAAAAAGTTTTTTTCGTTTTTACCGCCATACCATGCGAGACATTAGCGTGTCAATTAAATATGAGAAAAATTAATATAACTTTTCATATTTTGATTTTTTTCGAAATTTCTTTTTGCCAATCTCTTTAGCCTCGTTTCTGCTAGCGATTCGTCGAGTTTCATCGTTGGTGCCGCATTATTACGCGAGATATTCGCATGTCAATTTGGAATGGCCACTTTTTGTTTTTGATTTTTTCAATATTTCTTGTTATCATTCTTTTAGGCTTCGTTTGTGCCGGCGATTCACCAAGTTAAATCGTTTGTGTTGCATTTTTAGACGAGATATTCGCATGTCAATTCAACATGACATAAATTGTTATAACTTTTTATTTTTTGATTTTTTCAAAAAATTTTTTACCATTCTTTTTGGCCTTTTTTGTGCCGGTGATTCACCAAGTTTCATCCTTTGTGCCGCAATATTAAAGAAGTTATTAATGAAAAACTGTTACTGACATACTGACGCCAGCAGCGCATCTCTACGTCAACTAAAGTAACTAACTGCCAGCATACACCAGTGGTTGATGGGTTGATAATTTATCTATAAATACATATGTATTACAGCAAATAAAAGTATTTTTCTTTTACCTACAACTTTACAAATAAATATTTTGGTAATATAAAAAGTTTTTTTCGTTTTTACCGCCATACCAAGCGGGATATTAGCGTGTCAAGTAAATATGAGAAAAATTAATATAACTTTTCATATTTTGAATTTTTTCAAAATTTCTTTTTGCCAATCTCTTTGGCCTCGTTTCTGCTAACGATTCGTCGAGTTTCATCGTTTGTGCCGCATTATTACGCGAGATATTCGCATGTCAAGTTGGTATGGCCACTTTTTATTTTTGAGTTTTTTCAAAATTTCCTTTTACCTATCATTTAGGCTTCGTTTGTGCCGGCGATTCACCAAGTTTCATTTTTTGTGCCGCAATATTAAAGAAGTTATTAAAGAAAAACTGTTACTGACATACTGACGCCAGCAGCGCATCTCTACGTCAACTAAAGTAACTAACTGCCAGCATACAACAGCGGTTGATGGCTTGATAATTTATCTATAAATACATATCTATTACAGCAAATATCAGTATTTTTCTTTTACCTACAACTTTAGAAATAACTATTTTAGTAATATAAAAAGTTTTTTTCGTATTTATCGCCATACCAAGCGAGATATTAGCGTGTCAATTTAATATGACAAAAATTGATATAACTTTTTTTTTTTAACTTATTCAAAATTTCTTTTTGCCAATCTCTTTGGCCTCGTTTGTGCCGCTGATTCGCCCAATTTCATCGTTTGTGCCGCATTATTAAGCGAGATATTCGAATGTCAAGTTGGTATGGCCACTTTTTATTTTTGTGTTTTTTCAAAATTTCTTTTTACCATTCTTTTAGGCTTCGTTTGTGCCAGCAATTCACCATATTTCATCGTTTGTGCCGCATTTATAGGCGAGATATTAGGATGTAAATTTAAGATGACAAAAATTGATATAACTTTTTTTTTGAACTTATTCAAAATTTCTTTTTGCCAATCTCTTTGGCCTCGTTTGTGCCGCTGGTTCGCCAAATTTCATCGTTTGTGCCGCATTATTAAGCGAGATATTCGAATGTCAAGTTGGTATGGCCACTTTTTATTTTTGAGTTTTTTCAAAACTTCTTTTTACCATTCTTTTAGGCTTTGTTTGTGCCAGCGATTCACCAAGTTTAATCGTTTGTGCTGCATTTTTAGGCGAGATATTCGTATGTCAATTTGGAATTGCCACTTTTTATTTTTTGAGTTTTTTGAAAATTTCTTTTTACCAATCGTTTGTGCCGCGTTTGTGCCGTCCTTTCCCAACATTTCAGCCATTAAGCTCAAAAATTAAAAAAGTTATTAAAGATTTAAAGTGGCTATACCAACTTGACGGAAGTTGGACACGCGATTTCGCTTGTCTTTGAGATTTTTCAAAAAATTTTTTTACTATTCACTTTTGTGCCGGCAATTCACCAAGTTTCATCGTTTCTGCCGCCATATTAAAGAAGTTATTATGGAAAAACTGTTACTGACATACTGACGCCAGCAGCGCATCTCTACGTCAACTAAAGTAACTAAGTGCAAGTATACAACAGCGGTTGATGGCTTGATAATTTATCTATAAATACATATCTATTACAGCAAATATCAGTATTTTTCTTTTACCTACAACTTTAGAAATACCTATTTTAGTAATATAAAAAGTTTTTTTCGTATTTATCGCCATACCAAGCGAGATATTAGCGTGTCAATTTAATATGACAAAAATTGATATAACTTTTTATTTTTTGAACTTATTCAAAATTTTTTTTTACCATTCTCTTTGGCCTCGTTTGTGCCGGCGATTCACCAAGTTTCATCCTTTGTGCCGCAATATTAATGGAGGTATTAAATAAAAACTGTTACTGACATACTGACGCCAGCAGCGCTTCTCTACGTCAACTAAAGTAACTACCTGCCAGAATACACCAGCGGTTGATGGGTTGATAATTTATCTATAAATACATATCTATTACAGCAAATAATAGTATTTTTCTTTTACCTACAACTTTAGAAATAACTATTTTAGTAATATAAAAAGTTTTTTTCGTTTTTACCGCCATACCATGCGAGACATTAGCGTGTCAATTAAATATGAGAAAAATTAATATAACTTTTCATATTTTGAATTTTTTCAAAATTTCTTTTTGCCAATCTCTTTAGCCTCGTTTCTGCTAGCGATTCGTCGAGTTTCATCGTTGGTGCCGCATTATTACGCGAGATATTCGCATGTCAAGTTGGAATGGCCACTTTTTGTTTTTGATTTTTTCAATATTTCTTGTTATCATTCTTTTAGGCTTCGTTTGTGCCGGCGATTCACCAAGTTAAATCGTTTGTGTTGCATTTTTAGACGAGATATTCGCATGTCAATTCAACATGACAAAAATTGTTATAACTTTTTATTTTTTGATTTTTCAAAAAATTTTTTACCATTCTTTTTGGCCTTGTTTGTGCCGGTGATTCACCAAGTTTCATCCTTTGTGCCGCAATATTAAAGAAGTTATTAATGAAAAACTGTTACTGACATACTGACGCCAGCAGCGCATCTCTACGTCAACTAAAGTAACTAACTGCCAGCATACACCAGTGGTTGATGGGTTGATAATTTATCTATAAATACATATGTATTACAGCAAATAAAAGTATTTTTCTTTTACCTACAACTTTACAAATAAATATTTTGGTAATATAAAAAGTTTTTTTCGTTTTTACCGCCATACCAAGCGGGATATTAGCGTGTCAAGTAAATATGAGAAAAATTAATATAACTTTTCATATTTTGAATTTTTTCAAAATTTCTTTTTGCCAATCTCTTTGGCCTCGTTTCTGCTAGCGATTCGTCGAGTTTCATCGTTTGTGCCGCATTATTACGCGAGATACTCGCATGTCAAGTTGGTATGGCCACTTTTTATTTTTGAGTTTTTTCAAAATTTCCTTTTACCTATCATTTAGGCTTCGTTTGTGCCGGCGATTCACCAAGTTTCATCCTTTGTGCCGCAATATTAAAGAAGTTATTAAAGAAAAACTGTTACTGACATACTGACGCCAGCAGCGCATCTCTACGTCAACTAAAGTAACTAACTGCCAGCATACAACAGCGGTTGATGGCTTGATAATTTATCTATAAATACATATCTATTACAGCAAATATCAGTATTTTTCTTTTACCTACAACTTTAGAAATAACTATTTTAGTAATATAAAAAGTTTTTTTCGTATTTATCGCTATACCAAGCGAGATATTAGCGTGTCAATTTAATATGACAAAAATTGATATAACTTTTTTTTTGAACTTATTCAAAATTTCTTTTTGCCAATCTCTTTGGCCTCGTTTGTGCCGCTGGTTCGCCAAATTTCATCGTTTGTGCCGCATTATTAAGCGAGATATTCGAATGTCAAGTTGGTATGGCCACTTTTTATTTTTGAGTTTTTTCAAAACTTCTTTTTACCATTCTTTTAGGCTTCGTTTGTGCCAGCGATTCACCAAGTTTAATCGTTTGTACTGCATTTTTAGGCGAGATATTCGTATGTCAATTTGGAATTGCCACTTTTTATTTTTTGAGTTTTTTGAAAATTTCTTTTTACCAATCGTTTGTGCCGCGTTTGTGCCGTCCTTTCCCAACATTTCAGCCATTAAGCTCAAAAATTAAAAAAGTTATTAAAGATTTAAAGTGGCTATACCAACTTGACGGAAGTTGGACACGCGATTTCGCTTGTCTTTGAGATTTTTCAAAAAATTTTTTTACTATTCACTTTTGTGCCGGCAATTCACCAAGTTTCATCGTTTCTGCCGCCATATTAAAGAAGTTATTATGGAAAAACTGTTACTGACATACTGACGCCAGCAGCGCATCTCTACGTCAACTAAAGTAACTAAGTGCCAGTATACAACAGCGGTTGATGGCTTGATAATTTATCTATAAATACATATCTATTACAGCAAATATCAGTATTTTTCTTTTACCTACAACTTTAGAAATAACTATTTTAGTAATATAAAAAGTTTTTTTCGTATTTATCGCCATACCAAGCGAGATATTAGCGTGTCAATTTAATATGACAAAAATTGATATAACTTTTTATTTTTTGAACTTATTCAAAATTTTTTTTTACCATTCTCTTTGGCCTCGTTTGTGCCGGCGATTCACCAAGTTTCATCCTTTGTGCCGCAATATTAATGGAGGTATTAAATAAAAACTGTTACTGACATACTGACGCCAGCAGCGCTTCTCTACGTCAACTAAAGTAACTACCTGCCAGAATACACCAGCGGTTGATGGGTTGATAATTTATCTATAAATACATATCTATTACAGCAAATAATAGTATTTTTCTTTTACCTACAACTTTAGAAATAACTATTTTAGTAATATAAAAAGTTTTTTTCGTTTTTACCGCCATACCATGCGAGACATTAGCGTGTCAATTAAATATGAGAAAAATTAATATAACTTTTCATATTTTGAATTTTTTCAAAATTTCTTTTTGCCAATCTCTTTAGCCTCGTATCTGCTAGCGATTCGTCGAGTTTCATCGTTGGTGCCGCATTATTACGCGAGATATTCGCATGTCAAGTTGGAATGGCCACTTTTTGTTTTTGATTTTTTCAATATTTCTTGTTATCATTCTTTTAGGCTTCGTTTGTGCCGGCGATTCACCAAGTTAAATCGTTTGTGTTGCATTTTTAGACGAGATATTCGCATGTCAATTCAACATGACAAAAATTGTTATAACTTTTTATTTTTTGATTTTTCAAAAAATTTTTTACCATTCTTTTTGGCCTTGTTTGTGCCGGTGATTCACCAAGTTTCATCCTTTGTGCCGCAATATTAAAGAAGTTATTAATGAAAAACTGTTACTGACATACTGACGCCAGCAGCGCATCTCTACGTCAACTAAAGTAACTAACTGCCAGCATACACCAGTGGTTGATGGGTTGATAATTTATCTATAAATACATATGTATTACAGCAAATAAAAGTATTTTTCTTTTACCTACAACTTTACAAATAAATATTTTGGTAATATAAAAAGTTTTTTTCGTTTTTACCGCCATACCAAGCGGGATATTAGCGTGTCAAGTAAATATGAGAAAAATTAATATAACTTTTCATATTTTGAATTTTTTCAAAATTTCTTTTTGCCAATCTCTTTGGCCTCGTTTCTGCTAGCGATTCGTCGAGTTTCATCGTTTGTGCCGCATTATTACGCGAGATACTGGCATGTCAAGTTGGTATGGCCACTTTTTATTTTTGAGTTTTTTCAAAATTTCCTTTTACCTATCATTTAGGCTTCGTTTGTGCCGGCGATTCACCAAGTTTCATCCTTTGTGCCGCAATATTAAAGAAGTTATTAAAGAAAAACTGTTACTGACATACTGACGCCAGCAGCGCATCTCTACGTCAACTAAAGTAACTAACTGCCAGCATACAACAGCGGCTGATGGCTTGATAATTTATCTATAAATACATATCTATTACAGCAAATATCAGTATTTTTCTTTTACCTACAACTTTAGAAATAACTATTTTAGTAATATAAAAAGTTTTTTTCGTATTTATCGCTATACCAAGCGAGATATTAGCGTGTCAATTTAATATGACAAAAATTGATATAACTTTTTTTTTGAACTTATTCAAAATTTCTTTTTGCCAATCTCTTTGGCCTCGTTTGTGCCGCTGGTTCGCCAAATTTCATCGTTTGTGCCGCATTATTAAGCGAGATATTCGAATGTCAAGTTGGTATGGCCACTTTTTATTTTTGAGTTTTTTCAAAACTTCTTTTTACCATTCTTTTAGGCTTCGTTTGTGCCAGCGATTCACCAAGTTTAATCGTTTGTACTGCATTTTTAGGCGAGATATTCGTATGTCAATTTGGAATTGCCACTTTTTATTTTTTGAGTTTTTTGAAAATTTCTTTTTACCAATCGTTTGTGCCGCGTTTGTGCCGTCCTTTCCCAACATTTCAGCCATTAAGCTCAAAAATTAAAAAAGTTATTAAAGATTTAAAGTGGCTATACCAACTTGACGGAAGTTGGACACGCGATTTCGCTTGTCTTTGAGATTTTTCAAAAAATTTTTTTACTATTCACTTTGGCCTTGTTTGTGCCGGCAATTCACCAAGTTTCATCGTTTCTGCCGCCATATTAAAGAAGTTATTATGGAAAAACTGTTACTGACATACTGACGCCAGCAGCGCATCTCTACGTCAACTAAAGTAACTAAGTGCCAGTATACAACAGCGGTTGATGGCTTGATAATTTATCTATAAATACATATCTATTACAACAAATAATAGTATTCTTCTTTTACCTACAACTTTACAAATAAATATTTTGGTAATATAAAAAGTTTTTTTCGTTTTTACCGCCATACCAAGCGGGATATTAGCGTGTCAAGTAAATATGAGAAAAATTAATATAACTTTTCATATTTTGAATTTTTTCAAAATTTCTTTTTGCCAATCTCTTTGGCCTCGTTTCTGCTAGCGATTCGCCAAATTTCATCGTTTGTGCCGCATTATTACGCGAGATATTCGCATGTCAAGTTGGAATGGCCACTTTTTGTTTTTGATTTTTTCAATATTTCTTATTATCATTCTTTTAGGCTTCGTTTGAGCCGGCGATTCACCAAGTTAAATCGTTTGTGTTGCATTTTTAGACGAGATATTCGCATGTCAATTCAACATGACAAAAATTGTTATAACTTTTTATTTTTTGATTTTTTCAAAAAATTTTTTACCATTCTTTTTGGCCTTTTTTGTGCCGGTGATTCACCAAGTTTCATCCTTTGTGCCGCAATATTAAAGAAGTTATTATTGAAAAACTGTTACTGACATACTGACGCCAGCAGCGCATCTCTACGTCAACTAAAGTAACTAACTGCCAGCATACACCAGTTGTTGATGGGTTGATAATTTATCTATAAATACATATGTATTACAGCAAATAAAAGTATTTTTCTTTTACCTACAACTTTACAAATAAATATTTTGGTAATATAAAAAGTTTTTTTCGTTTTTACCGCCATACCAAGCGGGATATTAGCGTGTCAAGTAAATATGAGAAAAATTAATATAACTTTTCATATTTTGAATTTTTTCAAAATTTCTTTTTGCCAATCTCTTTGGCCTCGTTTCTGCTAACGATTCGTCGAGTTTCATCGTTTGTGCCGCATTATTACGCGAGATATTCGCATGTCAAGTTGGTATGGCCACTTTTTATTTTTGAGTTTTTTCAAAATTTCCTTTTACCTATCATTTAGGCTTCGTTTGTGCCGGCGATTCACCAAGTTTCATTTTTTGTGCCGCAATATTAAAGAAGATATTAAAGAAAAACTGTTACTGACATACTGACGCCAGCAGCGCATCTCTACGTCAACTAAAGTAACTAACTGCCAGCATACAACAGCGGTTGTTGGCTTGATAATTTATCTATAAATACATATCTATTACAGCAAATATCAGTATTTTTCTTTTACCTACAACTTTAGAAATAACTATTTTAGTAATATAAAAAGTTTTTTTCGTATTTATCGCCATACCAAGCGAGATATTAGCGTGTCAATTTAATATGACAAAAATTGATATAACTTTTTTTTTTTAACTTATTCAAAATTTCTTTTTGCCAATCTCTTTGGCCTCGTTTGTGCCGCTGATTCGCCCAATTTCATCGTTTGTGCCGCATTATTAAGCGAGATATTCGAATGTCAAGTTGGTATGGCCACTTTTTATTTTTGTGTTTTTTCAAAATTTCTTTTTACCATTCTTTTAGGCTTCGTTTGTGCCAGCAATTCACCATATTTCATCGTTTGTGCCGCATTTATAGGCGAGATATTAGGATGTAAATTTAAGATGACAAAAATTGATATAACTTTTTTTTTGAACTTATTCAAAATTTCTTTTTGCCAATCTCTTTGGCCTCGTTTGTGCCGCTGATTCGCCCAATTTCATCGTTTGTGCCGCATTATTAAGCGAGATATTCGAATGTCAAGTTGGTATGGCCACTTTTTATTTTTGTGTTTTTTCAAAATTTCTTTTTACCATTCTTTTAGGCTTCGTTTGTGCCAGCGATTCACCAAGTTTAATCGTTTGTGCTGCATTTTTAGGCGAGATATTCGTATGTCAATTTGGAATTGCCACTTTTTATTTTTTGAGTTTTTTGAAAATTTCTTTTTACCAATCGTTTGTGCCGTCCTTTCCCAACATTTCAGCCATTAAGCTCAAAAATTAAAAAAGTTATTAAAGATTTAAAGTGGCTATACCAACTTGACGGAAGTTGGACACGCGATTTCGCTTGTCTTTGAGATTTTTCAAAAAATTTTTTTACTATTCACTTTTGTGCCGGCAATTCACCAAGTTTCATCGTTTCTGCCGCCATATTAAAGAAGTTATTATGGAAAAACTGTTACTGACATACTGACGCCAGCAGCGCATCTCTACGTCAACTAAAGTAACTAAGTGCCAGTATACAACAGCGGTTGATGGCTTGATAATTTATCTATAAATACATATCTATTACAGCAAATATCAGTATTTTTCTTTTACCTACAACTTTAGAAATAACTATTTTAGTAATATAAAAAGTTTTTTTCGTATTTATCGCCATACCAAGCGAGATATTAGCGTGTCAATTTAATATGACAAAAATTGATATAACTTTTTATTTTTTGAACTTATTCAAAATTTTTTTTTACCATTCTCTTTGGCCTCGTTTGTGCCGGCGATTCACCAAGTTTCATCCTTTGTGCCGCAATATTAATGGAGGTATTAAATAAAAACTGTTACTGACATACTGACGCCAGCAGCGCTTCTCTACGTCAACTAAAGTAACTACCTGCCAGAATACACCAGCGGTTGATGGGTTGATAATTTATCTATAAATACATATCTATTACAGCAAATAATAGTATTTTTCTTTTACCTACAACTTTAGAAATAACTATTTTAGTAATATAAAAAGTTTTTTTCGTTTTTACCGCCATACCAAGCGGGATATTAGCGTGTCAAGTAAATATGAGAAAGATTAATATATACTTTTCATATTTTGAATTTTTTCAAAATTTCTTTTTGCCAATCTCTTTGGCCTCGTTTCTGCTAGCGATTCGTCGAGTTTCATCGTTTGTGCCGCATTATTACGCGAGATATTCGCATGTCAAGTTGGTATGGCCACTTTTTATTTTTGAGTTTTTTCAAAATTTCCTTTTACCTATCATTTAGGCTTCGTTTGTGCCGGCGATTCACCAAGTTTCATCCTTTGTGCCGCAATATTAAAGAAGTTATTAAAGAAAAACTGTTACTGACATACTGACGCCAGCAGCGCATCTCTACGTCAACTAAAGTAACTAACTGCCAGCATACAACAGCGGTTGATGGCTTGATAATTTATCTATAAATACATATCTATTACAGCAAATATCAGTATTTTTCTTTTACCTACAACTTTAGAAATAACTATTTTAGTAATATAAAAAGTTTTTTTCGTATTTATCGCTATACCAAGCGAGATATTAGCGTGTCAATTTAATATGACAAAAATTGATATAACTTTTTTTTTGAACTTATTCAAAATTTCTTTTTGCCAATCTCTTTGGCCTCGTTTGTGCCGCTGGTTCGCCAAATTTCATCGTTTGTGCCGCATTATTAAGCGAGATATTCGAATGTCAAGTTGGTATGGCCACTTTTTATTTTTGAGTTTTTTCAAAACTTCTTTTTACCATTCTTTTAGGCTTCGTTTGTGCCAGCGATTCACCAAGTTTAATCGTTTGTGCTGCATTTTTAGGCGAGATATTCGTATGTCAATTTGGAATTGCCACTTTTTATTTTTTGAGTTTTTTGAAAATTTCTTTTTACCAATCGTTTGTGTCGCGTTTGTGCCGTCCTTTCCCAACATTTCAGCCATTAAGCTCAAAAATTAAAAAAGTTATTAAAGATTTAAAGTGGCTATACCAACTTGACGGAAGTTGGACACGCGATTTCGCTTGTCTTTGAGATTTTTCAAAAATTTTTTTACTATTCACTTTGGCCTTGTTTGTGCCGGCAATTCACCAAGTTTCATCGTTTCTGCCGCCATATTAAAGAAGTTATTATGGAAAAACTGTTACTGACATACTGCCGCCAGCAGCGCTTCTCTACGTCAACTAAAGTAACTACCTGCCAGAATACACCAGCGGTTGATGGGTTGATAATTTATCTATAAATACATATCTATTACAGCAAATAATAGTATTTTTCTTTTAACTACAACTTTAGAAATAACTATTTTAGTAATATAAAAAGTTTTTTTCGTTTTTACCGCCATACCATGCGAGACATTAGCGTGTCAATTAAATATGAGAAAAATTAATATAACTTTTCATATTTTGAATTTTTTAAAATTTCTTTTTGCCAATCTCTTTAGCCTCGTTTGTGCCGGCGATTCACCAAGTTTCATCCTTTGTGCCGCAATATTAATGGAGGTATTAAATAAAAACTGTTACTGACATACTGCCGCCAGCAGCGCTTCTCTACGTCAACTAAAGTAACTACCTGCCAGAATACACCAGCGGTTGATGGGTTGATAATTTATCTATAAATACATATCTATTACAGCAAATAATAGTATTTTTCTTTTAACTACAACTTTAGAAATAACTATTTTAGTAATATAAAAAGTTTTTTTCGTTTTTACCGCCATACCATGCGAGACATTAGCGTGTCAATTAAATATGAGAAAAATTAATATAACTTTTCATATTTTGAATTTTTTAAAATTTCTTTTTGCCAATCTCTTTAGCCTCGTTTCTGCTAGCGATTCGTCGAGTTTCATCGTTGGTGCCGCATTATTACGCGAGATATTCGCATGTCAAGTTGGAATGGCCACTTTTTGTTTTTGATTTTTTCAATATTTCTTGTTATCATTCTTTTAGGCTTCGTTTGTGCCGGCGATTCACCAAGTTTCATCCTTTGTGCCGCAATATTAAAGAAGTTATTAATGAAAAACTGTTACTGACATACTGACGCCAGCAGCGCATCTCTACGGCAACTAAAGTAACTAACTGCCAGCATACACCAGTGGTTGATGGGTTGATAATTTATCTATAAATACATAAGTATTACAGCAAATAAAAGTATTTTTCTTTTACCTACAACTTTACAAATAAATATTTTGGTAATATAAAAAGTTTTTTTCGTTTTTACCGCCATACCAAGCGGGATATTAGCGTGTCAAGTAAATATGAGAAAAATTAATATAACTTTTCATATTTTGAATTTTTTCAAAATTTCTTTTTGCCAATCTCTTTGGCCTCGTTTCTGCTAGCGATTCGTCGAGTTTCATCGTTTGTGCCGCATTATTACGCGAGATATTCGCATGTCAAGTTGGTATGGCCACTTTTTATTTTTGAGTTTTTTCAAAATTTCCTTTTACCTATCATTTAGGCTTCGTTTGTGCCGGCGATTCACCAAGTTTCATCCTTTGTGCCGCAATATTAAAGAAGTTATTAAAGAAAAACTGTTACTGACATACTGACGCCAGCAGCGCATCTCTACGTCAACTAAAGTAACTAACTGCCAGCATACAACAGCGGTTGATGGCTTGATAATTTATCTATAAATACATATCTATTACAGCAAATATCAGTATTTTTCTTTTACCTACAACTTTAGAAATAACTATTTTAGTAATATAAAAAGTTTTTTTCGTATTTATCGCTATACCAAGCGAGATATTAGCGTGTCAATTTAATATGACAAAAATTGATATAACTTTTTTTTTGAACTTATTCAAAATTTCTTTTTGCCAATCTCTTTGGCCTCGTTTGTGCCGCTGGTTCGCCAAATTTCATCGTTTGTGCCGCATTATTAAGCGAGATATTCGAATGTCAAGTTGGTATGGCCACTTTTTATTTTTGAGTTTTTTCAAAACTTCTTTTTACCATTCTTTTAGGCTTCGTTTGTGCCAGCGATTCACCAAGTTTAATCGTTTGTGCTGCATTTTTAGGCGAGATCTTCGTATGTCAATTTGGAATTGCCACTTTTTATTTTTTGAGTTTTTTGAAAATTTCTTTTTACCAATCGTTTGTGCCGCGTTTGTGCCGTCCTTTCCCAACATTTCAGCCATTAAGCTCAAAAATTAAAAAAGTTATTAAAGATTTAAAGTGGCTATACCAACTTGACGGAAGTTGGACACGCGATTTCGCTTGTCTTTGAGATTTTTCAAAAATTTTTTTACTATTCACTTTGGCCTTGTTTGTGCCGGCAATTCACCAAGTTTCATCGTTTCTGCCGCCATATTAAAGAAGTTATTATGGAAAAACTGTTACTGACATACTGACGCCAGCAGCGCATCTCTACGTCAACTAAAGTAACTAAGTGCCAGTATACAACAGCGGTTGATGGCTTGATAATTTATCTATAAATACATATCTATTACAACAAATAATAGTATTCTTCTTTTACCTACAACTTTACAAATAAATATTTTGGTAATATAAAAAGTTTTTTTCGTTTTTACCGCCATACCAAGCGGGATATTAGCGTGTCAAGTAAATATGAGAAAAATTAATATAACTTTTCATATTTTGAATTTTTTCAAAATTTCTTTTTGCCAATCTCTTTGGCCTCGTTTCTGCTAGCGATTCGCCAAATTTCATCGTTTGTGCCGCATTATTAAGCGAGATATTTGCATGTCAAGTTGGTATGGCCACTTTTTATTTTTGAGTTTTTTCAAAATTTCTTTTTACCATTCTTTTAGGCTTTGTTTGTGCCGGCGATTCACCAAGTTAAATCGTTTGTGCCGCATTTTTAGGCGAGATATTCGCATGTCAATTTAATATGACAAAAATTGATATAACTTTTTATTTTTTGAACTTATTCAAAATTTTTTTTTACCATTCTCTTTGGCCTCGTTTGTGCCGGCGATTCACCAAGTTTCATCCTTTGTGCCGCAATATTAATGGAGGTATTAAATAAAAACTGTTACTGACATACTGACGCCAGCAGCGCTTCTCTACGTCAACTAAAGTAACTACCTGCCAGAATACACCAGCGGTTGATGGGTTGATAATTTATCTATAAATACATATCTATTACAGCAAATAATAGTATTTTTCTTTTACCTACAACTTTAGAAATAACTATTTTAGTAATATAAAAAGTTTTTTTCGTTTTTACCGCCATACCATGCGAGACATTAGCGTGTCAATTAAATATGAGAAAAATTAATATAACTTTTCATATTTTGAATTTTTTCAAAATTTCTTTTTGACAATCTCTTTAGCCTCGTTTCTGCTAGCGATTCGTCGAGTTTCATCGTTGGTGCCGCATTATTACGCGAGATATTCGCATGTCAAGTTGGAATGGCCACTTTTTGTTTTTGATTTTTTCAATATTTCTTGTTATCATTCTTTTAGGCTTCGTTTGTGCCGGCGATTCACCAAGTTAAATCGTTTGTGTTGCATTTTTAGACGAGATATTCGCATGTCAATTCAACATGACAAAAATTGTTATAACTTTTTATTTGTTGATTTTTCAAAAAAATTTTTACCATTCTTTTTGGCCTTGTTTGTGCCGGTGATTCACCAAGTTTCATCCTTTGTGCCGCAATATTAAAGAAGTTATTAATGAAAAACTGTTACTGACATACTGACGCCAGCAGCGCATCTCTACGTCAACTAAAGTAACTAACTGCCAGCATACACCAGTGGTTGATGGGTTGATAATTTATCTATAAATACATATGTATTACAGCAAATAAAAGTATTTTTCTTTTACCTACAACTTTAGAAATAACTATTTTAGTAATATAAAAAGTTTTTTTCGTATTTATCGCTATACCAAGCGAGATATTAGCGTGTCAATTTAATATGACAAAAATTGATATAACTTTTTTTTTGAACTTATTCAAAATTTCTTTTTGCCAATCTCTTTGGCCTCGTTTGTGCCGCTGGTTCGCCAAATTTCATCGTTTGTGCCGCATTATTAAGCGAGATATTCGAATGTCAAGTTGGTATGGCCACTTTTTATTTTTGAGTTTTTTCAAAACTTCTTTTTACCATTCTTTTAGGCTTCGTTTGTGCCAGCGATTCACCAAGTTTAATCGTTTGTGCTGCATTTTTAGGCGAGATATTCGTATGTCAATTTGGAATTGCCACTTTTTATTTTTTGAGTTTTTTGAAAATTTCTTTTTACCAATCGTTTGTGCCGCGTTTGTGCCGTCCTTTCCCAACATTTCAGCCATTAAGCTCAAAAATTAAAAAAGTTATTAAAGATTTAATGTGGCTATACCAACTTGACGGAAGTTGGACACGCGATTTCGCTTGTCTTTGAGATTTTTCAAAAATTTTTTTACTATTCACTTTGGCCTTGTTTGTGCCGGCAATTCACCAAGTTTCATCGTTTCTGCCGCCATATTAAAGAAGTTATTATGGAAAAACTGTTACTGACATACTGACGCCAGCAGCGCATCTCTACGTCAACTAAAGTAACTAAGTGCCAGTATACAACAGCGGTTGATGGCTTGATAATTTATCTATAAATACATATCTATTACAACAAATAATAGTATTCTTCTTTTACCTACAACTTTACAAATAAATATTTTGGTAATATAAAAAGTTTTTTTCGTTTTTACCGCCATACCAAGCGGGATATTAGCGTGTCAAGTAAATATGAGAAAAATTAATATAACTTTTCATATTTTGAATTTTTTCAAAATTTCTTTTTGCCAATCTCTTTGGCCACGTTTCTGCTAGCGATTCGCCAAATTTCATCGTTTGTGCCGCATTATTAAGCGAGATA
The DNA here is from genome assembly GCF_049639745.1 of Rhodnius prolixus. Lineage (NCBI taxonomy): Eukaryota > Metazoa > Arthropoda > Insecta > Hemiptera > Reduviidae > Rhodnius > Rhodnius prolixus. The sequence continues at coordinate 697,235 of NW_027411597.1, forward strand.
TTTGCATGTCAAGTTGGTATGGCCACTTTTTATTTTTGAGTTTTTTCAAAATTTCTTTTTACCATTCTTTTAGGCTTTGTTTGTGCCGGCGATTCACCAAGTTAAATCGTTTGTGCCGCATTTTTAGGCGAGATATTCGCATGTCAATTTAATATGACAAAAATTGATATAACTTTTTATTTTTTGAACTTATTCAAAATTTTTTTTTACCATTCTCTTTGGCCTCGTTTGTGCCGGCGATTCACCAAGTTTCATCCTTTGTGCCGCAATATTAATGGAGGTATTAAATAAAAACTGTTACTGACATACTGACGCCAGCAGCGCTTCTCTACGTCAACTAAAGTAACTACCTGCCAGAATACACCAGCGGTTGATGGGTTGATAATTTATCTATAAATACATATCTATTACAGCAAATAATAGTATTTTTCTTTTACCTACAACTTTAGAAATAACTATTTTAGTAATATAAAAAGTTTTTTTCGTTTTTACCGCCATACCATGCGAGACATTAGCGTGTCAATTAAATATGAGAAAAATTAATATAACTTTTCATATTTTGAATTTTTTCAAAATTTCTTTTTGACAATCTCTTTAGCCTCGTTTCTGCTAGCGATTCGTCGAGTTTCATCGTTGGTGCCGCATTATTACGCGAGATATTCGCATGTCAAGTTGGAATGGCCACTTTTTGTTTTTGATTTTTTCAATATTTCTTGTTATCATTCTTTTAGGCTTCGTTTGTGCCGGCGATTCACCAAGTTAAATCGTTTGTGTTGCATTTTTAGACGAGATATTCGCATGTCAATTCAACATGACAAAAATTGTTATAACTTTTTATTTGTTGATTTTTCAAAAAAATTTTTACCATTCTTTTTGGCCTTGTTTGTGCCGGTGATTCACCAAGTTTCATCCTTTGTGCCGCAATATTAAAGAAGTTATTAATGAAAAACTGTTACTGACATACTGACGCCAGCAGCGCATCTCTACGTCAACTAAAGTAACTAACTGCCAGCATACACCAGTGGTTGATGGGTTGATAATTTATCTATAAATACATATGTATTACAGCAAATAAAAGTATTTTTCTTTTACCTACAACTTTAGAAATAACTATTTTAGTAATATAAAAAGTTTTTTTCGTATTTATCGCTATACCAAGCGAGATATTAGCGTGTCAATTTAATATGACAAAAATTGATATAACTTTTTTTTTGAACTTATTCAAAATTTCTTTTTGCCAATCTCTTTGGCCTCGTTTGTGCCGCTGGTTCGCCAAATTTCATCGTTTGTGCCGCATTATTAAGCGAGATATTCGAATGTCAAGTTGGTATGGCCACTTTTTATTTTTGAGTTTTTTCAAAACTTCTTTTTACCATTCTTTTAGGCTTCGTTTGTGCCAGCGATTCACCAAGTTTAATCGTTTGTGCTGCATTTTTAGGCGAGATATTCGTATGTCAATTTTGGAATTGCCACTTTTTATTTTTTGAGTTTTTTGAAAATTTCTTTTTACCAATCGTTTGTGCCGCGTTTGTGCCGTCCTTTCCCAACATTTCAGCCATTAAGCTCAAAAATTAAAAAAGTTATTAAAGATTTAATGTGGCTATACCAACTTGACGGAAGTTGGACACGCGATTTCGCTTGTCTTTGAGATTTTTCAAAAATTTTTTTACTATTCACTTTGGCCTTGTTTGTGCCGGCAATTCACCAAGTTTCATCGTTTCTGCCGCCATATTAAAGAAGTTATTATGGAAAAACTGTTACTGACATACTGACGCCAGCAGCGCATCTCTACGTCAACTAAAGTAACTAAGTGCCAGTATACAACAGCGGTTGATGGCTTGATAATTTATCTATAAATACATATCTATTACAACAAATAATAGTATTCTTCTTTTACCTACAACTTTACAAATAAATATTTTGGTAATATAAAAAGTTTTTTTCGTTTTTACCGCCATACCAAGCGGGATATTAGCGTGTCAAGTAAATATGAGAAAAATTAATATAACTTTTCATATTTTGAATTTTTTCAAAATTTCTTTTTGCCAATCTCTTTGGCCTCGTTTCTGCTAGCGATTCGCCAAATTTCATCGTTTGTGCCGCATTATTAAGCGAGATATTTGCATGTCAAGTTGGTATGGCCACTTTTTATTTTTGAGTTTTTTCAAAATTTCTTTTTACCATTCTTTTAGGCTTTGTTTGTGCCGGCGATTCACCAAGTTAAATCGTTTGTGCCGCATTTTTAGGCGAGATATTCGCATGTCAATTTAATATGACAAAAATTGATATAACTTTTTATTTTTTGAACTTATTCAAAATTTTTTTTTACCATTCTCTTTGGCCTCGTTTGTGCCGGCGATTCACCAAGTTTCATCCTTTGTGCCGCAATATTAATGGAGGTATTAAATAAAAACTGTTACTGACATACTGACGCCAGCAGCGCTTCTCTACGTCAACTAAAGTAACTACCTGCCAGAATACACCAGCGGTTGATGGGTTGATAATTTATCTATAAATACATATCTATTACAGCAAATAATAGTATTTTTCTTTTACCTACAACTTTAGAAATAACTATTTTAGTAATATAAAAAGTTTTTTTCGTTTTTACCGCCATACCATGCGAGACATTAGCGTGTCAATTAAATATGAGAAAAATTAATATAACTTTTCATATTTTGAATTTTTTCAAAATTTCTTTTTGACAATCTCTTTAGCCTCGTTTCTGCTAGCGATTCGTCGAGTTTCATCGTTGGTGCCGCATTATTACGCGAGATATTCGCATGTCAAGTTGGAATGGCCACTTTTTGTTTTTGATTTTTTCAATATTTCTTGTTATCATTCTTTTAGGCTTCGTTTGTGCCGGCGATTCACCAAGTTAAATCGTTTGTGTTGCATTTTTAGACGAGATATTCGCATGTCAATTCAACATGACAAAAATTGTTATAACTTTTTATTTGTTGATTTTTCAAAAAAATTTTTACCATTCTTTTTGGCCTTGTTTGTGCCGGTGATTCACCAAGTTTCATCCTTTGTGCCGCAATATTAAAGAAGTTATTAATGAAAAACTGTTACTGACATACTGACGCCAGCAGCGCATCTCTACGTCAACTAAAGTAACTAACTGCCAGCATACACCAGTGGTTGATGGGTTGATAATTTATCTATAAATACATATGTATTACAGCAAATAAAAGTATTTTTCTTTTACCTACAACTTTAGAAATAACTATTTTAGTAATATAAAAAGTTTTTTTCGTATTTATCGCTATACCAAGCGAGATATTAGCGTGTCAATTTAATATGACAAAAATTGATATAACTTTTTTTTTGAACTTATTCAAAATTTCTTTTTGCCAATCTCTTTGGCCTCGTTTGTGCCGCTGGTTCGCCAAATTTCATCGTTTGTGCCGCATTATTAAGCGAGATATTCGAATGTCAAGTTGGTATGGCCACTTTTTATTTTTGAGTTTTTTCAAAACTTCTTTTTACCATTCTTTTAGGCTTCGTTTGTGCCAGCGATTCACCAAGTTTAATCGTTTGTGCTGCATTTTTAGGCGAGATATTCGTATGTCAATTTGGAATTGCCACTTTTTATTTTTTGAGTTTTTTGAAAATTTCTTTTTACCAATCGTTTGTGCCGCGTTTGTGCCGTCCTTTCCCAACATTTCAGCCATTAAGCTCAAAAATTAAAAAAGTTATTAAAGATTTAAAGTGGCTATACCAACTTGACGGAAGTTGGACACGCGATTTCGCTTGTCTTTGAGATTTTTCAAAAATTTTTTTACTATTCACTTTGGCCTTGTTTGTGCCGGCAATTCACCAAGTTTCATCGTTTCTGCCGCCATATTAAAGAAGTTATTATGGAAAAACTGTTACTGACATACTGACGCCAGCAGCGCATCTCTACGTCAACTAAAGTAACTAAGTGCCAGTATACAACAGCGGTTGATGGCTTGATAATTTATCTATAAATACATATCTATTACAACAAATAATAGTATTCTTCTTTTACCTACAACTTTACAAATAAATATTTTGGTAATATAAAAAGTTTTTTTCGTTTTTACCGCCATACCAAGCGGGATATTAGCGTGTCAAGTAAATATGAGAAAAATTAATATAACTTTTCATATTTTGAATTTTTTCAAAATTTCTTTTTGTCAATCTCTTTGGCCTCGTTTCTGCTAGCGATTCGCCAAATTTCATCGTTTGTGCCGCATTATTAAGCGAGATATTTGCATGTCAAGTTGGTATGGCCACTTTTTATTTTTGAGTTTTTTCAAAATTTCTTTTTACCATTCTTTTAGGCTTTGTTTGTGCCGGCGATTCACCAAGTTAAATCGTTTGTGCCGCATTTTTAGGCGAGATATTCGCATGTCAATTCAACATGACAAAAATTGTTATAACTTTTTATTTTTTGATTTTTCAAAAAAATTTTTACCATTCTTTTTGGCCTTGTTTGTGCAGGTGATTCACCAAGTTTCATCCTTTGTGCCGCAATATTAAAGAAGTTATTAATGAAAAACTGTTACTGACATACTGACGCCAGCAGCGCATCTCTACGTCAACTAAAGTAACTAACTGCCAGCATACACCAGTGGTTGATGGGTTGATAATTTATCTATAAATACATATGTATTACAGCAAATAAAAGTATTTTTCTTTTACCTACAACTTTACAAATAAATATTTTGGTAATATAAATAGTTTTTTTCGTTTTTACCGCCATACCAAGCGGGATATTAGCGTGTCAAGTAAATATGAGAAAAATTAATATAACTTTTCATATTTTGAATTTTTTCAAAATTTCTTTTTGCCAATCTCTTTGGCCTCGTTTCTGCTAGCGATTCGTCGAGTTTCATCGTTTGTGCCGCATTATTACGCGAGATATTCGCATGTCAAGTTGGTATGGCCACTTTTTATTTTTGAGTTTTTTCAAAATTTCCTTTTACCTATCATTTAGGCTTCGTTTGTGCCGGCGATTCACCATGTTTCATCCTTTGTGCCGCAATATTAAAGATGTTATTAAAGAAAAACTGTTACTGACATACTGACGCCAGCAGCGCATCTCTACGTCAACTAAAGTAACTAACTGCCAGCATACAACAGCGGTTGATGGCTTGATAATTTATCTATAAATACATATCTATTACAGCAAATATCAGTATTTTTCATTTACCTACAACTTTAGAAATAACTATTTTAGTAATATAAAAAGTTTTTTTCGTATTTATCGCTATACCAAGCGAGATATTAGCGTGTCAATTTAATATGACAAAAATTGATATAACTTTTTTTTTTTAACTTATTCAAAATTTCTTTTTGCCAATCTCTTTGGCCTCGTTTGTGCCGCTGATTCGCCAAATTTCATCGTTTGTGCCGCATTATTAAGCGAGATATTCGAATGTCAATTTGGTATGGCCACTTTTTATTTTTGTGTTTTTTCAAAATTTCTTTTTACCATTCTTTTAGGCTTCGTTTGTGCCAGCAATTCACCATATTTCATCGTTTGTGCCGCATTTATAGGCGAGATATTAGGATGTAAATTTAAGATGACAAAAATTGATATACTTTTTATTTTTTAAACTTTTTCAAAATTTCTTTTGGCCAATCTATTTGGCCTCGTTTGTGCCGCTGATTCCCCAAATTTCATCGTTTGTGCCGCATTATTAAGCGAAATATTCGCATGTCAAGTTGGTGTGGCCACTTTTTATTTTTGAGTTTTTTCAAAATTTCTTTTTACCTTTCTTTTAGGCTTCGTTTGTGCCAGCGATTCACCAAGTTTAATCGTTTGTGCTGCATTTTTAGGCGAGATATTCGTATGTCAATTTGGAATTGCCACTTTTTATTTTTTGAGTTTTTTGAAAAAATTTTTTTACCAATCGTTTGTGCCGTCCTTTCCCAAAATTTCAGCCATTAAGCTCAAAAATTAAAAAAGTTATTAAAGATTTAAAGTGGCTATACCAACTTGACGGAAGTTGGACACGCGATTTCGCTTGTCTTTGAGATTTTTCAAAAATTTTTTTACTATTCACTTTGGCCTTGTTTGTGCCGGCAATTCACCAAGTTTCATCGTTTCTGCCGCCATATTAAAGAAGTTATTATGGAAAAACTGTTACTGAAATACTGACGCCAGCAGCGCATCTCTACGTCAACTAAAGTAACTAAGTGCCAGTATACAACAGCGGTTGATGGCTTGATAATTTATCTATAAATACATATCTATTACAACAAATAATAGTATTTTTCTTTTACCTACAACTTTACAAATAAATATTTTGGTAATATAAAAAGTTTTTTTCGTTTTTACCGCCATACCAAGCGGGATATTAGCGTGTCAATTAAATATGAGAAAAATTAATATAACTTTTCATATTTTGAATTTTTTCAAAATTTCTTTTTGCCAATCTCTTTGGCCTCGTTTCTGCTAGTGATTCGCCAAATTTCATCGTTTGTGCCGCATTATTAAGCGAGATATTTGCATGTCAAGTTGGTATGGCCACTTTTTATTTTTGAGTTTTTTCAAAATTTCTTTTTACTATTCTTTTAGGCTTTGTTTGTGCCGGCGATTCACCAAGTTAATTCGTTTGTGCCGCATTTTTAGGCGAGATATTCGCATGTCAATTTAATATGACAAAAATTGATATAACTTTTTATTTTTTGAACTTATTCAAAATTTTTTTTTACCATTCTCTTTGGCCTCGTTTGTGCCGGCGATTCACCAAGTTTCATCCTTTGTGCCGCAATATTAATGAAGTTATTAAAGAAAAACTGTTACTGACATACTGACGCCAGCAGCGCATCTCTACGTCAACTAAAGTAACTACCTGCCAGAATACACCAGTGGTTGATGGGTTGATAATTTATATATAAATACATATGTATTACAGCAAATAAAAGTATTTTTCTTTTACCTACAACTTTACAAATAAATATTTTGGTAATATAAAAAGTTTTTTTCGTTTTTACCGCCATACCAAGCGAGATATTAGCGTGTCAAGTAAATATGAGAAAAATTAATATAACTTTTCATATTTTGAATTTTTCAAAATTTCTTTTTACCAATCTCTTTGGCGTCGTTTCTGCTAGCGATTCGTCGAGTTTCATCGTTTGTGCCGCATTATTACGCGAGATATTCGCATGTCAACTTTGTATGGCCATTTTTTATTTTTGAGTTTTTTCAAAATTTCTTTTACCATTCTTTTAGGCTTCGTTTGTGCCGGCAATTCACCAAGTTTCATCGTTTGTGCCGCATTTTTAGGCGAGATATTCGCATGTCAATTTAATATGACAAAAACTGATATAACTTTTATTTTTTTGCACTTTTTCAAAATATCTTTTTGCCAATCTATTTGGCCTCTTTTGTGCCGCTGATTCGCCAAATTTCATCGTTTGTGCCGCATTATTAAGCGAGATGTTCGAATGTCAATTTGGTCTGGCCACTTTTTGTTTTTGAGTTTTTTCAAAATTTCTTTTTACCATTCTTTTAGGCTTCGTTTGTGCCAGCGATTCACCAAGTTTCATCGTTTGTGCCGCATTTTTAGGCGAGATATTAGCATGTAAATTTAATATGACAAAAATTGATACACTTTTTATTTTTTAAACTTTTTCAAAATTTCTTTTGGAAGTCTATTGGGCGTCGTTTGTGCCGCTGATTCCCCAAATTTCATCGTTTGTGCCGCATTATTAAGCGAGATATTCGCATGTCAAGTTGGTATGGCCACTTTTTATTTTTGTGTTTTTTCAAAATTTCTTTTTACCTTTCTTTTAGGTTTCGTTTGTGACAGCGATTCACCAAGTTTAATCGTTTGTGCTGCATTTTTAGGCGAGATGTTCGTATGTCAATTTGGAATTGTCACTTTTTATTTTTTGAGTTTTTTGAAAATTTCTGTTTACCAATCGTTTGTGCCGTCCTTTCCCAAAATTTCAGCCATTAAGCTCAAAAATTGAAAATGTTATTAAGGATTTAAAGTGGCCATACCAACTTGACGGAAGTTGGACACGCGATTTCGCTTGTCTTTGAGATTTTTCAAAAGTTTTTTTTACCATTATCTTTGGCCTTGTTTGTGCCGGCGATTCACCAAGTTTCATCGTTTCTGAAGCAATATTAAAAAAGTTATTATAGAAAAACTGTTACTGACATACTGACGCCAGCAGCGCATCTCTACGTCAACTAAGGTAACTAACTGCCAGTATACAACAGCGGTTGATGGCTTGATAATTTATCTATAAATACATATCTATTGCAGCAAATAATAGTATTTTTCTTTTACCTACAACTTTACAAATAACTATTTTAGTAATATAAAAAGTTTTTTTCGTTTTTACCGCCATACCAAGCAAGATATTAGCGTGTCAAGTAAATATGAGAAAAATTAATATAACCTTTCATATTTTGAATTTTTTCAAAATTTCTTTTTGCCAATCTCTTTGGCTTCGTTTCTGCTAGCGATTCGCCAAATTTCATCGTTTGTGCCGCATTATTAAGCGAGATATTTGCATGTCAAGTTGGTATGGCCACTTTTTATTTTTGAGTTTTTTCAAAATTTTTTTATACCATTCTCTTTGGCCTCGTTTGTGCCGGCGATTCACCAAGTTTCATCCTTTGTGCCGCAATATTAATGAAGTTATTAAAGAAAAACTGTTACTGACATACTGACGCCAGCAGCGCATCTCTACGTCAACTAAAGTAACTACCTGCCAGAATACACCAGCGGTTGATGGGTTGATAATTTATCTATAAATACATATCTATTACAGCAAATAATAGTATTTTTCTTTTACCTACAACTTTAGAAATAACTATTTTAGTAATATAAAAAGTTTTTTTCGTTTTTACCGCCATACCATGCGAGATATTAGCGTGTCAATTAAATATGAGAAAAATTAATATAACTTTTCATATTTTGAATTTTTCAAAATTTCTTTTTGCCAATCTCTTTGGCGTCGTTTCTGCTAGCGATTCGTCGAGTTTCATCGTTTGTGCCGCATTATTTCGCGAGATATTCGCATGTCAACTTGGTATGGCCATTTTTTATTTTTGAGTTTTTTCAAAATTTTTTTTACCATTCTTTTAGGCTTCGTTTGTGCCGGCAAATCACCAAGTTTCATCGTTTGTGCCGCATTTTTAGGCGAGATATTCGCATGTCAATTTAATATGACAAAATTTGATATAACTTTTATTTTTTTGGACTTTTTCAAAATTTCTTTTTGCCAATCTATTTGGCCTCTTTTGTGCCGCTGATTCGCCAAATTTCATCGTTTGTGGCGCATTATTAAGAGAGATATTTGCATGTCAAGTTGGTATGGCCACTTTCTATTTTTGAGTTTTTTCAAAATTTCGTTTTACCTATCATTTAGGCTTCGTTTGTGCCGGCGATTCACCAAGTTTCATCCTTTGTGCCGCATTTTTAGGCGAGATATTCGCATGTCAATTTATTTTTGACAAAAATTGATATAACTTTTTATTTTTTGAACTTTTTCAAACTTTTTTTATACCATTCTCTTCGGCCTAGTTTGTGCCGGCGATTCACGAAGTTTCATCCTTTGTGCCGCAATATTAAAGAAGTTATTAAAGAAAAACTGTTACTGACATACAGACGCCAGCAGCGCACCTCTACGTCAACTAAAGTAACTATCTGCCAGCATACAACAGCGGTTGATGGCTTGATAATTTATCTATAAATACATATCTATTACAGCAAATATCAGTATTTTTCTTTTACCTACAACCTTAGAAATAACTATTTTAGTAATATAAAAAGTTTTTTTCGTTTTTACCGCTATACCAAGCGAAATATTAGCGTGTCAAGTAAATATGAGAAAAATTAATATAACTTTTCATATTTTGAATTTTTTCAAAATTTCTTTTTGCCAATCTCTTTGGCCTCGTTTCTGCTAGCGATTCGTCGAGTTTCATCGTTTGTGCCGCATTATTACGCGAGATATTCGCATGTCAAGTTGGTATGGCAACTTTTTATTTTTGAGTTTTTTCAAAATTTCCTTTTACCTATCATTTAGGCTTCGTTTGTGCCGCCGATTCACCATGTTTCATCCTTTGTGCCGCAATATTAAAGATGTTATTAAAGAAAAACTGTTACTGACATACTGACGCCAGCAGCGCATCTCTACGTCAACTAAAGTAACTAACTGCCAGCATACAACAGCGGTTGATGGCTTGATAATTTATCTATAAATACATATCTATTACAGCAAATATCAGTATTTTTCTTTTACCTACAACTTTAGAAATAACTATTTTAGTAATATAAAAAGTTTTTTTCGTATTTATCGCTATACCAAGCGAGATATTAGCGTGTCAATTTAATATGACAAAAATTGATATAACTTTTTTTTTTTAACTTATTCAAAATTTCTTTTTGCCAATCTCTTTGGCCTCGTTTGTGCCGCTGATTCGCCAAATTTCATCGTTTGTGCCGCATTATTAAGCGAGGTATTCGAATGTCAAGTTGGTATGGCCACTTTTTATTTTTGTGTTTTTTCAAAATTTCTTTTTACCATTCTTTTAGGCTTCGTTTGTGCCAGCAATTCACCATATTTCATCGTTTGTGCCGCATTTATAGGCGAGATATTAGGATGTAAATTTAAGATGACAAAAATTGATATACTTTTTATTTTTTAAACTTTTTCAAAATTTCTTTTGGCCAATCTATTTGGCCTCGTTTGTGCCGCTGATTCCCCAAATTTCATCGTTTGTGCCGCATTATTAAGCGAAATATTCGCATGTCAAGTTGGTATGGCCACTTTTTATTTTTGAGTTTTTTCAAAATTTCTTTTTACCTTTCTTTTAGGCTTCGTTTGTGCCAGCGATTCACCAAGTTTAATCGTTTGTGCTGCATTTTTAGGCGAGATATTCGTATGTCAATTTGGAATTGCCACTTTTTATTTTTTGAGTTTTTTGAAAAATTTTTTTTACCAATCGTTTGTGCCGTCCTTTCCCAAAATTTCAGCCATTAAGCTCAAAAATTAAAAAAGTTATTAAAGATTTAAAGTGGCTATACCAACTTGACGGAAGTTGGACACGCGATTTCGCTTGTCTTTGAGATTTTTCAAAAATTTTTTTACTATTCACTTTGGCCTTGTTTGTGCCGGCAATTCACCAAGTTTCATCGTTTCTGCCGCCATATTAAAGAAGTTATTATGGAAAAACTGTTACTGACATACTGACGCCAGCAGCGCATCTCTACGTCAACTAAAGTAACTAAGTGCCAGTATACAACAGCGGTTGATGGCTTGATAATTTATCTATAAATACATATCTATTACAGCAAATAATAGTATTTTTCTTTTACCTACAACTTTAGAAATAACTATTTTAGTAATATAAAAAGTTTTTTTCGTTTTTACCGCCATACCATGCGAGACATTAGCGTGTCAGTTAAATATGAGAAAAATTAATATAACTTTTCATATTTTGAATTTTTTCAAAATTTCTTTTTGCCAATCTCTTTGGCCTCGTTTCTGCTAGTGATTCGCCAAATTTCATCGTTTGTGCCGCATTATTAAGCGAGATATTTGCATGTCAAGTTGGTATGGCCACTTTTTATTTTTGAGTTTTTTCAAAATTTCTTTTTACTATTCTTTTAGGCTTTGTTTGTGCCGGCGATTCACCAAGTTAATTCGTTTGTGCCGCATTTTTAGGCGAGATATTCGCATGTCAATTTAATATGACAAAAATTGATATAACTTTTTATTTTTTGAACTTATTCAAAATTTTTTTTTACCATTCTCTTTGGCCTCGTTTGTGCCGGCGATTCACCAAGTTTCATCCTTTGTGCCGCAATATTAATGAAGTTATTAAAGAAAAACTGTTACTGACATACTGACGCCAGCAGCGCATCTCTACGTCAACTAAAGTAACTACCTGCCAGAATACACCAGTGGTTGATGGGTTGATAATTTATATATAAATACATATGTATTACAGCAAATAAAAGTATTTTTCTTTTACCTACAACTTTACAAATAAATATTTTGGTAATATAAAAAGTTTTTTTCGTTTTTACCGCCATACCAAGCGAGATATTAGCGTGTCAAGTAAATATGAGAAAAATTAATATAACTTTTCATATTTTGAATTTTTCAAAATTTCTTTTTACCAATCTCTTTGGCGTCGTTTCTGCTAGCGATTCGTCGAGTTTCATCGTTTGTGCCGCATTATTACGCGAGATATTCGCATGTCAACTTTGTATGGCCATTTTTTATTTTTGAGTTTTTTCAAAATTTCTTTTACCATTCTTTTAGGCTTCGTTTGTGCCGGCAATTCACCAAGTTTCATCGTTTGTGCCGCATTTTTAGGCGAGATATTCGCATGTCAATTTAATATGACAAAAACTGATATAACTTTTATTTTTTTGCACTTTTTCAAAATATCTTTTTGCCAATCTATTTGGCCTCTTTTGTGCCGCTGATTCGCCAAATTTCATCGTTTGTGCCGCATTATTAAGCGAGATGTTCGAATGTCAATTTGGTCTGGCCACTTTTTGTTTTTGAGTTTTTTCAAAATTTCTTTTTACCATTCTTTTAGGCTTCGTTTGTGCCAGCGATTCACCAAGTTTCATCGTTTGTGCCGCATTTTTAGGCGAGATATTAGCATGTAAATTTAATATGACAAAAATTGATACACTTTTTATTTTTTAAACTTTTTCAAAATTTCTTTTGGAAGTCTATTGGGCGTCGTTTGTGCCGCTGATTCCCCAAATTTCATCGTTTGTGCCGCATTATTAAGCGAGATATTCGCATGTCAAGTTGGTATGGCCACTTTTTATTTTTGTGTTTTTTCAAAATTTCTTTTTACCTTTCTTTTAGGTTTCGTTTGTGACAGCGATTCACCAAGTTTAATCGTTTGTGCTGCATTTTTAGGCGAGATATTCGTATGTCAATTTGGAATTGTCACTTTTTATTTTTTGAGTTTTTTGAAAATTTCTGTTTACCAATCGTTTGTGCCGTCCTTTCCCAAAATTTCAGCCATTAAGCTCAAAAATTGAAAATGTTATTAAGGATTTAAAGTGGCCATACCAACTTGACGGAAGTTGGACACGCGATTTCGCTTGTCTTTGAGATTTTTCAAAAGTTTTTTTTACCATTATCTTTGGCCTTGTTTGTGCCGGCGATTCACCAAGTTTCATCGTTTCTGAAGCAATATTAAAAAAGTTATTATAGAAAAACTGTTACTGACATACTGACGCCAGCAGCGCATCTCTACGTCAACTAAGGTAACTAACTGCCAGTATACAACAGCGGTTGATGGCTTGATAATTTATCTATAAATACATATCTATTGCAGCAAATAATAGTATTTTTCTTTTACCTACAACTTTACAAATAACTATTTTAGTAATATAAAAAGTTTTTTTCGTTTTTACCGCCATACCAAGCAAGATATTAGCGTGTCAAGTAAATATGAGAAAAATTAATATAACCTTTCATATTTTGAATTTTTTCAAAATTTCTTTTTGCCAATCTCTTTGGCTTCGTTTCTGCTAGCGATTCGCCAAATTTCATCGTTTGTGCCGCATTATTAAGCGAGATATTTGCATGTCAAGTTGGTATGGCCACTTTTTATTTTTGAGTTTTTTCAAAATTTTTTTATACCATTCTCTTTGGCCTCGTTTGTGCCGGCGATTCACCAAGTTTCATCCTTTGTGCCGCAATATTAATGAAGTTATTAAAGAAAAACTGTTACTGACATACTGACGCCAGCAGCGCATCTCTACGTCAACTAAAGTAACTACCTGCCAGAATACACCAGCGGTTGATGGGTTGATAATTTATCTATAAATACATATCTATTACAGCAAATAATAGTATTTTTCTTTTACCTACAACTTTAGAAATAACTATTTTAGTAATATAAAAAGTTTTTTTCGTTTTTACCGCCATACCAAGCGAGATATTAGCGTGTCAAGTAAATATGAGAAAAATTAATATAACTTTTCATATTTTGAATTTTTCAAAATTTCTTTTTACCAATCTCTTTGGCGTCGTTTCTGCTAGCGATTCGTCGAGTTTCATCGTTTGTGCCGCATTATTACGCGAGATATTCGCATGTCAACTTTGTATGGCCATTTTTTATTTTTGAGTTTTTTCAAAATTTCTTTTACCATTCTTTTAGGCTTCGTTTGTGCCGGCAATTCACCAAGTTTCATCGTTTGTGCCGCATTTTTAGGCGAGATATTCGCATGTCAATTTAATATGACAAAAACTGATATAACTTTTATTTTTTTGCACTTTTTCAAAATATCTTTTTGCCAATCTATTTGGCCTCTTTTGTGCCGCTGATTCGCCAAATTTCATCGTTTGTGCCGCATTATTAAGCGAGATGTTCGAATGTCAATTTGGTCTGGCCACTTTTTGTTTTTGAGTTTTTTCAAAATTTCTTTTTACCATTCTTTTAGGCTTCGTTTGTGCCAGCGATTCACCAAGTTTCATCGTTTGTGCCGCATTTTTAGGCGAGATATTAGCATGTAAATTTAATATGACAAAAATTGATACACTTTTTATTTTTTAAACTTTTTCAAAATTTCTTTTGGAAGTCTATTGGGCGTCGTTTGTGCCGCTGATTCCCCAAATTTCATCGTTTGTGCCGCATTATTAAGCGAGATATTCGCATGTCAAGTTGGTATGGCCACTTTTTATTTTTGTGTTTTTTCAAAATTTCTTTTTACCTTTCTTTTAGGTTTCGTTTGTGACAGCGATTCACCAAGTTTAATCGTTTGTGCTGCATTTTTAGGCGAGATGTTCGTATGTCAATTTGGAATTGTCACTTTTTATTTTTTGAGTTTTTTGAAAATTTCTGTTTACCAATCGTTTGTGCCGTCCTTTCCCAAAATTTCAGCCATTAAGCTCAAAAATTGAAAATGTTATTAAGGATTTAAAGTGGCCATACCAACTTGACGGAAGTTGGACACGCGATTTCGCTTGTCTTTGAGATTTTTCAAAAGTTTTTTTTACCATTATCTTTGGCCTTGTTTGTGCCGGCGATTCACCAAGTTTCATCGTTTCTGAAGCAATATTAAAAAAGTTATTATAGAAAAACTGTTACTGACATACTGACGCCAGCAGCGCATCTCTACGTCAACTAAGGTAACTAACTGCCAGTATACAACAGCGGTTGATGGCTTGATAATTTATCTATAAATACATATCTATTGCAGCAAATAATAGTATTTTTCTTTTACCTACAACTTTACAAATAACTATTTTAGTAATATAAAAAGTTTTTTTCGTTTTTACCGCCATACCAAGCAAGATATTAGCGTGTCAAGTAAATATGAGAAAAATTAATATAACCTTTCATATTTTGAATTTTTTCAAAATTTCTTTTTGCCAATCTCTTTGGCTTCGTTTCTGCTAGCGATTCGCCAAATTTCATCGTTTGTGCCGCATTATTAAGCGAGATATTTGCATGTCAAGTTGGTAAGGCCACTTTTTATTTTTGAGTTTTTTCAAAATTTTTTTATACCATTCTCTTTGGCCTCGTTTGTGCCGGCGATTCACCAAGTTTCATCCTTTGTGCCGCAAATATTAATGAAGTTATTAAAGAAAAACTGTTACTGACATACTGACGCCAGCAGCGCATCTCTACGTCAACTAAAGTAACTACCTGCCAGAATACACCAGCGGTTGATGGGTTGATAATTTATCTATAAATACATATCTATTACAGCAAATAATAGTATTTTTCTTTTACCTACAACTTTAGAAATAACTATTTTAGTAATATAAAAAGTTTTTTTCGTTTTTACCGCCATACCATGCGAGATATTAGCGTGTCAATTAAATATGAGAAAAATTAATATAACTTTTCATATTTTGAATTTTTCAAAATTTCTTTTTGCCAATCTCTTTGGCGTCGTTTCTGCTAGCGATTCGTCGAGTTTCATCGTTTGTGCCGCATTATTTCGCGAGATATTCGCATGTCAACTTGGTATGGCCATTTTTTATTTTTGAGTTTTTTCAAAATTTTTTTTACCATTCTTTTAGGCTTCGTTTGTGCCGGCAAATCACCAAGTTTCATCGTTTGTGCCGCATTTTTAGGCGAGATATTCGCATGTCAATTTAATATGACAAAATTTGATATAACTTTTATTTTTTTGGACTTTTTCAAAATTTCTTTTTGCCAATCTATTTGGCCTCTTTTGTGCCGCTGATTCGCCAAATTTCATCGTTTGTGGCGCATTATTAAGAGAGATATTTGCATGTCAAGTTGGTATGGCCACTTTCTATTTTTGAGTTTTTTCAAAATTTCGTTTTACCTATCATTTAGGCTTCGTTTGTGCCGGCGATTCACCAAGTTTCATCCTTTGTGCCGCATTTTTAGGCGAGATATTCGCATGTCAATTTATTTTTGACAAAAATTGATATAACTTTTTATTTTTTGAACTTTTTCAAACTTTTTTTATACCATTCTCTTCGGCCTAGTTTGTGCCGGCGATTCACGAAGTTTCATCCTTTGTGCCGCAATATTAAAGAAGTTATTAAAGAAAAACTGTTACTGACATACAGACGCCAGCAGCGCACCTCTACGTCAACTAAAGTAACTATCTGCCAGCATACAACAGCGGTTGATGGCTTGATAATTTATCTATAAATACATATCTATTACAGCAAATATCAGTATTTTTCTTTTACCTACAACCTTAGAAATAACTATTTTAGTAATATAAAAAGTTTTTTTCGTTTTTACCGCTATACCAAGCGAAATATTAGCGTGTCAAGTAAATATGAGAAAAATTAATATAACTTTTCATATTTTGAATTTTTTCAAAATTTCTTTTTGCCAATCTCTTTGGCCTCGTTTCTGCTAGCGATTCGTCGAGTTTCATCGTTTGTGCCGCATTATTACGCGAGATATTCGCATGTCAAGTTGGTATGGCAACTTTTTATTTTTGAGTTTTTTCAAAATTTCCTTTTACCTATCATTTAGGCTTCGTTTGTGCCGCCGATTCACCATGTTTCATCCTTTGTGCCGCAATATTAAAGATGTTATTAAAGAAAAACTGTTACTGACATACTGACGCCAGCAGCGCATCTCTACGTCAACTAAAGTAACTAACTGCCAGCATACAACAGCGGTTGATGGCTTGATAATTTATCTATAAATACATATCTATTACAGCAAATATCAGTATTTTTCTTTTACCTACAACTTTAGAAATAACTATTTTAGTAATATAAAAAGTTTTTTTCGTATTTATCGCTATACCAAGCGAGATATTAGCGTGTCAATTTAATATGACAAAAATTGATATAACTTTTTTTTTTTAACTTATTCAAAATTTCTTTTTGCCAATCTCTTTGGCCTCGTTTGTGCCGCTGATTCGCCAAATTTCATCGTTTGTGCCGCATTATTAAGCGAGGTATTCGAATGTCAAGTTGGTATGGCCACTTTTTATTTTTGTGTTTTTTCAAAATTTCTTTTTACCATTCTTTTAGGCTTCGTTTGTGCCAGCAATTCACCATATTTCATCGTTTGTGCCGCATTTATAGGCGAGATATTAGGATGTAAATTTAAGATGACAAAAATTGATATACTTTTTATTTTTTAAACTTTTTCAAAATTTCTTTTGGCCAATCTATTTGGCCTCGTTTGTGCCGCTGATTCCCCAAATTTCATCGTTTGTGCCGCATTATTAAGCGAAATATTCGCATGTCAAGTTGGTATGGCCACTTTTTATTTTTGAGTTTTTTCAAAATTTCTTTTTACCTTTCTTTTAGGCTTCGTTTGTGCCAGCGATTCACCAAGTTTAATCGTTTGTGCTGCATTTTTAGGCGAGATATTCGTATGTCAATTTGGAATTGCCACTTTTTATTTTTTGAGTTTTTTGAAAAATTTTTTTTACCAATCGTTTGTGCCGTCCTTTCCCAAAATTTCAGCCATTAAGCTCAAAAATTAAAAAAGTTATTAAAGATTTAAAGTGGCTATACCAACTTGACGGAAGTTGGACACGCGATTTCGCTTGTCTTTGAGATTTTTCAAAAATTTTTTTACTATTCACTTTGGCCTTGTTTGTGCCGGCAATTCACCAAGTTTCATCGTTTCTGCCGCCATATTAAAGAAGTTATTATGGAAAAACTGTTACTGACATACTGACGCCAGCAGCGCATCTCTACGTCAACTAAAGTAACTAAGTGCCAGTATACAACAGCGGTTGATGGCTTGATAATTTATCTATAAATACATATCTATTACAGCAAATAATAGTATTTTTCTTTTACCTACAACTTTAGAAATAACTATTTTAGTAATATAAAAAGTTTTTTTCGTTTTTACCGCCATACCATGCGAGACATTAGCGTGTCAGTTAAATATGAGAAAAATTAATATAACTTTTCATATTTTGAATTTTTTCAAAATTTCTTTTTGCCAATCTCTTTGGCCTCGTTTCTGCTAGTGATTCGCCAAATTTCATCGTTTGTGCCGCATTATTAAGCGAGATATTTGCATGTCAAGTTGGTATGGCCACTTTTTATTTTTGAGTTTTTTCAAAATTTCTTTTTACTATTCTTTTAGGCTTTGTTTGTGCCGGCGATTCACCAAGTTAATTCGTTTGTGCCGCATTTTTAGGCGAGATATTCGCATGTCAATTTAATATGACAAAAATTGATATAACTTTTTATTTTTTGAACTTATTCAAAATTTTTTTTTACCATTCTCTTTGGCCTCGTTTGTGCCGGCGATTCACCAAGTTTCATCCTTTGTGCCGCAATATTAATGAAGTTATTAAAGAAAAACTGTTACTGACATACTGACGCCAGCAGCGCATCTCTACGTCAACTAAAGTAACTACCTGCCAGAATACACCAGTGGTTGATGGGTTGATAATTTATATATAAATACATATGTATTACAGCAAATAAAAGTATTTTTCTTTTACCTACAACTTTACAAATAAATATTTTGGTAATATAAAAAGTTTTTTTCGTTTTTACCGCCATACCAAGCGAGATATTAGCGTGTCAAGTAAATATGAGAAAAATTAATATAACTTTTCATATTTTGAATTTTTCAAAATTTCTTTTTACCAATCTCTTTGGCGTCGTTTCTGCTAGCGATTCGTCGAGTTTCATCGTTTGTGCCGCATTATTACGCGAGATATTCGCATGTCAACTTTGTATGGCCATTTTTTATTTTTGAGTTTTTTCAAAATTTCTTTTACCATTCTTTTAGGCTTCGTTTGTGCCGGCAATTCACCAAGTTTCATCGTTTGTGCCGCATTTTTAGGCGAGATATTCGCATGTCAATTTAATATGACAAAAACTGATATAACTTTTATTTTTTTGCACTTTTTCAAAATATCTTTTTGCCAATCTATTTGGCCTCTTTTGTGCCGCTGATTCGCCAAATTTCATCGTTTGTGCCGCATTATTAAGCGAGATGTTCGAATGTCAATTTGGTCTGGCCACTTTTTGTTTTTGAGTTTTTTCAAAATTTCTTTTTACCATTCTTTTAGGCTTCGTTTGTGCCAGCGATTCACCAAGTTTCATCGTTTGTGCCGCATTTTTAGGCGAGATATTAGCATGTAAATTTAATATGACAAAAATTGATACACTTTTTATTTTTTAAACTTTTTCAAAATTTCTTTTGGAAGTCTATTGGGCGTCGTTTGTGCCGCTGATTCCCCAAATTTCATCGTTTGTGCCGCATTATTAAGCGAGATATTCGCATGTCAAGTTGGTATGGCCACTTTTTATTTTTGTGTTTTTTCAAAATTTCTTTTTACCTTTCTTTTAGGTTTCGTTTGTGACAGCGATTCACCAAGTTTAATCGTTTGTGCTGCATTTTTAGGCGAGATATTCGTATGTCAATTTGGAATTGTCACTTTTTATTTTTTGAGTTTTTTGAAAATTTCTGTTTACCAATCGTTTGTGCCGTCCTTTCCCAAAATTTCAGCCATTAAGCTCAAAAATTGAAAATGTTATTAAGGATTTAAAGTGGCCATACCAACTTGACGGAAGTTGGACACGCGATTTCGCTTGTCTTTGAGATTTTTCAAAAGTTTTTTTTACCATTATCTTTGGCCTTGTTTGTGCCGGCGATTCACCAAGTTTCATCGTTTCTGAAGCAATATTAAAAAAGTTATTATAGAAAAACTGTTACTGACATACTGACGCCAGCAGCGCATCTCTACGTCAACTAAGGTAACTAACTGCCAGTATACAACAGCGGTTGATGGCTTGATAATTTATCTATAAATACATATCTATTGCAGCAAATAATAGTATTTTTCTTTTACCTACAACTTTACAAATAACTATTTTAGTAATATAAAAAGTTTTTTTCGTTTTTACCGCCATACCAAGCAAGATATTAGCGTGTCAAGTAAATATGAGAAAAATTAATATAACCTTTCATATTTTGAATTTTTTCAAAATTTCTTTTTGCCAATCTCTTTGGCTTCGTTTCTGCTAGCGATTCGCCAAATTTCATCGTTTGTGCCGCATTATTAAGCGAGATATTTGCATGTCAAGTTGGTATGGCCACTTTTTATTTTTGAGTTTTTTCAAAATTTTTTTATACCATTCTCTTTGGCCTCGTTTGTGCCGGCGATTCACCAAGTTTCATCCTTTGTGCCGCAATATTAATGAAGTTATTAAAGAAAAACTGTTACTGACATACTGACGCCAGCAGCGTATCTCTACGTCAACTAAAGTAACTACCTGCCAGAATACACCAGCGGTTGATGGGTTGATAATTTATCTATAAATACATATCTATTACAGCAAATAATAGTATTTTTCTTTTACCTACAACTTTAGAAATAACTATTTTAGTAATATAAAAAGTTTTTTTCGTTTTTACCGCCATACCATGCGAGATATTAGCGTGTCAATTAAATATGAGAAAAATTAATATAACTTTTCATATTTTGAATTTTTCAAAATTTCTTTTTGCCAATCTCTTTGGCGTCGTTTCTGCTAGCGATTCGTCGAGTTTCATCGTTTGTGCCGCATTATTTCGCGAGATATTCGCATGTCAACTTGGTATGGCCATTTTTTATTTTTGAGTTTTTTCAAAATTTTTTTTACCATTCTTTTAGGCTTCGTTTGTGCCGGCAAATCACCAAGTTTCATCGTTTGTGCCGCATTTTTAGGCGAGATATTCGCATGTCAATTTAATATGACAAAATTTGATATAACTTTTATTTTTTTGGACTTTTTCAAAATTTCTTTTTGCCAATCTATTTGGCCTCTTTTGTGCCGCTGATTCGCCAAATTTCATCGTTTGTGGCGCATTATTAAGAGAGATATTTGCATGTCAAGTTGGTATGGCCACTTTCTATTTTTGAGTTTTTTCAAAATTTCGTTTTACCTATCATTTAGGCTTCGTTTGTGCCGGCGATTCACCAAGTTTCATCCTTTGTGCCGCATTTTTAGGCGAGATATTCGCATGTCAATTTATTTTTGACAAAAATTGATATAACTTTTTATTTTTAGAACTTTTTCAAACTTTTTTTATACCATTCTCTTCGGCCTAGTTTGTGCCGGCGATTCACGAAGTTTCATCCTTTGTGCCGCATTATTAAGCGAGATATTCGAATGTCAAGTTGGTATGGCCACTTTTTATTTTTGAGTTTTTTCAAAACTTCTTTTTACCATTCTTTTAGGCTTCGTTTGTGCCAGCGATTCACCATGTTTTATCGTTTGTGCCGCATTTATAGGCGAGATATTTGCATGTAAATTTAATATGACAAAAATTGATACACTTTTTATTTTTTAAACTTTTTCAAAATTTCTTTTGGCCAATCTATTTGGCCTCGTTTGTGCCGCTGATTCCCCAAATTTCATCGTTTGTGCCGCATTATTAAGCGAGATATTCGCATGTCAAGTTGGTATGGCCACTTTTTATTTTTGAGTTTTTTCAAAATTTCTTTTTACCATTATTTTAGGCTTCGTTTGCGCCAGCGATTCACCAAGTTTAATCGTTTGTGCCGCATTTTTAGGCGAGATATTCGCATGTCAATTTGGAATTGCCACTTTTTATTTTTTGAGTTTTTTGAAAATTTCTTTTTACCAAACGTTTGTGCCGCGTTTGTGCCCTCCTTTCCTAAAATTTCAGCTATTAAGCTCAAAAATTGAAAATGTTATTAAGGATTTAAAGTGGCCATACCAACTTGACGGAAGTTGGACACGCGATTTCGCTTGTCTTTGAGATTTTTCAAAAGTTTTTTTTACCATTATCTTTGGCCTTGTTTGTGCCGGCGATTCACCAAGTTTCATCGTTTCTGCCGCAATATTAAAGAAGTTATTATAGAAAAACTGTTACTGACATACTGACGCCAGCAGCGCATCTCTACGTCAACTAAGGTAACTAACTGCCAGTATACAACAGCGGTTGATGGCTTGATAATTTATCTATAAATACATATCTATTGCAGCAAATAATAGTATTTTTCTTTTACCTACAACTTTACAAATAACTATTTTAGTAATATAAAAAGTTTTTTTCGTTTTTACCGCCATACCAAGCATGATATTAGCGTGTCAATTAAATATGAGAAAAATTAATATAACTTTTCATATTTTGAATTTTTCAAAATTTCTTTTTGCCAATCTCTTTGGCCTCGTTTCTGCTAGCGATTCGTCGAGTTTCATCGTTTGTGCCGCATTATTACGCGAGATATTCGCATGTTAATTTGATATGGCCACTTTTTATTTTTGAGTTTTTTCAAAAATTTTTTTACCATTCTTTTAGGCTTCGTTTGTGCCGGCGATTCACCAAGTTTCATCGTTTGTGCCGCATTTTTAGGCGAGATATTCGCATGTCAATTTAATATGACAAAAATTGATATAACTTTTTTTTTGAACTTATTCAAAATTTCTTTTTGCCAATCTCTTAGGCCTCGTTTGTGCCGCTGGTTCGCCAAATTTCATCGTTTGTGCCGCATTATTAAGCGAGATATTCGAATGTCAAGTTGGTATGGCCACTTTTTATTTTTGAGTTTTTTCAAAACTTCTTTTTACCATTCTTTTAGGCTTCGTTTGTGCCAGCGATTCACCATGTTTTATCGTTTGTGCCGCATTTATAGGCGAGATATTTGCATGTTAATTTTAATATGACAAAAATTGATACACTTTTTATTTTTTAAACTTTTTCAAAATTTCTTTTGGCCAATCTATTTGGCCTCGTTTGTGCCGCTGATTCCCCAAATTTCATCGTTTGTGCCGCATTATTAAGCGAGATATTCGCATGTCAAGTTGGTATGGCCACTTTTTATTTTTGAGTTTTTTCAAAATTTCTTTTTACCATTATTTTAGGCTTCGTTTGCGCCAGCGATTCACCAAGTTTAATCGTTTGTGCCGCATTTTTAGGCGAGATATTCGCATGTCAATTTGGAATTACCACTTTTTATTTTTTGAGTTTTTTGAATATTTCTTTTTACCAAACGTTTGTGCCGCGTTTGTGCCCTCCTTTCCCAAAATTTCAGCCATTAAGCTCAAAAATTGAAAAAGTTATTAAGGATTTAAAGTGGCCATACCAACTTGACGGAAGTTGGTATCGCTTGTCTTTGAGATTTTTCAAAAGTTTTTTTTACCATTATCTTTGGCCTTGTTTGTGCCGGCGATTCACCAAGTTTCATCGTTTCTGCTGCAATATTAAAGAAGTTATTATAGAAAAACTGTTACTGACATACTGACGCCAGCAGCGCATCTCTACGTCAACTAAAGTAACTAACTGCCAGTATACAACAGCGGTTGATGGCTTGATAATTTATCTATAAATACATATCTATTACAGCAAATAATAGTGTTTTTCTCTTACCTACAACTTTACAAATAACTATTTTTGTAATATAAAAAGTTTTTTTCGTTTTTACCGCCATACCAAGCGAAATATTAGCGTGTCAAGTAAATATGAGAAAAATTAATATAACTTTTCATATTTTGAATTTTTCAAAATTTCTTTTTGCCAATCTCTGGCCTCGTTTCTGTTAGCGATTCGTCGAGTTTCATCGTTTGTGCCGCATTATTACGCGAGATATTCGCATGTTAATTTGATATGGCCACTTTTTATTTTTGAGTTTTTTCAAAAATTTTTTTACCATTCTTTTAGGCTTCGTTTGTGCCAGCGATTCACCAAGTTTCAACGTTTGTGCCGCA
This sequence comes from Rhodnius prolixus, assembly GCF_049639745.1. NCBI lineage: Eukaryota > Metazoa > Arthropoda > Insecta > Hemiptera > Reduviidae > Rhodnius > Rhodnius prolixus. The sequence continues at coordinate 721,361 of NW_027411597.1, forward strand.
TTTTTAGGCGAGATATTCGCATGTCAATTTAATATGACAAAAATTGATATAACTTTTTTTTTGAACTTATTCAAAATTTCTTTTTGCCAATCTCTTTGGCCTCGTTTGTGCCGCTGGTTCGCCAAATTTCATCGTTTGTGCCGCATTATTAAGCGAGATATTCGAATGTCAAGTTGGTATGGCCACTTTTTATTTTTGAGTTTTTTCAAAACATCTTTTTACCATTCTTTTAGGCTTCGTTTGTGCCAGCGATTCACCATGTTTTATCGTTTGTGCCGCATTTATAGGCGAGATATTTGCATGTAAATTTAATATGACAAAAATTGATACACTTTTTATTTTTTAAACTTTTTCAAAATTTCTTTTGGCCAATCTATTTGGCCTCGTTTGTGCCGCTGATTCCCCAAATTTCATCGTTTGTGCCGCATTATTAAGCGAGATATTCGCATGTCAAGTTGGTATGGCCACTTTTTATTTTTGAGTTTTTTCAAAATTTCTTTTTACCATTATTTTAGGCTTCGTTTGCGCCAGCGATTCACCAAGTTTAATCGTTTGTGCCGCATTTTTAGGCGAGATATTCGCATGTCAATTTGGAATTGCCACTTTTTATTTTTTGAGTTTTTTGAAAATTTCTTTTTACCAAACGTTTGTGCCGCGTTTGTGCCCTCCTTTCCTAAAATTTCAGCTATTAAGCTCAAAAATTGAAAATGTTATTAAGGATTTAAAGTGGCCATACCAACTTGACGTAAGTTGGACACGCGATTTCGCTTGTCTTTGAGATTTTTCAAAAGTTTTTTTTACCATTATCTTTGGCCTTGTTTGTGCCGGCGATTCACCAAGTTTCATCGTTTCTGCCGCAATATTAAAGAAGTTATTATAGAAAAACTGTTACTGACATACTGACGCCAGCAGCGCATCTCTACGTCAACTAAGGTAACTAACTGCCAGTATACAACAGCGGTTGATGGCTTGATAATTTATCTATAAATACATATCTATTGCAGCAAATAATAGTATTTTTCTTTTACCTACAACTTTACAAATAACTATTTTAGTAATATAAAAAGTTTTTTTCGTTTTTACCGCCATACCAAGCATGATATTAGCGTGTCAATTAAATATGAGAAAAATTAATATAACTTTTCATATTTTGAATTTTTCAAAATTTCTTTTTGCCAATCTCTTTAGCCTCGTTTCTGCTAGCGATTCGTCGAGTTTCATCGTTTGTGCCGCATTATTACGCGAGATATTCGCATGTCAACTTGGTATGGCCATTTTTTATTTTTGAGTTTTTTCAAAATTTTTTTTACCATTCTTTTAGGCTTCGTTTGTGCCGGCAATTCACCAAGTTTCATCGTTTGTGCCGCATTTTTAGGCGAGATATTCGCATGTCAATTTAATATGACAAAATTTGATATAACTTTTATTTTTTTGGACTTTTTCAAAATTTCTTTTTGCCAATCTATTTGGCCTCTTTTGTGCCGCTGATTCGCCAAATTTCATCGTTTGTGGCGCATTATTAAGAGAGATATTTGCATGTCAAGTTGGTATGGCCACTTTCTATTTTTGAGTTTTTTCAAAATTTCGTTTTACCTATCATTTAGGCATCGTTTGTGCCGGCGATTCACCAAGTTTCATCCTTTGTGCCGCATTTTTAGGCGAGATATTCGCATGTCAATTTATTTTTGACAAAAATTGATATAACTTTTTATTTTTTGAACTTTTTCAAACTTTTTTTATACCATTCTCTTCGGTCTCGTTTGTGCCGGCGATTCACCAAGTTTCATCCTTTGTGCCGCAATATTAAAGAAGTTATTAAAGAAAAACTGTTACTGACATACTGACGCCAGCAGCGCATCTCTACGTCAACTAAAGTAACTATCTGCCAGCATACAACAGCGGTTGATGGCTTGATAATTTATCTATAAATACATATCTATTACAGCAAATATAAGTATTTTTTTTTTACCTACAACTTTAGAAATACCTATTTTAGTAATATAAAAAGTTTTTTTCGTTTTTACCGCCATACCAAGCGAAATATTAGCGTGTCAAGTAAATATGAGAAAAATTAATATAACTTTTCATATTTTGAATTTTTCAAAATTTCTTTTTGCCAATCTCTTTGGCCTCGTTTCTGCTAGCGATTCGTCGAGTTTCATCGTTTGTGCCGCATTATTACGCGAGATATTCGCATGTTAATTTGATATGGCCACTTTTTATTTTTGAGTTTTTTCAAAAATTTTTTTACCATTCTTTTAGGCTTCGTTTGTGCCGGCGATTCACCAAGTTTCATCGTTTGTGCCGCATTTTTAGGCGAGATATTCGCATGTCAATTTAATATGACAAAAATTGATATAACTTTTTTTTTGAACTTATTCAAAATTTCTTTTTGCCAATCTCTTTGGCCTCGTTTGTGCCGCTGGTTCGCCAAATTTCATCGTTTGTGCCGCATTATTAAGCGAGATATTCGAATGTCAAGTTGGTATGGCCACTTTTTATTTTTGAGTTTTTTCAAAACTTCTTTTTACCATTCTTTTAGGCTTCGTTTGTGCCAGCGATTCACCATGTTTTATCGTTTGTGCCGCATTTATAGGCGAGATATTTGCATGTAAATTTAATATGACAAAAATTGATACACTTTTTATTTTTTAAACTTTTTCAAAATTTCTTTTGGCCAATCTATTTGGCCTCGTTTGTGCCGCTGATTCCCCAAATTTCATCGTTTGTGCCGCATTATTAAGCGAGATATTCGCATGTCAAGTTGGTATGGCCACTTTTTATTTTTGAGTTTTTTCAAAATTTCTTTTTACCATTATTTTAGGCTTCGTTTGCGCCAGCGATTCACCAAGTTTAATCGTTTGTGCCGCATTTTTAGGCGAGATATTCGCATGTCAATTTGGAATTACCACTTTTTATTTTTTGAGTTTTTTGAATATTTCTTTTTACCAAACGTTTGTGCCGCGTTTGTGCCCTCCTTTCCCAAAATTTCAGCCATTAAGCTCAAAAATTGAAAAAGTTATTAAGGATTTAAAGTGGCCATACCAACTTGACGGAAGTTGGTATCGCTTGTCTTTGAGATTTTTCAAAAGTTTTTTTTACCATTATCTTTGGCCTTGTTTGTGCCGGCGATTCACCAAGTTTCATCGTTTCTGCTGCAATATTAAAGAAGTTATTATAGAAAAACTGTTACTGACATACTGACGCCAGCAGCGCATCTCTACGTCAACTAAAGTAACTAACTGCCAGTATACAACAGCGGTTGATGGCTTGATAATTTATCTATAAATACATATCTATTACAGCAAATAATAGTGTTTTTCTCTTACCTACAACTTTACAAATAACTATTTTTGTAATATAAAAAGTTTTTTTCGTTTTTACCGCCATACCAAGCAAGATATTAGCGTGTCAAGTAAATATGAGAAAAATTAATATAACCTTTCATATTTTGAATTTTTTCAAAATTTCTTTTTGCCAATCTCTTTGGCCTCGTTTCTGCTAGCGATTCGCCAAATTCCATCGTTTGTGCCGCATTATTAAGCGAGATATTTGCAAGTCAAGTTGGTATGGCCACTTTTTATTTTTGAGTTTTTTCAAAATTTCTTTTTACCATTCTTTTAGGCTTTGTTTGTGCCGGCGATTCACCATGTTAAATCGTTTGTGCCGCATTTTTAGGCGAGATATTCGCATGTCAATTTAATATGACAAAAATTGATATAACTTTTTATTTTTTGAACTTTTTCTAATTTTTTTTTTACCATTCTCTTTGGCCTCGTTTGTGCCGGCGATTCGCCAAGTTTCATCCTTTGTGCCGCAATATTAATGAACTTATTAAAGAAAAACAGTTACTGACATACTGACGCCAGCAGCGCATCTCTACGTCAACTAAAGTAACTACCTGCCAGAATACACCAGCGGTTGATGGGTTGATAATTTATCTATAAATACATATCTATTACAGCAAATAATAGTATTTTTCTTTTACCTACAACTTTAGAAATAACTATTTTAGTAATATAAAAAGTTTTTTTCGTTTTTACCGCCATACTATGCGAGATATTAGCGTGTCAATTAAATATGAGAAAAATTAATAAAACTTTTCATATTTTGAATTTTTTCAATATTTCTTATTATCATTCTTTTAGGCTTCGTTTGTGCCGGCGATTCACCAAGTTAAATCGTTTGTGTTGCATTTTTAGACGAGATATTCGCATGTCAATTTGGAATTGCCACTTTTTATTTTTTGAGTTTTTTGAAAATTTCATTTTACCAATCGTTTGTGCCGCGTTTGTGCCGTCCTTTCCCAAAATTTCAGCCATTAAGCTCAAAAATTAAAAAAGTTATTAAAGATTTAAAGTGGCTATACCAACTTGACCGAAGTTGGACACGCGATTTCGCTTGTCTTTGAGATTTTTCAAAAAATTTTTTTACTATTCACTTTGGCCTTGTTTGTGCCGGCAATTCACCAAGTTTCATCGTTTCTGCCGCCATATTAAAGAAGTTATTATGGAAAAACTGTTACTGACATACTGACGCCAGCAGCGCATCTCTACGTCAACTAAAGTAACTAAGTGCCAGTATACAACAGCGGTTGATGGCTTGATAATTTATCTATAAATACATATCTATTACAACAAATAATAGTATTCTTCTTTTACCTACAACTTTACAAATAAATATTTTGGTAATATAAAAAGTTTTTTTCGTTTTTACCGCCATACCAAGCGGGATATTAGCGTGTCAAGTAAATATGAGAAAAATTAATATAACTTTTCATATTTTGAATTTTTTCAAAATTTCTTTTTGCCAATCTCTTTGGCGTCGTTTCTGCTAGCGATTCGCCAAATTTCATCGTTTGTGCCGCATTATTAAGCGAGATATTTGCATGTCAAGTTGGTATGGCCACTTTTTATTTTTGAGTTTTTTCAAAATTTCTTTTTACCATTCTTTTAGGCTTTGTTTGTGCCGGCGATTCACCAAGTTAAATCGTTTGTGCCGCATTTTTAGGCGAGATATTCGCATGTCAATTTAATATGACAAAAATTGATATAACTATTTATTTTTTGAACTTATTCAAATTTTTTTTTTACCATTCTCTTTGGCCTCGTTTGTGCCGGCGATTCACCAAGTTTCATCCTTTGTGCCGCAATATTAATGAAGTTATTAAAGAAAAACTGTTACTGACATACTGACGCCAGCAGCGCATCTCTACGTCAACTAAAGTAACTACCTGCCAGAATACACCAGCGGTTGATGGGTTGATAATTTTTCTAAAAATACATATCTATTACAGCAAATAATAGTATTTTTCTTTTACCTACAACTTTAGAAATAACTATTTTAGTAATATAAAAAGTTTTTTTCGTTTTTACCGCCATACCATGCGAGATATTAGCGTGTCAATTAAATATGAGAAAAATTAATATAACTTTTCATATTTTGAATTTTTTCGAAATTTCTTTTTGCCAATCTCTTTAGCCTCGTTTCTGCTAGCGATTCGTCGAGTTTCATCGTTGGTGCCGCATTATTACGCGAGATATTCGCATGTCAAGTTGGAATGGCCACTTTTTGTTTTTGATTTTTTCAATATTTCTTATTATCATTCTTTTAGGCTTCGTTTGTGCCGGCGATTCACCAAGTTAAATCGTTTGTGTTGCATTTTTAGACGAGATATTCGCATGTCAATTCAATATGACAAAAATTGTTATAACTTTTTATTTTTTAATTTTTTCAAAAAAATTTTTTACCATTCTTTTTGACCTTGTTTGTGCCGGCGATTCACCAAGTTTCATCCTTTGTGCCGCAATATTAAAGAAGTTATTAATGAAAAACTGTTACTGACATACTGACGCCAGCAGCGCATCTCTACGTCAACTAAAGTAACTAACTGCCAGCATACACCAGTGGTTGATGGGTTGATAATTTATCTATAAATACATATGTATTACAGCAAATAATAGTATTTTTCTTTTACCTACAACTTTACAAATAAATATTTTGGTAATATAAAAAGTTTTTTTTGTTTTTACCGCCATACCAAGCGGGATATTAGCGTGTCAAGTAAATATGAGAAAAATTAATATAACTTTTCATATTTTGAATTTTTTCTAAATTTCTTTTTGCCAATCTCTTTGGCCTCGTTTATGCCGCTGATTCGCCAAATTTCATCGTTTGTGCCGCATTATTAAGCGAGATATTCGAATGTCAAGTTGGTATGGCCACTTTTTATTTTTGTGTTTTTTCAAAATTTCTTTTTACCATTCTTTTAGACTTCGTTTGTGCCAGCGATTCACCATATTTCATCGTTTGTGCCGCGTTTATAGGCGAGATATTAGGATGTAAATTTAATATGACAAAAATTGATACACTTTTTATTTTTTAAACTTTTTCGAAATTTCTTTTGGCCAATCTATTTGGCCTCGTTTGTGCCGCTGATTCCCCAAATTTCATCGTTTGTGCCGCATTATTAAGCGAGATATTCGCATGTCAAGTTGGTATGGCCACTTTTTATTTTTGAGTTTTTTCAAAATTTCTTTTTACCTTTCTTTTAGGCTTCGTTTGTGCCAGCGATTCACCAGGTTTAATCGTTTGTGCTGCATTTTTAGGCGAGATATTCGTATGTCAATTTGGAATTGCCACTTTTTATTTTTTGAGTTTTTTGAAAATTTCATTTTACCAATCGTTTGTGCCGCGCTTGTGCCGTCCTTTCCCAAAATTTCAGCCATTAAGCTCCAAAATTAAAAAAGTTATTAAAGATTTAAAGTGGCTATACCAACTTGACGGAAGTTGGACACGCGATTTCGCTTGTTTTTGAGATTTTTCAAAATTTTTTTTCACCATTCTCTTTGGCCTCGTTTGTGCCGGCGATTCACCAAGTTTCATCTTTTGTGCCGCAATATTAATGAAGGTATTAAATAAAAACTGTTACTGACATACTGACGCCAGCAGCGCTTCTGTACGTCAACTAAAGTAACTACCTGCCAGAATACACCAGCGGTTGATGGGTTGATAATTTATCTATAAATACATATCTATTACAGCAAATAATAGTATTTTTCTTTTACCTACAACTTTAGAAATAACTATTTTAGTAATATAAAAAGTTTTTTTCGTTTTTACCGCCATACCATGCGAGACATTAGCGTGTCAATTAAATATGAGAAAAATTAATATAACTTTTCATATTTTGAATTTTTTCGAAATTTCTTTTTGCCAATCTTTTTAGCCTCGCTTCTGCTAGCGATTCGTCGAGTTTCATCGTTGGTGCCGCATTATTACGCGAGATATTCGCATGTCAAGTTGGAATGGCCACTTTTTGTTTTTGATTTTTTCAATATTTCTTGTTATCATTATTTTAGGCTTCGTTTGTGCCGGCGATTCACCAAGTTAAATCGTTTGTGTTGCATTTTTAGACGAGATATTCGCATGTCAATTCAACATGACAAAAATTGTTATAACTTTTTATTTTTTGATTTTTTCAAAAAAATTTTTACCATTCTTTTTGGCCTTTTTTGTGCCGGTGATTCACCAAGTTTCATCCTTTGTGCCGCAATATTAATGGAGGTATTAAATAAAAACTGTTACTGACATACTGACGCCAGCAGCGCTTCTCTACGTCAACTAAAGTAACTACCTGCCAGAATATACCAGTGGTTGATGGGTTGATAATTTATCTATAAATACATATCTATTACAGCAAATAATAGTATTTTTCTTTTACCTACAACTTTAGAAATAAGTATTTTAGTAATATAAAAAGTTTTTTTCGTTTTTACCGCCATACCATGCGAGACATTAGCGTGTCAATTAAATATGAGAAAAATTAATATAACTTTTCATATTTTGAATTTTTTCAAAATTTCTTTTTGCCAATCTCTTTAGCCTCGTTTCTGCTAGCGATTCGTCGAGTTTCATCGTTGGTGCCGCATTATTACGCGAGATATTCGCATGTCAAGTTGGAATGGCCACTTTTTGTTTTTGATTTTTTCAATATTTCTTGTTATCATTCTTTTAGGCTTCGTTTGTGCCGGCGATTCACCAAGTTAAATCGTTTGTGTTGCATTTTTAGATGAGATATTCGCATGTCAATTCAACATGACAAAAATTGTTATAACTTTTTATTTTTTGATTTTTCAAAAAATTTTTTACCATTCTTTTTGGCCTTGTTTGTGCCGGTGATTCACCAAGTTTCATCCTTTGTGCCGCAATATTAAAGAAGTTATTAATGAAAAACTGTTACTGACATACTGACGCCAGCAGCGCATCTCTACGTCAACTAAAGTAACTAACTGCCAGCATACACCAGTGGTTGATGGGTTGATAATTTATATATAAATACATATGTATTACAGCAAATAAAAGTATTTTTCTTTTACCTACAACTTTACAAATAAATATTTTGGTAATATAAAAAGTTTTTTTTCGTTTTTACCGCCATACCAAGCGGGATATTAGCGTGTCAAGTAAATATGAGAAAAATTAATATAACTTTTCATATTTTGAATTTTTTCAAAATTTCTTTTTGCCAATCTCTTTGGCCTCGTTTCTGCTAGCGATTCGTCGAGTTTCATCGTTTGTGCCGCATTATTACGCGAGATATTCGCATGTCAAGTTGGTATGGCCACTTTTTATTTTTGAGTTTTTTCAAAATTTCCTTTTACCTATCATTTAGGCTTCGTTTGTGCCGGCGATTCACCAAGTTTCATCCTTTGTGCCGCAATATTAAAGAAGTTATTATGGAAAAACTGTTACTGACATACTGACGCCAGCAGCGCATCTCTACGTCAACTAAAGTAACTAAGTGCCAGTATACAACAGCGGTTGATGGCTTGATAATTTATCTATAAATACATATCTATTACAACAAATAATAGTATTTTTCTTTTACCTACAACTTTACAAATAAATATTTTGGTAATATAAAAAGTTTTTTTCGTTTTTACCGCCATACCAAGCGGGATATTAGCGTGTCAATTAAATATGAGAAAAATTAATATAACTTTTCATATTTTGAATTTTTTCAAAATTTCTTTTTGCCAATCTCTTTGGCCTCGTTTCTGCTAGTGATTCGCCAAATTTCATCGTTTGTGCCGCATTATTAAGCGAGATATTCGAATGTCAAGTTGGTATGGCCACTTTTTATTTTTGTGTTTTTTCGAAATTTCTTTTTACCATTCTTTTAGACTTCGTTTGTGCCAGCGATTCACCATATTTCATCGTTTGTGCCGCGTTTATAGGCGAGATATTAGGATGTAAATTTAATATGACAAAAATTGATACACTTTTTATTTTTTAAACTTTTTCAAAATTTCTTTTGGCCAATCTATTTGGCCTCGTTTGTGCCGCTGATTCCCCAAATTTCATCGTTTGTGCCGCATTATTAAGCGAGATATTCGCATGTCAAGTTGGTATGGCCACTTTTTATTTTTGAGTTTTTTCAAAATTTCTTTTTACCTTTCTTTTAGGCTTCGTTTGTGCCAGCGATTCACCAGGTTTAATCGTTTGTGCTGCATTTTTAGGCGAGATATTCGTATGTCAATTTGGAATTGCCACTTTTTATTTTTTGAGTTTTTTGAAAATTTCATTTTACCAATCGTTTGTGCCGCGCTTGTGCCGTCCTTTCCCAAAATTTCAGCCATTAAGCTCCAAAATTAAAAAAGTTATTAAAGATTTAAAGTGGCTATACCAACTTGACGGAAGTTGGACACGCGATTTCGCTTGTTTTTGAGATTTTTCAAAATTTTTTTTCACCATTCTCTTTGGCCTCGTTTGTGCCGGCGATTCACCAAGTTTCATCTTTTGTGCCGCAATATTAATGAAGGTATTAAATAAAAACTGTTACTGACATACTGACGCCAGCAGCGCTTCTCTACGTCAACTAAAGTAACTACCTGCCAGAATACACCAGCGGTTGATGGGTTGATAATTTATCTATAAATACATATCTATTACAGCAAATAATAGTATTTTTCTTTTACCTACAACTTTAGAAATAACTATTTTAGTAATATAAAAAGTTTTTTTCGTTTTTACCGCCATACCAAGCGGGATATTAGCGTGTCAATTAAATATGAGAAAAATTAATATAACTTTTCATGTTTTGAATTTTTTCAAAATTTCTTTTTGCCAATCTCTTTGGCCTCGTTTCTGCTAGTGATTCGCCAAATTTCATCGTTTGTGCCGCATTATTAAGCGAGATATTTGCATGTCAAGTTGGTATGGCCACTTTTTATTTTTGAGTTTTTTCAAAATTTCTTTTTACTATTCTTTTAGGCTTTGTTTGTGCCGGCGATTCACCAAGTTAATTCGTTTGTGCCGCATTTTTAGGCGAGTTATTCGCATGTCAATTTAATATGACAAAAATTGATATAACTTTTTATTTTTTGAACTTATTCAAAATTTATTTTACCATTCTCTTTGGCCTCGTTTGTGCCGGCGATTCACCAAGTTTCATCCTTTGTGCCGCAATATTAATGAAGTTATTAAAGAAAAACTGTTACTGACATACTGACGCCAGCAGCGCATCTCTACGTCAACTAAAGTAACTACCTGCCAGAATACACCAGCGGTTGATGGGTTGATAATTTATCTATAAATACATATCTATTACAGCAAATAATAGTATTTTTCTTTTACCTACAACTTTAGAAATAACTATTTTAGTAATATAAAAAGTTTTTTTCGTTTTTACCGCCATACCATGCGAGATATTAGCGTGTCAATTAAATATGAGAAAAATTAATATAACTTTTCATATTTTGAATTTTTTCAAAATTTCTTTTTGCCAATCTCTTTAGCCTCGTTTCTGCTAGCGATTCGTCGAGTTTCATCGTTGGTGCCGCATTATTACGCGAGATATTCGCATGTCAAATTGGTATGGTCACTTTTTATTTTTGAGTTTTTTTAAAATTTCTTTTTACCATTCTTTTAGGCTTTGATTGTGTCGGCGATTCACCAAGTTTCGTCGTTTTTGTCGCATTTTTAGGCGAGTTATTCGCATGTCAATTTAAGATGACAAAAATTGATATAACTATTTTTTTGAACTTTTTCCAAATTTCTTTTTGCCAATCTCTTTGGCCACGTTTGTGCCGCTGATTCGCCAAATTTCATCGTTTGTGCCGCATTTTTAAGCGAGATATTCGCATGTCAAGTTGGTATGGCCACTTTTTATGTTTGAGTTTTTTCAAAAATTCTTTTTACTATTCTTTTAGGCTTCGTTTGTGCCAGCGATTCACCAAGTTTCATCGTTTGTGCCGCATTATTACGCGAGATATTCGCATGTCAAGTTGGTATGGCCACTTTTTATTTTTGAGTTTTTTCAGAATTTCGTTTTACCTATCATTTAGGCTTCGTTTCTGCCGGCGATTCACCAAGTTTCATCCTTTGTGCCGCAATATTAAAGAAGTTATTAAAGAAAAACTGTTACTGACATACTGACGCCAGCAGCGCATCTCTACGTCAACTAAAGTAACTAACTGCCAGCATACAACAGCGGTTGATGGCTTGATAATTTATCTACAAATACATATCTATTACAGCAAATATCAGTATTTTTCTTTTACCTACAACTTTAGAAATAACTATTTTAGTAATATAAAAAGTTTTTTTCGTTTTTATCGCCATACCAAGCGAGATATTAGCGTGTCAATTTAATATGACAAAAATTGATATAACTTTTTTTTTTGAACTTATTCACAATTTCTTTTTGCCAATCTCTTTGGCCTCGTTTGTGCCGCTGATTCGCCAAATTTCATCGTTTGTGCCGCATTATTAAGCGAGATATTCGAATGTCAAGTTGGTATGGCCACTTTTTATTTGGGAGTTTTTTCAAAATTTCCTTTTACCTATCATTTAGGCTTCGTTTGTGCCGGCGATTCACCAAGTTTCATCCTTTGTGCCGCATTTATAGGCGAGATATTAGCATGTAAATTTAATATGACAAAAATTGATACACTTTTTATTTTTTAAACTTTTTCAAAATTTCTTTTGGCCAATCTATTTGGCCTCGTTTGTGCCGCTGATTCCCCAAATTTCATCGTTTGTGCCGCATTATTAAGCGAGATATTCGCATGTCAAGTTGGTATGGCCACTTTTTATTTTTGAGTTTTTTCAAAATTTCTTTTTACCAATATTTTAGGCTACGTTTGCGCCAGCGATTCACCAAGTTTAGTCGTTTGTGCCGCATTTTTAGGCGAGATATTCGCATGTCAATTTGGAATTGCCACTTTTTATTTTTTGAGTTTTTTGAAAATTTCTTTTTACCAAACGTTAGTGCCGCGTTTGTGCCCTCCTTTCCCAAAATTTCAGCCATTAAGCTCAAAAATTGAAAAAGTTATTAAGGATTTAAAGTGGCCATACCAACTTGACGGAAGTTGGACACGCGATTTCGCTTGTCTTTGAGATTTATCCAAAGTTTTTTTACCATTATCTTTGGCCTTGTTTGTGCCGGCGATTCACCAAGTTTCATCGTTTCTGCCGCAATATTAAAGAAGTTATTAAAGAAAAACTGTTACTGACATACTGACGCCAGCAGCGCATCTCTACGTCAACTAAAGTAACTATCTGCCAGCATACAACAGCGGTTGATGGCTTGATAATTTATCTATAAATACATATCTATTACAGCAAATATCAGTATTTTTTTTTTACCTACAACTTTAGAAATACCTATTTTAGTAATATAAAAAGTTTTTTTCGTTTTTACCGCCATACCAAGCGAAATATTAGCGTGTCAAGTAAATATGAGAAAAATTAATATAACTTTTCATATTTTGAATTTTTTCGAAATTTCTTTTTGCCAATCTCTTTAGCCTCGTTTCTGCTAGCGATTCGTCGAGTTTCATCGTTGGTGCCGCATTATTACGCGAGATATTCGCATGTCAAGTTGGTATGGCTACTTTTTATTTTTGAGTTTTTTCAAAATTTCCTTTTACCTATCATTTAGGCTTCGTTTGTGCCGGCGATTCTCCAAGTTTCATACTTTGTGCCGCAATATTAAAGAAGTTATTAAAGAAAAACTGTTACTGACATACTGACGCCAGCAGCGCATCTCTACGTCAACTAAAGTAACTAACTGCCAGCATACAACAGCGGTTGATGGCTTGATAATTTATCTATAAATACATATCTATTACAGCAAATATCAGTATTTTTCTTTTACCTACAACTTTAGAGATAACTATTTTAGTAATATAAAAAGTTTTTTTCGTTTTTATCGCCATACCAAGCGAGATATTAGCGTGTCAATTTAATATGACAAAAATTGATATAACTTTTTTTTTTGAACTTATACAAAATTTCTTTTTGCCAATCTCTTTGGCCTCGTTTGTGCCGCTGATTCGCCAAATTTCATCGTTTGTGCCGCATTATTAAGCGAGATATTCGAATGTCAAGTTGGTATGGCCACTTTTTAATTTTGTGTTTTTTCGAAATTTCTTTTTACCATTCTTTTAGACTTCGTTTGTGCCAGCGATTCACCATATTTCATCGTTTGTGCCGCGTTTATAGGCGAGATATTAGGATGTAAATTTAATATGACAAAAATTGATACACTTTTTATTTTTTAAACTTTTTCAAAATTTCTTTTGGCCAATCTATTTGGCCTCGTTTGTGCCGCTGATTCCCCAAATTTCATCGTTTGTGCCGCATTATTAAGCGAGATATTCGCATGTCAAGTTGGTATGGCCACTTTTTATTTTTGAGTTTTTTCAAAATTTCTTTTTACCTTTCTTTTAGGCTTCGTTTGTGCCAGCGATTCACCAGGTTTAATCGTTTGTGCTGCATTTTTAGGCGAGATATTCGTATGTCAATTTGGAATTGCCACTTTTTATTTTTTGAGTTTTTTGAAAATTTCATTTTACCAATCGTTTGTGCCGCGCTTGTGCCGTCCTTTCCCAAAATTTCAGCCATTAAGCTCCAAAATTAAAAAAGTTATTAAAGATTTAAAGTGGCTATACCAACTTGACGGAAGTTGGACACGCGATTTCGCTTGTTTTTGAGATTTTTCAAAATTTTTTTTCACCATTCTCTTTGGCCTCGTTTGTGCCGGCGATTCACCAAGTTTCATCTTTTGTGCCGCAATATTAATGAAGGTATTAAATAAAAACTGTTACTGACATACTGACGCCAGCAGCGCTTCTCTACGTCAACTAAAGTAACTACCTGCCAGAATACACCAGCGGTTGATGGGTTGATAATTTATCTATAAATACATATCTATTACAGCAAATAATAGTATTTTTCTTTTACCTACAACTTTAGAAATAACTATTTTAGTAATATAAAAAGTTTTTTTCGTTTTTACCGCCATACCAAGCGGGATATTAGCGTGTCAATTAAATATGAGAAAAATTAATATAACTTTTCATATTTTGAATTTTTTCAAAATTTCTTTTTGCCAATCTCTTTGGCCTCGTTTGTGCCGCTGATTCGCCAAATTTCATCGTTTGTGCCGCATTTTTAAGCGAGATATTCGCATGTCAAGTTGGTATGGCCACTTTTTATGTTTGAGTTTTTTCAAAAATTCTTTTTACTATTCTTTTAGGCTTCGTTTGTGCCAGCGATTCACCAAGTTTCATCGTTTGTGCCGCATTATTACGCGAGATATTCGCATGTCAAGTTGGTATGGCCACTTTTTATTTTTGAGTTTTTTCAGAATTTCGTTTTACCTATCATTTAGGCTTCGTTTCTGCCGGCGATTCACCAAGTTTCATCCTTTGTGCCGCAATATTAAAGAAGTTATTAAAGAAAAACTGTTACTGACATACTGACGCCAGCAGCGCATCTCTACGTCAACTAAAGTAACTAACTGCCAGCATACAACAGCGGTTGATGGCTTGATAATTTATCTATAAATACATATCTATTACAGCAAATATCAGTATTTTTCTTTTACCTACAACTTTAGAAATAACTATTTTAGTAATATAAAAAGTTTTTTTCGTTTTTATCGCCATACCAAGCGAGATATTAGCGTGTCAATTTAATATGACAAAAATTGATATAACTTTTTTTTTTGAACTTATTCACAATTTCTTTTTGCCAATCTCTTTGGCCTCGTTTGTGCCGCTGATTCGCCAAATTTCATCGTTTGTGCCGCATTGTTAAGCGAGATATTCGAATGTCAAGTTGGTATGGCCACTTTTTATTTTGGAGTATTTTCAAAATTTCTTTTTACCATTCTTTTAGGCTTCGTTTGTGCCAGCGATTCACCATATTTCATCGTTTGTGCCGCATTTATAGGCGAAATATTAGCATGTAAATTTAATATGACAAAAATTGATACACTTTTTATTTTTTAAACTTTTTCAAAATTTCTTTTGGCCAATCTATTTGGCCTCGTTTGTGCCGCTGATTCCCCAAATTTCATCGTTTGTGCCGCATTATTAAGCGAGATATTCGCATGTCAAGTTGGTATGGCCACTTTTTATTTTTGAGTTTTTTCAAAATTTCTTTTTACCTTTCTTTTAGGCTTCGTTTGTGCCAGCGATTCACCAGGTTTAATCGTTTGTGCTGCATTTTTAGGCGAGATATTCGTATGTCAATTTGGAATTGCAACTTTTTATTTTTTGAGTTTTTTGAAAATTTCATTTTACCAATCGTTTGTGCCGCGCTTGTGCCGTCCTTTCCCAAAATTTCAGCCATTAAGCTCCAAAATTAAAAAAGTTATTAAAGATTTAAAGTGGCTATACCAACTTGACGGAAGTTGGACACGCGATTTCGCTTGTTTTTGAGATTTTTCAAAATTTTTTTTCACCATTCTCTTTGGCCTCGTTTGTGCCGGCGATTCACCAAGTTTCATCTTTTGTGCCGCAATATTAATGAAGGTATTAAATAAAAACTGTTACTGACATACTGACGCCAGCAGCGCTTCTCTACGTCAACTAAAGTAACTACCTGCCAGAATACACCAGCGGTTGATGGGTTGATAATTTATCTATAAATACATATCTATTACAGCAAATAATAGTATTTTTCTTTTACCTACAACTTTAGAAATAACTATTTTAGTAATATAAAAAGTTTTTTTCGTTTTTACCGCCATACCATGCGAGACATTAGCGTGTCAATTAAATATGAGAAAAATTAATATAACTTTTCATATTTTGAATTTTTTCGAAATTTCTTTTTGCCAATCACTTTAGCCTCGTTTCTGCTAGCGATTCGTCGAGTTTCATCGTTGGTGCCGCATTATTACGCGAGATATTCGCATGTCAAGTTGGAATGGCCACTTTTTGTTTTTGATTTTTTCAATATTTCTTGTTATCATTCTTTTAGGCTTCGTTTGTGCCGGCGATTCACCAAGTTAAATCGTTTGTGTTGCATTTTTAGACGAGATATTCGCATGTCAATTCAACATGACAAAAATTGTTATAACTTTTTATTTTTTGATTTTTTCAAAAAAATTTTTACCATTCTTTTTGGCCTTTTTTGTGCCGGTGATTCACCAAGTTTCATCCTTTGTGCCGCAATATTAATGGAGGTATTAAATAAAAACTGTTACTGACATACTGACGCCAGCAGCGCTTCTCTACGTCAACTAAAGTAACTACCTGCCAGTATACACCAGCGGTTGATGGGTTGATAATTTATCTATAAATACATATCTATTACAGCAAATAATAGTATTTTTCTTTTACCTACAACTTTAGAAATAAGTATTTTAGTAATATAAAAAGTTTTTTTCGTTTTTACCGCCATACCATGCGAGACATTAGCGTGTCAATTAAATATGAGAAAAATTAATATAACTTTTCATATTTTGAATTTTTTCAAAATTTCTTTTTGCCAATCTCTTTGGCTTCGTTTCTGCTAGCGATTCGCCAAATTTCATCGTTTGTGCCGCATTATTAAGCGAGATATTTGCATGTCAAGTTGGTATGGCCACTTTTTATTTTTGAGTTTTTTCAAAATTTTTTTATACCATTCTCTTTGGCCTCGTTTGTGCCGGCGATTCACCAAGTTTCATCCTTTGTGCCGCAATATTAATGAAGTTATTAAAGAAAAACTGTTACTGACATACTGACGCCAGCAGCGCATCTCTACGTCAACTAAAGTAACTACCTGCCAGAATACACCAGCGGTTGATGGGTTGATAATTTATCTATAAATACATATCTATTACAGCAAATAATAGTATTTTTCTTTTACCTACAACTTTAGAAATAACTATTTTAGTAATATAAAAAGTTTTTTTCGTTTTTACCGCCATACCATGCGAGATATTAGCGTGTCAATTAAATATGAGAAAAATTAATATAACTTTTCATATTTTGAATTTTTCAAAATTTCTTTTTGCCAATCTCTTTAGCCTCGTTTCTGCTAGCGATTCGTCGAGTTTCATCGTTGGTGCCGCATTATTACGCGAGATATTCGCATGTCAAATTGGTATGGTCACTTTTTATTTTTGAGTTTTTTTAAAATTTCTTTTTACCATTCTTTTAGGCTTTGATTGTGTCGGCGATTCACCAAGTTTCGTCGTTTTTGTCGCATTTTTAGGCGAGTTATTCGCATGTCAATTTAAGATGACAAAAATTGATATAACTATTTTTTTGAACTTTTTCCAAATTTCTTTTTGCCAATCTCTTTGGCCACGTTTGTGCCGCTGATTCGCCAAATTTCATCGTTTGTGCCGCATTTTTAAGCGAGATATTCGCATGTCAAGTTGGTATGGCCACTTTTTATGTTTGAGTTTTTTCAAAAATTCTTTTTACTATTCTTTTAGGCTTCGTTTGTGCCAGCGATTCACCAAGTTTCATCGTTTGTGCCGCATTATTACGCGAGATATTCGCATGTCAAGTTGGTATGGCCACTTTTTATTTTTGAGTTTTTTCAGAATTTCGTTTTACCTATCATTTAGGCTTCGTTTCTGCCGGCGATTCACCAAGTTTCATCCTTTGTGCCGCAATATTAAAGAAGTTATTAAAGAAAAACTGTTACTGACATACTGACGCCAGCAGCGCATCTCTACGTCAACTAAAGTAACTAACTGCCAGCATACAACAGCGGTTGATGGCTTGATAATTTATCTACAAATACATATCTATTACAGCAAATATCAGTATTTTTCTTTTACCTACAACTTTAGAAATAACTATTTTAGTAATATAAAAAGTTTTTTTCGTTTTTATCGCCATACCAAGCGAGATATTAGCGTGTCAATTTAATATGACAAAAATTGATATAACTTTTTTTTTTGAACTTATTCACAATTTCTTTTTGCCAATCTCTTTGGCCTCGTTTGTGCCGCTGATTCGCCAAATTTCATCGTTTGTGCCGCATTATTAAGCGAGATATTCGAATGTCAAGTTGGTATGGCCACTTTTTATTTGGGAGTTTTTTCAAAATTTCCTTTTACCTATCATTTAGGCTTCGTTTGTGCCGGCGATTCACCAAGTTTCATCCTTTGTGCCGCATTTATAGGCGAGATATTAGCATGTAAATTTAATATGACAAAAATTGATACACTTTTTATTTTTTAAACTTTTTCAAAATTTCTTTTGGCCAATCTATTTGGCCTCGTTTGTGCCGCTGATTCCCCAAATTTCATCGTTTGTGCCGCATTATTAAGCGAGATATTCGCATGTCAAGTTGGTATGGCCACTTTTTATTTTTGAGTTTTTTCAAAATTTCTTTTTACCAATATTTTAGGCTACGTTTGCGCCAGCGATTCACCAAGTTTAGTCGTTTGTGCCGCATTTTTAGGCGAGATATTCGCATGTCAATTTGGAATTGCCACTTTTTATTTTTTGAGTTTTTTGAAAATTTCTTTTTACCAAACGTTAGTGCCGCGTTTGTGCCCTCCTTTCCCAAAATTTCAGCCATTAAGCTCAAAAATTGAAAAAGTTATTAAGGATTTAAAGTGGCCATACCAACTTGACGGAAGTTGGACACGCGATTTCGCTTGTCTTTGAGATTTATCCAAAGTTTTTTTACCATTATCTTTGGCCTTGTTTGTGCCGGCGATTCACCAAGTTTCATCGTTTCTGCCGCAATATTAAAGAAGTTATTAAAGAAAAACTGTTACTGACATACTGACGCCAGCAGCGCATCTCTACGTCAACTAAAGTAACTATCTGCCAGCATACAACAGCGGTTGATGGCTTGATAATTTATCTATAAATACATATCTATTACAGCAAATATCAGTATTTTTTTTTTACCTACAACTTTAGAAATACCTATTTTAGTAATATAAAAAGTTTTTTTCGTTTTTACCGCCATACCAAGCGAAATATTAGCGTGTCAAGTAAATATGAGAAAAATTAATATAACTTTTCATATTTTGAATTTTTTCGAAATTTCTTTTTGCCAATCTCTTTAGCCTCGTTTCTGCTAGCGATTCGTCGAGTTTCATCGTTGGTGCCGCATTATTACGCGAGATATTCGCATGTCAAGTTGGTATGGCTACTTTTTATTTTTGAGTTTTTTCAAAATTTCCTTTTACCTATCATTTAGGCTTCGTTTGTGCCGGCGATTCTCCAAGTTTCATACTTTGTGCCGCAATATTAAAGAAGTTATTAAAGAAAAACTGTTACTGACATACTGACGCCAGCAGCGCATCTCTACGTCAACTAAAGTAACTAACTGCCAGCATACAACAGCGGTTGATGGCTTGATAATTTATCTATAAATACATATCTATTACAGCAAATATCAGTATTTTTCTTTTACCTACAACTTTAGAGATAACTATTTTAGTAATATAAAAAGTTTTTTTCGTTTTTATCGCCATACCAAGCGAGATATTAGCGTGTCAATTTAATATGACAAAAATTGATATAACTTTTTTTTTTGAACTTATACAAAATTTCTTTTTGCCAATCTCTTTGGCCTCGTTTGTGCCGCTGATTCGCCAAATTTCATCGTTTGTGCCGCATTATTAAGCGAGATATTCGAATGTCAAGTTGGTATGGCCACTTTTTATTTTTGTGTTTTTTCGAAATTTCTTTTTACCATTCTTTTAGACTTCGTTTGTGCCAGCGATTCACCATATTTCATCGTTTGTGCCGCGTTTATAGGCGAGATATTAGGATGTAAATTTAATATGACAAAAATTGATACACTTTTTATTTTTTAAACTTTTTCAAAATTTCTTTTGGCCAATCTATTTGGCCTCGTTTGTGCCGCTGATTCCCCAAATTTCATCGTTTGTGCCGCATTATTAAGCGAGATATTCGCATGTCAAGTTGGTATGGCCACTTTTTATTTTTGAGTTTTTTCAAAATTTCTTTTTACCTTTCTTTTAGGCTTCGTTTGTGCCAGCGATTCACCAGGTTTAATCGTTTGTGCTGCATTTTTAGGCGAGATATTCGTATGTCAATTTGGAATTGCCACTTTTTATTTTTTGAGTTTTTTGAAAATTTCATTTTACCAATCGTTTGTGCCGCGCTTGTGCCGTCCTTTCCCAAAATTTCAGCCATTAAGCTCCAAAATTAAAAAAGTTATTAAAGATTTAAAGTGGCTATACCAACTTGACGGAAGTTGGACACGCGATTTCGCTTGTTTTTGAGATTTTTCAAAATTTTTTTTCACCATTCTCTTTGGCCTCGTTTGTGCCGGCGATTCACCAAGTTTCATCTTTTGTGCCGCAATATTAATGAAGGTATTAAATAAAAACTGTTACTGACATACTGACGCCAGCAGCGCTTCTCTACGTCAACTAAAGTAACTACCTGCCAGAATACACCAGCGGTTGATGGGTTGATAATTTATCTATAAATACATATCTATTACAGCAAATAATAGTATTTTTCTTTTACCTACAACTTTAGAAATAACTATTTTAGTAATATAAAAAGTTTTTTTCGTTTTTACCGCCATACCATGCGAGACATTAGCGTGTCAATTAAATATGAGAAAAATTAATATAACTTTTCATATTTTGAATTTTTTCGAAATTTCTTTTTGCCAATCACTTTAGCCTCGTTTCTGCTAGCGATTCGTCGAGTTTCATCGTTGGTGCCGCATTATTACGCGAGATATTCGCATGTCAAGTTGGAATGGCCACTTTTTGTTTTTGATTTTTTCAATATTTCTTGTTATCATTCTTTTAGGCTTCGTTTGTGCCGGCGATTCACCAAGTTAAATCGTTTGTGTTGCATTTTTAGACGAGATATTCGCATGTCAATTCAACATGACAAAAATTGTTATAACTTTTTATTTTTTGATTTTTTCAAAAAAATTTTTACCATTCTTTTTGGCCTTTTTTGTGCCGGTGATTCACCAAGTTTCATCCTTTGTGCCGCAATATTAATGGAGGTATTAAATAAAAACTGTTACTGACATACTGACGCCAGCAGCGCTTCTCTACGTCAACTAAAGTAACTACCTGCCAGTATACACCAGCGGTTGATGGGTTGATAATTTATCTATAAATACATATCTATTACAGCAAATAATAGTATTTTTCTTTTACCTACAACTTTAGAAATAAGTATTTTAGTAATATAAAAAGTTTTTTCCGTTTTTACCGCCATACCATGCGAGACATTAGCGTGTCAATTAAATATGAGAAAAATTAATATAACTTTTCATATTTTGAATTTTTTCAAAATTTCTTTTTGCCAATCTCTTTGGCTTCGTTTCTGCTAGCGATTCGCCAAATTTCATCGTTTGTGCCGCATTATTAAGCGAGATATTTGCATGTCAAGTTGGTATGGCCACTTTTTATTTTTGAGTTTTTTCAAAATTTTTTTATACCATTCTCTTTGGCCTCGTTTGTGCCGGCGATTCACCAAGTTTCATCCTTTGTGCCGCAATATTAATGAAGTTATTAAAGAAAAACTGTTACTGACATACTGACGCCAGCAGCGCATCTCTACGTCAACTAAAGTAACTACCTGCCAGAATACACCAGCGGTTGATGGGTTGATAATTTATCTATAAATACATATCTATTACAGCAAATAATAGTATTTTTCTTTTACCTACAACTTTAGAAATAACTATTTTAGTAATATAAAAAGTTTTTTTCGTTTTTACCGCCATACCATGCGAGATATTAGCGTGTCAATTAAATATGAGAAAAATTAATATAACTTTTCATATTTTGAATTTTTCAAAATTTCTTTTTGCCAATCTCTTTGGCGTCGTTTCTGCTAGCGATTCGTCGAGTTTCATCGTTTGTGCCGCATTATTTCGCGAGATATTCGCATGTCAACTTGGTATGGCCATTTTTTATTTTTGAGTTTTTTCAAAATTTTTTTTACCATTCTTTTAGGCTTCGTTTGTGCCGGCAAATCACCATATTTCATCGTTTGTGCCGCATTTATAGGCGAAATATTAGCATGTAAATTTAATATGACAAAAATTGATACACTTTTTATTTTTTAAACTTTTTCAAAATTTCTTTTGGCCAATCTATTTGGCCTCGTTTGTGCCGCTGATTCCCCAAATTTCATCGTTTGTGCCGCATTATTAAGCGAGATATTCGCATGTCAAGTTGGTATGGCCACTTTTTATTTTTGAGTTTTTTCAAAATTTCTTTTTACCTTTCTTTTAGGCTTCGTTTGTGCCAGCGATTCACCAGGTTTAATCGTTTGTGCTGCATTTTTAGGCGAGATATTCGTATGTCAATTTGGAATTGCAACTTTTTATTTTTTGAGTTTTTTGAAAATTTCATTTTACCAATCGTTTGTGCCGCGCTTGTGCCGTCCTTTCCCAAAATTTCAGCCATTAAGCTCCAAAATTAAAAAAGTTATTAAAGATTTAAAGTGGCTATACCAACTTGACGGAAGTTGGACACGCGATTTCGCTTGTTTTTGAGATTTTTCAAAATTTTTTTTCACCATTCTCTTTGGCCTCGTTTGTGCCGGCGATTCACCAAGTTTCATCTTTTGTGCCGCAATATTAATGAAGGTATTAAATAAAAACTGTTACTGACATACTGACGCCAGCAGCGCTTCTCTACGTCAACTAAAGTAACTACCTGCCAGAATACACCAGCGGTTGATGGGTTGATAATTTATCTATAAATACATATCTATTACAGCAAATAATAGTATTTTTCTTTTACCTACAACTTTAGAAATAACTATTTTAGTAATATAAAAAGTTTTTTTCGTTTTTACCGCCATACCATGCGAGACATTAGCGTGTCAATTAAATATGAGAAAAATTAATATAACTTTTCATATTTTGAATTTTTTCGAAATTTCTTTTTGCCAATCACTTTAGCCTCGTTTCTGCTAGCGATTCGTCGAGTTTCATCGTTGGTGCCGCATTATTACGCGAGATATTCGCATGTCAAGTTGGAATGGCCACTTTTTGTTTTTGATTTTTTCAATATTTCTTGTTATCATTCTTTTAGGCTTCGTTTGTGCCGGCGATTCACCAAGTTAAATCGTTTGTGTTGCATTTTTAGACGAGATATTCGCATGTCAATTCAACATGACAAAAATTGTTATAACTTTTTATTTTTTGATTTTTTCAAAAAAATTTTTACCATTCTTTTTGGCCTTTTTTGTGCCGGTGATTCACCAAGTTTCATCCTTTGTGCCGCAATATTAATGGAGGTATTAAATAAAAACTGTTACTGACATACTGACGCCAGCAGCGCTTCTCTACGTCAACTAAAGTAACTACCTGCCAGTATACACCAGCGGTTGATGGGTTGATAATTTATCTATAAATACATATCTATTACAGCAAATAATAGTATTTTTCTTTTACCTACAACTTTAGAAATAAGTATTTTAGTAATATAAAAAGTTTTTTCCGTTTTTACCGCCATACCATGCGAGACATTAGCGTGTCAATTAAATATGAGAAAAATTAATATAACTTTTCATATTTTGAATTTTTTCAAAATTTCTTTTTGCCAATCTCTTTGGCTTCGTTTCTGCTAGCGATTCGCCAAATTTCATCGTTTGTGCCGCATTATTAAGCGAGATATTTGCATGTCAAGTTGGTATGGCCACTTTTTATTTTTGAGTTTTTTCAAAATTTTTTTATACCATTCTCTTTGGCCTCGTTTGTGCCGGCGATTCACCAAGTTTCATCCTTTGTGCCGCAATATTAATGAAGTTATTAAAGAAAAACTGTTACTGACATACTGACGCCAGCAGCGCATCTCTACGTCAACTAAAGTAACTACCTGCCAGAATACACCAGCGGTTGATGGGTTGATAATTTATCTATAAATACATATCTATTACAGCAAATAATAGTATTTTTCTTTTACCTACAACTTTAGAAATAACTATTTTAGTAATATAAAAAGTTTTTTTCGTTTTTACCGCCATACCATGCGAGATATTAGCGTGTCAATTAAATATGAGAAAAATTAATATAACTTTTCATATTTTGAATTTTTCAAAATTTCTTTTTGCCAATCTCTTTGGCGTCGTTTCTGCTAGCGATTCGTCGAGTTTCATCGTTTGTGCCGCATTATTTCGCGAGATATTCGCATGTCAACTTGGTATGGCCATTTTTTATTTTTGAGTTTTTTCAAAATTTTTTTTACCATTCTTTTAGGCTTCGTTTGTGCCGGCAAATCACCAAGTTTCATCGTTTGTGCCGCATTTTTAGGCGAGATATTCGCATGTCAATTTAATATGACAAAATTTGATAGAACTTTTATTTTTTTGGACTTTTTCAAAATTTCTTTTTGCCAATCTATTTGGCCTCGTTTGTGCCGCTGATTCCCCAAATTTCATCGTTTGTGCCGCATTATTAAGCGAGATATTCGCATGTCAAGTTGGTATGGCCACTTTTTATTTTTGAGTTTTTTCAAAATTTCGTTTTACCTATCATTTAGGCTTCGTTTGTGCCGGCGATTCACCAAGTTTCATCCTTTGTGCCGCATTTTTAGGCGAGATATTCGCATGTCAATTTATTTTTGACAAAAATTGATATAACTTTTTATTTTTTGAACTTTTTCAAACTTTTTTTATACCATTCTCTTCGGCCTAGTTTGTGCCGGCGATTCACGAAGTTTCATCCTTTGTGCCGCAATATTAAAGAAGTTATTAAAGAAAAACTGTTACTGACATACTGACGCCAGCAGCGCACCTCTACGTCAACTAAAGTAACTATCTGCCAGCATACAACAGCGGTTGATGGCTTGATAATTTATCTATAAATACATATCTATTACAGCAAATATCAGTATTTTTCTTTTACCTACAACTTTAGAAATACCTATTTTAGTAATATAAAAATTTTTTTCGTTTTTACCGCCATACCAAGCGAAATATTAGCATGTCAAGTAAATATGAGAAAAATTAATATAACTTTTCATATTTTGAATTTTTCAAAATTTCTTTTTGCCAATCTCTTTGGCCTCGTTTCTGTTAGCGATTCGTCGAGTTTCATCGTTTGTGCCGCATTATTACGCGAGATATTCGCATGTTAATTTGATATGGCCACTTTTTATTTTTGAGTTTTTTCAAAAATTTTTTTACCATTCTTTTAGGCTTCGTTTGTGCCAGCGATTCACCAAGTTGCATCGTTTGTGCCGCATCTTTAGGCGAGATATTTGCATGTAAATTTAATATGACAAAAATTGATACACTTTTTATTTTTTAAACTTTTTCAAAATTTCTTTTGGCCAATCTATTTGGCCTCGTTTATGCCGCTGATTCCCCAAATTTCATCGTTTGTGCCGCATTATTAAGCGAGATATTCGCATGTCAAGTTGGTATGGCCACTTTTTATTTTTGAGTTTTTTCAAAATTTCTTTTTACCATTATTTTAGGCTTCGTTTGCGCCAGCGATTCACCAAGTTTAATCGTTTGTGCCGCATTTTTAGGCGAGATATTCGCATGTCAATTTGGAATTGCCACTTTTTATTTTTTGAGTTTTTTGAAAATTTCTTTTTACCAAACGTTTGTGCCGCGTTTGTGCCCTCCTTTCCTAAAATTTCAGCTATTAAGCTCAAAAATTGAAAATGTTATTAAGGATTTAAAGTGGCCATACCAACTTGACGGAAGTTGGACACGCGATTTCGCTTGTCTTTGAGATTTTTCAAAAGTTTTTTTTACCATTATCTTTGGCCTTGTTTGTGCCGGCGATTCAC
Source organism: Rhodnius prolixus (assembly GCF_049639745.1). Taxonomy (NCBI): domain Eukaryota; kingdom Metazoa; phylum Arthropoda; class Insecta; order Hemiptera; family Reduviidae; genus Rhodnius; species Rhodnius prolixus. The sequence goes on from NW_027411597.1 coordinate 747,381, forward strand.
CAAGTTTCATCGTTTCTGCCGCAATATTAAAGAAGTTATTATAGAAAAACTGTTACTGACATACTGACGCCAGCAGCGCATCTCTACGTCAACTAAGGTAACTAACTGCCAGTATACAACAGCGGTTGATGGCTTGATAATTTATCTATAAATACATATCTATTGCAGCAAATAATAGTATTTTTCTTTTACCTACAACTTTACAAATAACTATTTTAGTAATATAAAAAGTTTTTTTCGTTTTTACCGCCATACCAAGCAAGATATTAGCGTGTCAATTAAATATGAGAAAAATTAATATAACTTTTCATATTTTGAATTTTTCAAAATTTCTTTTTGCCAATCTCTTTAGCCTCGTTTCTGCTAGCGATTCGTCGAGTTTCATCGTTTGTGCCGCATTATTACGCGAGATATTCGCATGTCAACTTGGTATGGCCATTTTTTATTTTTGAGTTTTTTCAAAATTTTTTTTACCATTCTTTTAGGCTTCGTTTGTGCCGGCAATTCACCAAGTTTCATCGTTTGTGCCGCATTTTTAGGCGAGATATTCGCATGTCAATTTAATATGACAAAATTTGATATAACTTTTATTTTTTTGGACTTTTTCAAAATTTCTTTTTGCCAATCTATTTGGCCTCTTTTGTGCCGCTGATTCGCCAAATTTCATCGTTTGTGGCGCATTATTAAGAGAGATATTTGCATGTCAAGTTGGTATGGCCACTTTCTATTTTTGAGTTTTTTCAAAATTTCGTTTTACCTATCATTTAGGCATCGTTTGTGCCGGCGATTCACCAAGTTTCATCCTTTGTGCCGCATTTTTAGGCGAGATATTCGCATGTCAATTTATTTTTGACAAAAATTGATATAACTTTTTATTTTTTGAACTTTTTCAAACTTTTTTTATACCATTCTCTTCGGTCTCGTTTGTGCCGGCGATTCACCAAGTTTCATCCTTTGTGCCGCAATATTAAAGAAGTTATTAAAGAAAAACTGTTACTGACATACTGACGCCAGCAGCGCATCTCTACGTCAACTAAAGTAACTATCTGCCAGCATACAACAGCGGTTGATGGCTTGATAATTTATCTATAAATACATATCTATTACAGCAAATATCAGTATTTTTTTTTTACCTACAACTTTAGAAATACCTATTTTAGTAATATAAAAAGTTTTTTTCGTTTTTACCGCCATACCAAGCGAAATATTAGCGTGTCAAGTAAATATGAGAAAAATTAATATAACTTTTCATATTTTGAATTTTTCAAAATTTCTTTTTGCCAATCTCTTTGGCCTCGTTTCTGCTAGCGATTCGTCGAGTTTCATCGTTTGTGCCGCATTATTACGCGAGATATTCGCATGTTAATTTGATATGGCCACTTTTTATTTTTGAGTTTTTTCAAAAATTTTTTTACCATTCTTTTAGGCTTCGTTTGTGCCGGCGATTCACCAAGTTTCATCGTTTGTGCCGCATTTTTAGGCGAGATATTCGCATGTCAATTTAATATGACAAAAATTGATATAACTTTTTTTTTGAACTTATTCAAAATTTCTTTTTGCCAATCTCTTTGGCCTCGTTTGTGCCGCTGGTTCGTCAAATTTCATCGTTTGTGCCGCATTATTAAGCAAGATATTCGAATGTCAAGTTGGTATGGCCACTTTTTATTTTTGAGTTTTTTCAAAACTTCTTTTTACCATTCTTTTAGGCTTCGTTTGTGCCAGCGATTCACCATGTTTTATCGTTTGTGCCGCATTTATAGGCGAGATATTTGCATGTAAATTTAATATGACAAAAATTGATACACTTTTTATTTTTTAAACTTTTTCAAAATTTCTTTTGGCCAATCTATTTGGCCTCGTTTGTGCCGCTGATTCCCCAAATTTCATCGTTTGTGCCGCATTATTAAGCGAGATATTCGCATGTCAAGTTGGTATGGCTACTTTTTATTTTTGAGTTTTTTCAAAATTTCTTTTTACCATTATTTTAGGCTTCGTTTGCGCCAGCGATTCACCAAGTTTAATCGTTTGTGCCGCATTTTTAGGCGAGATATTCGCATGTCAATTTGGAATTACCACTTTTTATTTTTTGAGTTTTTTGAATATTTCTTTTTACCAAACGTTTGTGCCGTGTTTGTGCCCTCCTTTCCCAAAATTTCAGCCATTAAGCTCAAAAATTGAAAAAGTTATTAAGGATTTAAAGTGGCCATACCAACTTGACGGAAGTTGGTATCGCTTGTCTTTGAGATTTTTCAAAAGTTTTTTTTACCATTATCTTTGGCCTTGTTTGTGCCGGCGATTCACCAAGTTTCATCGTTTCTGCCGCAATATTAAAGAAGTTATTATAGAAAAACTGTTACTGACATACTGACGCCAGCAGCGCATCTCTACGTCAACTAAGGTAACTAACTGCCAGTATACAACAGCGGTTGATGGCTTGATAATTTATCTATAAATACATATCTATTGCAGCAAATAATAGTATTTTTCTTTTACCTACAACTTTACAAATAACTATTTTAGTAATATAAAAAGTTTTTTTCGTTTTTACCGCCATACCAAGCAAGATATTAGCGTGTCAATTAAATATGAGAAAAATTAATATAACTTTTCATATTTTGAATTTTTCAAAATTTCTTTTTGCCAATCTCTTTAGCCTCGTTTCTGCTAGCGATTCGTCGAGTTTCATCGTTTGTGCCGCATTATTACGCGAGATATTCGCATGTCAACTTGGTATGGCCATTTTTTATTTTTGAGTTTTTTCAAAATTTTTTTTACCATTCTTTTAGGCTTCGTTTGTGCCGGCAATTCACCAAGTTTCATCGTTTGTGCCGCATTTTTAGGCGAGATATTCGCATGTCAATTTAATATGACAAAATTTGATATAACTTTTATTTTTTTGGACTTTTTCAAAATTTCTTTTTGCCAATCTATTTGGCCTCTTTTGTGCCGCTGATTCGCCAAATTTCATCGTTTGTGGCGCATTATTAAGAGAGATATTTGCATGTCAAGTTGGTATGGCCACTTTCTATTTTTGAGTTTTTTCAAAATTTCGTTTTACCTATCATTTAGGCATCGTTTGTGCCGGCGATTCACCAAGTTTCATCCTTTGTGCCGCATTTTTAGGCGAGATATTCGCATGTCAATTTATTTTTGACAAAAATTGATATAACTTTTTAATTTTTGAACTTTTTCAAACTTTTTTTATACCATTCTCTTCGGTCTCGTTTGTGCCGGCGATTCACCAAGTTTCATCCTTTGTGCCGCAATATTAAAGAAGTTATTAAAGAAAAACTGTTACTGACATACTGACGCCAGCAGCGCATCTCTACGTCAACTAAAGTAACTATCTGCCAGCATACAACAGCGGTTGATGGCTTGATAATTTATCTATAAATACATATCTATTACAGCAAATATCAGTATTTTTTTTTTACCTACAACTTTAGAAATACCTATTTTAGTAATATAAAAAGTTTTTTTCGTTTTTACCGCCATACCAAGCGAAATATTAGCGTGTCAAGTAAATATGAGAAAAATTAATATAACTTTTCATATTTTGAATTTTTCAAAATTTCTTTTTGCCAATCTCTTTGGCCTCGTTTCTGCTAGCGATTCGTCGAGTTTCATCGTTTGTGCCGCATTATTACGCGAGATATTCGCATGTTAATTTGATATGGCCACTTTTTATTTTTGAGTTTTTTCAAAAATTTTTTTACCATTCTTTTAGGCTTCGTTTGTGCCGGCGATTCACCAAGTTTCATCGTTTGTGCCGCATTTTTAGGCGAGATATTCGCATGTCAATTTAATATGACAAAAATTGATATAACTTTTTTTTTGAACTTATTCAAAATTTCTTTTTGCCAATCTCTTTGGCCTCGTTTGTGCCGCTGGTTCGCCAAATTTCATCGTTTGTGCCGCATTATTAAGCGAGATATTCGAATGTCAAGTTGGTATGGCCACTTTTTATTTTTGAGTTTTTTCAAAACTTCTTTTTACCATTCTTTTAGGCTTCGTTTGTGCCGGCAATTCACCAAGTTTCATCGTTTGTGCCGCATTTTTAGGCGAGATATTCGCATGTCAATTTAATATGACAAAATTTGATATAACTTTTATTTTTTTGGACTTTTTCAAAATTTCTTTTTGCCAATCTATTTGGCCTCTTTTGTGCCGCTGATTCGCCAAATTTCATCGTTTGTGGCGCATTATTAAGAGAGATATTTGCATGTCAAGTTGGTATGGCCACTTTCTATTTTTGAGTTTTTTCAAAATTTCGTTTTACCTATCATTTAGGCATCGTTTGTGCCGGCGATTCACCAAGTTTCATCCTTTGTGCCGCATTTTTAGGCGAGATATTCGCATGTCAATTTATTTTTGACAAAAATTGATATAACTTTTTATTTTTTGAACTTTTTCAAACTTTTTTTATACCTTTCTCTTCGGTCTCGTTTGTGCCGGCGATTCACCAAGTTTCATCCTTTGTGCCGCAATATTAAAGAAGTTATTAAAGAAAAACTGTTACTGACATACTGACGCCAGCAGCGCATCTCTACATCAACTAAAGTAACTATCTGCCAGCATTCAACAGCGGTTGATGGCTTGATAATTTATCTATAAATACATATCTATTACAGCAAATATCAGTATTTTTTTTTTACCTACAACTTTAGAAATACCTATTTTAGTAATATAAAAATTTTTTTCGTTTTTACCGCCATACCAAGCGAAATATTAGCGTGTCAAGTAAATATGAGAAAAATTAATATAACTTTTCATATTTTGAATTTTTCAAAATTTCTTTTTGCCAATCTCTTTGGCCTCGTTTCTGCTAGCGATTCGTCGAGTTTCATCGTTTGTGCCGCATTATTACGCGAGATATTCGCATGTTAATTTGATATGGCCACTTTTTATTTTTGAGTTTTTTCAAAAATTTTTTTACCATTCTTTTAGGCTTCGTTTGTGCCGGCGATTCACCAAGTTTCATCGTTTGTGCCGCATTTTTAGGCGAGATATTCGCATGTCAATTTAATATGACAAAAATTGATATAACTTTTTTTTTGAACTTATTCAAAATTTCTTTTTGCCAATCTCTTTGGCCTCGTTTGTGCCGCTGGTTCGCCAAATTTCATCGTTTGTGCCGCATTATTAAGCGAGATATTCGAATGTCAAGTTGGTATGGCCACTTTTTATTTTTGAGTTTTTTCAAAACTTCTTTTTACCATTCTTTTAGGCTTCGTTTGTGCCAGCGATTCACCATGTTTTATCGTTTGTGCCGCATTTATAGGCGAGATATTTGCATGTAAATTTAATATGACAAAAATTGATACACTTTTTATTTTTTAAACTTTTTCAAAATTTCTTTTGGCCAATCTATTTGGCCTCGTTTGTGCCGCTGATTCCCCAAATTTCATCGTTTGTGCCGCATTATTAAGCGAGATATTCGCATGTCAAGTTGGTATGGCCACTTTTTATTTTTGAGTTTTTTCAAAATTTCTTTTTACCATTATTTTAGGCTTCGTTTGCGCCAGCGATTCACCAAGTTTAATCGTTTGTGCCGCATTTTTAGGCGAGATATTCGCATGTCAATTTGGAATTACCACTTTTTATTTTTTGAGTTTTTTGAATATTTCTTTTTACCAAACGTTTGTGCCGCGTTTGTGCCCTCCTTTCCCAAAATTTCAGCCATTAAGCTCAAAAATTGAAAAAGTTATTAAGGATTTAAAGTGGCCATACCAACTTGACGGAAGTTGGTATCGCTTGTCTTTGAGATTTTTCAAAAGTTTTTTTTACCATTATCTTTGGCCTTGTTTGTGCCGGCGATTCACCAAGTTTCATCGTTTCTGCTGCAATATTAAAGAAGTTATTATAGAAAAACTGTTACTGACATACTGACGCCAGCAGCGCATCTCTACGTCAACTAAAGTAACTAACTGCCAGTATACAACAGCGGTTGATGGCTTGATAATTTATCTATAAATACATATCTATTACAGCAAATAATAGTGTTTTTCTCTTACCTACAACTTTACAAATAACTATTTTTGTAATATAAAAAGTTTTTTTCGTTTTTACCGCCATACCAAGCAAGATATTAGCGTGTCAAGTAAATATGAGAAAAATTAATATAACCTTTCATATTTTGAATTTTTTCAAAATTTCTTTTTGCCAATCTCTTTGGCCTCGTTTCTGCTAGCGATTCGCCAAATTCCATCGTTTGTGCCGCATTATTAAGCGAGATATTTGCATGTCAAGTTGGTATGGCCACTTTTTATTTTTGAGTTTTTTCAAAATTTCTTTTTACCATTCTTTTAGGCTTTGTTTGTGCCGGCGATTCACCATGTTAAATCGTTTGTGCCGCATTTTTAGGCGAGATATTCGCATGTCAATTTAATATGACAAAAATTGATATAACTTTTTATTTTTTGAACTTTTTCTAATTTTTTTTTTACCATTCTCTTTGGCCTCGTTTGTGCCGGCGATTCGCCAAGTTTCATCCTTTGTGCCGCAATATTAATGAACTTATTAAAGAAAAACAGTTACTGACATACTGACGCCAGCAGCGCATCTCTACGTCAACTAAAGTAACTACCTGCCAGAATACACCAGCGGTTGATGGGTTGATAATTTATCTATAAATACATATCTATTACAGCAAATAATAGTATTTTTCTTTTACCTACAACTTTAGAAATAACTATTTTAGTAATATAAAAAGTTTTTTTCGTTTTTACCGCCATACTATGCGAGATATTAGCGTGTCAATTAAATATGAGAAAAATTAATAAAACTTTTCATATTTTGAATTTTTTCAATATTTCTTATTATCATTCTTTTAGGCTTCGTTTGTGCCGGCGATTCACCAAGTTAAATCGTTTGTGTTGCATTTTTAGACGAGATATTCGCATGTCAATTTAATATGACAAAAATTGTTATAACATTTTATTTTTTGATATTTTCAAAAAAATTGTTTACCATTCTTTTTGGCCTTGTTTGTGCCGGCGATTCACCAAGTTTCATCCTTTGTGCCGCAATATTAAGGAAGTTATTAAAGAAAAACTGTTACTGACATACTGACGCCAGCAGCGCATCTCTACGTCAACTAAAGTAACTAACTGCCAGCATACACCAGTGGTTGATGGGTTGATAATTTATCTATAAATACATATGTATTACAGCAAATAATAGTATTTTCTTTTACCTACAACCTTAGAAATAACTATTTTAGTAATATAAAAAGTTTTTTTCGTTTTTACCGCCATACCAAGCGAAATATTAGCGTGTCAAGTAAATATGAGAAAAATTAATATAACTTTTCATATTTTGAATTTTTCAAAATTTCTTTTTGCCAATCTCTTTGGCCTCGTTTCTGCTAGCGATTCGTCGAGTTTCATCGTTTGTGCCGCATTATTACGCGAGATATTCGCATGTTAATTTGATATGGCCACTTTTTATTTTTGAGTTTTTTCAAAAATTTTTTTACCATTCTTTTAGGCTTCGTTTGTGCCGGCGATTCACCAAGTTTCATCGTTTGTGCCGCATTTTTAGGCGAGATATTCGCATGTCAATTTAATATGACAAAAATTGATATAACTTTTTTTTTGAACTTATTCAAAATTTCTTTTTGCCAATCTCTTTGGCCTCGTTTGTGCCGCTGGTTCGCCAAATTTCATCGTTTGTGTCGCATTATTAAGCGAGATATTCGAATGTCAAGTTGGTATGGCCACTTTTTATTTTTGAGTTTTTTCAAAACTTCTTTTTACCATTCTTTTAGGCTTCGTTTGTGCCAGCGATTCACCATGTTTTATCGTTTGTGCCGCATTTATAGGCGAGATATTTGCATGTAAATTTAATATGACAAAAATTGATACACTTTTTATTTTTTAAACTTTTTCAAAATTTCTTTTGGCCAATCTATTTGGCCTCGTTTGTGCCGCTGATTCCCCAAATTTCATCGTTTGTGCCGCATTATTAAGCGAGATATTCGCATGTCAAGTTGGTATGGCCACTTTTTATTTTTGAGTTTTTTCAAAATTTCTTTTTACCATTATTTTAGGCTTCGTTTGCGCCAGCGATTCACCAAGTTTAATCGTTTGTGCCGCATTTTTAGGCGAGATATTCGCATGTCAATTTGGAATTACCACTTTTTATTTTTTGAGTTTTTTGAATATTTCTTTTTACCAAACGTTTGTGCCGCGTTTGTGCCCTCCTTTCCCAAAATTTCAGCCATTAAGCTCAAAAATTGAAAAAGTTATTAAGGATTTAAAGTGGCCATACCAACTTGACGGAAGTTGGTATCGCTTGTCTTTGAGATTTTTCAAAAGTTTTTTTTACCATTATCTTTGGCCTTGTTTGTGCCGGCGATTCACCAAGTTTCATCGTTTCTGCTGCAATATTAAAGAAGTTATTATAGAAAAACTGTTACTGACATACTGACGCCAGCAGCGCATCTCTACGTCAACTAAAGTAACTAACTGCCAGTATACAACAGCGGTTGATGGCTTGATAATTTATCTATAAATACATATCTATTACAGCAAATAATAGTGTTTTTCTCTTACCTACAACTTTACAAATAACTATTTTTGTAATATAAAAAGTTTTTTTCGTTTTTACCGCCATACCAAGCAAGATATTAGCGTGTCAAGTAAATATGAGAAAAATTAATATAACCTTTCATATTTTGAATTTTTTCAAAATTTCTTTTTGCCAATCTCTTTGGCCTCGTTTCTGCTAGCGATTCGCCAAATTCCATCGTTTGTGCCGCATTATTAAGCGAGATATTTGCATGTCAAGTTGGTATGGCCACTTTTTATTTTTGAGTTTTTTCAAAATTTCTTTTTACCATTCTTTTAGGCTTTGTTTGTGCCGGCGATTCACCATGTTAAATCGTTTGTGCCGCATTTTTAGGCGAGATATTCGCATGTCAATTTAATATGACAAAAATTGATATAACTTTTTATTTTTTGAACTTTTTCTAATTTTTTTTTTACCATTCTCTTTGGCCTCGTTTGTGCCGGCGATTCGCCAAGTTTCATCCTTTGTGCCGCAATATTAATGAACTTATTAAAGAAAAACAGTTACTGACATACTGACGCCAGCAGCGCATCTCTACGTCAACTAAAGTAACTACCTGCCAGAATACACCAGCGGTTGATGGGTTGATAATTTATCTATAAATACATATCTATTACAGCAAATAATAGTATTTTTCTTTTACCTACAACTTTAGAAATAACTATTTTAGTAATATAAAAAGTTTTTTTCGTTTTTACCGCCATACTATGCGAGATATTAGCGTGTCAATTAAATATGAGAAAAATTAATAAAACTTTTCATATTTTGAATTTTTTCAATATTTCTTATTATCATTCTTTTAGGCTTCGTTTGTGCCGGCGATTCACCAAGTTAAATCGTTTGTGTTGCATTTTTAGACGAGATATTCGCATGTCAATTTAATATGACAAAAATTGTTATAACATTTTATTTTTTGATATTTTCAAAAAAATTGTTTACCATTCTTTTTGGCCTTGTTTGTGCCGGCGATTCACCAAGTTTCATCCTTTGTGCCGCAATATTAAGGAAGTTATTAAAGAAAAACTGTTACTGACATACTGACGCCAGCAGCGCATCTCTACGTCAACTAAAGTAACTAACTGCCAGCATACACCAGTGGTTGATGGGTTGATAATTTATCTATAAATACATATGTATTACAGCAAATAATAGTATTTTCTTTTACCTACAACCTTAGAAATAACTATTTTAGTAATATAAAAAGTTTTTTTCGTTTTTACCGCCATACCAAGCGAAATATTAGCGTGTCAAGTAAATATGAGAAAAATTAATATAACTTTTCATATTTTGAATTTTTCAAAATTTCTTTTTACCATTATTTTAGGCTTCGTTTGCGCCAGCGATTCACCAAGTTTAATCGTTTGTGCCGCATTTTTAGGCGAGATATTCGCATGTCTTTTGGAATTGCCACTTTTTATTTTTTGAGTTTTTTGAAAATTTCTTTTTACCAATCGTTTGTGCCGCGTTTGTGCCGTCCTTTCCCAAAATTTCAGCCATTAAGCTCAAAAATTAAAAAAGTTATTAAAGATTTAAAGTGGCTATACCAACTTGACCGAAGTTGGACACGCGATTTCGCTTGTCTTTGAGATTTTTCAAAAAATTTTTTTACTATTCACTTTGGCCTTGTTTGTGCCGGCAATTCACCAAGTTTCATCGATTCTGCCGCAATATTAAAGAAGTTATTATGGAAAAACTGTTACTGACATACTGACGCCAGCTGCGCATCTCTACGTCAACTAAAGTAACTAAGTGCCAGTATACAACAGCGGTTGATGGCTTGATAATTTATCTATAAATACATATCTATTACAGCAAATAATAGTATTTTTCTTTTACCTACAACTTTACAAATAAATATTTTGGTAATATAAAAAGTTTTTTTCGTTTTTACCGCCATACCAAGCGGGATATTAGCGTGTCAAGTAAATATGAGAAAAATTAATATAACTTTTCATATTTTGAATTTTTTCAAAATTTCTTTTTGCCAATCTCTTTGGCCTCGTTTCTGCTAGCGATTCGCCAAATTTCATCGTTTGTGCCGCATTATTAAGCGAGATATTTGCATGTCAAGTTGGTATGGCCACTTTTTATTTTTGAGTTTTTTCAAAATTTCTTTTTACCATTCTTTTAGGCTTTGTTTGTGCCGGCGATTCACCAAGTTAAATCGTTTGTGCCGCATTTTTAGGCGAGATATTCGCATGTCAATTTAATATGACAAAAATTGATATAACTATTTATTTTTTGAACTTATTCAAATTTTTTTTTTACCATTCTCTTTGGCCTCGTTTGTGCCGGCGATTCACCAAGTTTCATCCTTTGTGCCGCAATATTAATGAAGTTATTAAAGAAAAACTGTTACTGACATACTGACGCCAGCAGCGCATCTCTACGTCAACTAAAGTAACTACCTGCCAGAATACACCAGCGGTTGATGGGTTGATAATTTATCTATAAATACATATCTATTACAGCAAATAATAGTATTTTTCTTTTACCTACAACTTTAGAAATAACTATTTTAGTAATATAAATAGTTTTTTTCGTTTTTACCGCCATACCATGCGAGATATTAGCGTGTCAATTAAATATGAGAAAAATTAATATAACTTTTCATATTTTGAATTTTTTCGAAATTTCTTTTTGCCAATCTCTTTAGCCTCGTTTCTGCTAGCGATTCGTCGAGTTTCATCGTTGGTGCCGCATTATTACGCGAGATATTCGCATGTCAAGTTGGAATGGCCACTTTTTGTTTTTGATTTTTTCAATATTTCTTATTATCATTCTTTTAGGCTTCGTTTGTGCCGGCGATTCACCAAGTTAAATCGTTTGTGTTGCATTTTTAGACGAGATATTCGCATGTCAATTCAATATGACAAAAATTGTTATAACTTTTTATTTTTTAATTTTTTCAAAAAAATTTTTTACCATTCTTTTTGACCTTGTTTGTGCCGGCGATTCACCAAGTTTCATCTTTTGTGCCGCAATATTAAAGAAGTTATTAATGAAAAACTGTTACTGACATACTGACGCCAGCAGCGCATCTCTACGTCAACTAAAGTAACTAACTGCCAGCATACACCAGTGGTTGATGGGTTGATAATTTATCTATAAATACATATGTATTACAGCAAATAATAGTATTTTTCTTTTACCTACAACTTTACAAATAAATATTTTGGTAATATAAAAAGTTTTTTTTGTTTTTACCGCCATACCAAGCGGGATATTAGCGTGTCAAGTAAATATGAGAAAAATTAATATAACTTTTCATATTTTGAATTTTTTCTAAATTTCTTTTTGCCAATCTCTTTGGCCTCGTTTGTGCCGCTGATTCGCCAAATTTCATCGTTTGTGCCGCATTATTAGGCGAGATATTCGAATGTCAAGTTGGTATGGCCACTTTTTATTTTTGTGTTTTTTCAAAATTTCTTTTTACCATTCTTTTAGACTTCGTTTGTGCCAGCGATTCACCATATTTCATCGTTTGTGCCGCGTTTATAGGCGAGATATTAGGATGTAAATTTAATATGACAAAAATTGAAACACTGTTTATTTTTTAAACTTTTTCAAAATTACTTTCGGCCAATCTATTTGGCCTCGTTTGTGCCGCTGATTCCCCAAATTTCATCGTTTGTGCCGCATTATTAAGCGAGATATTCGCATGTCAAGTTGGTATGGCCACTTTTTATTTTTGAGTTTTTTCAAAATTTCTTTTTACCTTTCTTTTAGGCTTCGTTTGTGCCAGCGATTCACCAGGTTTAATCGTTTGTGCTGCATTTTTAGGCGAGATATTCGTATGTCAATTTGGAATTGCCACTTTTTATTTTTTGAGTTTTTTGAAAATTTCATTTTACCAATCGTTTGTGCCGCGCTTGTGCCGTCCTTTCCCAAAATTTCAGCCATTAAGCTCCAAAATTAAAAAAGTTATTAAAGATTTAAAGTGGCTATACCAACTTGACGGAAGTTGGACACGCGATTTCGCTTGTTTTTGAGATTTTTCAAAATTTTTTTTCACCATTCTCTTTGGCCTCGTTTGTGCCGGCGATTCACCAAGTTTCATCTTTTGTGCCGCAATATTAATGAAGGTATTAAATAAAAACTGTTACTGACATACTGACGCCAGCAGCGCTTCTGTACGTCAACTAAAGTAACTACCTGCCAGAATAAACCAGCGGTTGATGGGTTGATAATTTATCTATAAATACATATCTATTACAGCAAATAATAGTATTTTTCTTTTACCTACAACTTTAGAAATAACTATTTTAGTAATATAAAAAGTTTTTTTCGTTTTTACCGCCATACCATGCGAGACATTAGCGTGTCAATTAAATATGAGAAAAATTAATATAACTTTTCATATTTTGAATTTTTTCGAAATTTCTTTTTGCCAATCTTTTTAGCCTCGTTTCTGCTAGCGATTCGTCGAGTTTCATCGTTTGTGCCGCATTATTACGCGAGATATTCGCATGTCAAGTTGGAATGGCCACTTTTTGTTTTTGATTTTTTCAATATTTCTTGTTATCATTCTTTTAGGCTTCGTTTGTGCCGGCGATTCACCAAGTTAAATCGTTTGTGTTGCATTTTTAGACGAGATATTCGCATGTCAATTCAACATGACAAAAATTGTTATAACTTTTTATTTTTTGATTTTTTCAAAAAAATTTTTTACCATTCTTTTTGGCCTTTTTTGTGCCGGTGATTCACCAAGTTTCATCCTTTGTGCCGCATTATTAAGCGAGATATTCGAATGTCAAGTTGGTACGGCCACTTTTTATTTTTGAGTTTTTTCAAAATTTCGTTTTACCTATCATTTAGGCTTCGTTTCTGCCGGCGATTCACCAAGTTTCATCCTTTGTGCCGCAATATTAAAGAAGTTATTAAAGAAAAACTGTTACTGACATACTGACGCCAGCAGCGCATCTCTACGTCAACTAATGTAACTAACTGCCAGCATACAACAGCGGTTGATGGCTTGATAATTTATCTATAAATACATATCTATTACAGCAAATATCAGTATTTTTCTTTTACCTACAACTTTAGAAATAACTATTTTAGTAATATAAAAAGTTTTTTTCGTTTTTATCGCCATACCAAGCGAGATATTAGCGTGTCAATTTAATATGACAAAAATTGATATAACTTTTTTTTTTGAACTTATTCACAATTTCTTTTTGCCAATCTTTTTGGCCTCGTTTGTGCCGCTGATTCGCCAAATTTCATCGTTTGTGCCGCATTATTAAGCGAGATATTCGAATGTGAAGTTGGTATGGCCACTTTTTATTTTGGAGTTTTTTCAAAATTTCTTTTTACCATTCTTTTAGGCTTCGTTTGTGCCAGCGATTCACCATATTTCATCGTTTGTGCCGCATTTATAGGCGAGATATTAGGGTGTAAATTTAATATGACAAAAATTGATACACTTTTTATTTTTTAAACTTTTTCAAAATTTCTTTTGGCCAATCTATTTGGCCTCGTTTGTGCCGCTGATTCCCCAAATTTCATCGTTTGTGCCGCATTATTAAGCGAGATATTCGCATGTCAAGTTGGTATAGCCACTTTTTATTTTTGAGTTTTTTCAAAATTTCTTTTTACCTTTCTTTTAGGCTTCGTTTGTGCCAGCGATTCACGAGGTTTAATCGTTTGTGCTGCATTTTTAGGCGAGATATTCGTATGTCAATTTGGAATTGCCACTTTTTATTTTTTGAGTTTTTTGAAAATTTCATTTTACCAATCGTTTGTGCCGCGCTTGTGCCGTCCTTTCCCAAAATTTCAGCCATTAAGCTCCAAAATTAAAAAAGTTATTAAAGATTTAAAGTGGCTATACCAACTTGACGGAAGTTGGACACGCGATTTCGCTTGTTTTTGAGATTTTTCAAAATTTTTTTTCACCATTCTCTTTGGCCTCGTTTGTGCCGGCGATTCACCAAGTTTCATCTTTTGTGCCGCAATATTAATGAAGGTATTAAATAAAAACTGTTACTGACATACTGACGCCAGCAGCGCTTCTCTACGTCAACTAAAGTAACTACCTGCCAGAATACACCAGCGGTTGATGGGTTGATAATTTATCTATAAATACATATCTATTACAGCAAATAATAGTATTTTTCTTTTACCTACAACTTTAGAAATAACTATTTTAGTAATATAAAAAGTTTTTTTCGTTTTTACCGCCATACCAAGCGGGATATTAGCGTGTCAATTAAATATGAGAAAAATTAATATAACTTTTCATATTTTGAATTTTTTCAAAATTTCTTTTTGCCAATCTCTTTGGCCTCGTTTCTGCTAGTGATTCGCCAAATTTCATCGTTTGTGCCGCATTATTAAGCGAGATATTTGCATGTCAAGTTGGTATGGCCACTTTTTATTTTTGAGTTTTTTCAAAATTTCTTTTTACTATTCTTTTAGGCTTTGTTTGTGCCGGCGATTCACCAAGTTAATTCGTTTGTGCCGCATTTTTAGGCGAGATATTCGCATGTCAATTTAATATGACAAAAATTGATATAACTTTTTATTTTTTGAACTTATTCAAAATTTTTTTTTACCATTCTCTTTGGCCTCGTTTGTGCCGGCGATTCACCAAGTTTCATCCTTTGTGCCGCAATATTAATGAAGTTATTAAAGAAAAACTGTTACTGACATACTGACGCCAGCAGCGCATCTCTACGTCAACTAAAGTAACTACCTGCCAGAATACACCAGCGGTTGATGGGTTGATAATTTATCTATAAATACATATCTATTACAGCAAATAATAGTATTTTTCTTTTACCTACAACTTTAGAAATAACTATTTTAGTAATATAAAAAGTTTTTTTCGTTTTTACCGCCATACCATGCGAGATATTAGCGTGTCAATTAAATATGAGAAAAATTAATATAACTTTTCATATTTTGAATTTTTTCCAAATTTCTTTTTGCCAATCTCTTTGGCCACGTTTGTGCCGCTGATTCGCCAAATTTCATCGTTTGTGCCGCATTTTTAAGCGAGATATTCGCATGTCAAGTTGGTATGGCCACTTTTTATGTTTGAGTTTTTTCAAAAATTCTTTTTACTATTCTTTTAGGCTTCGTTTGTGCCAGCGATTCACCAAGTTTCATCGTTTGTGCCGCATTATTACGCGAGATATTCGCATGTCAAGTTGGTATGGCCACTTTTTATTTTTGAGTTTTTTCAGAATTTCGTTTTACCTATCATTTAGGCTTCGTTTCTGCCGGCGATTCACCAAGTTTCATCCTTTGTGCCGCAATATTAAAGAAGTTATTAAAGAAAAACTGTTACTGACATACTGACGCCAGCAGCGCATCTCTACGTCAACTAAAGTAACTAACTGCCAGCATACAACAGCGGTTGATGGCTTGATAATTTATCTATAAATACATATCTATTACAGCAAATATCAGTATTTTTCTTTTACCTACAACTTTAGAGATAACTATTTTAGTAATATAAAAAGTTTTTTTCGTTTTTATCGCCATACCAAGCGAGATATTAGCGTGTCAATTTAATATGACAAAAATTGATATAACTTTTTTTTTTGAACTTATACAAAATTTCTTTTTGCCAATCTCTTTGGCCTCGTTTGTGCCGCTGATTCGCCAAATTTCATCGTTTGTGCCGCATTATTAAGGGAGATATTCGAATGTCAAGTTGGTATGGCCACTTTTTATTTTTGAGTTTTTTCAAAATTTCTTTTTACCATTCTTTTAGGCTTCGTTTGTGCCAGCGATTCACCATATTTCATCGTTTGTGCCGCATTTATAGGCGAGATATTAGCATGTAAATTTAATATGACAAAAATTGATACACTTTTTATTTTTTAATCTTTTTCAAAATTTCTTTTGGCCAATCTATTTGGCCTCGTTTGTGCCGCTGATTCCCCAAATTTCATCGTTTGTGCCGCATTATTAAGCGAGATATTCGCATGTCAAGTTGGTATGGCCACTTTTTATTTTTGAGTTTTTTCAAAATTTCTTTTTACCAATATTTTAGGCTACGTTTGCGCCAGCGATTCACCAAGTTTAGTCGTTTGTGCCGCATTTTTAGGCGAGATATTCGCATGTCAATTTGGAATTGCCACTTTTTATTTTTTGAGTTTTTTGAAAATTTCTTTTTACCAAACGTTAGTGCCGCGTTTGTGCCCTCCTTTCCCAAAATTTCAGCCATTAAGCTCAAAAATTGAAAAAGTTATTAAGGATTTAAAGTGGCCATACCAACTTGACGGAAGTTGGACACGCGATTTCGCTTGTCTTTGAGATTTATCCAAAGTTTTTTTACCATTATCTTTGGCCTTGTTTGTGCCGGCGATTCACCAAGTTTCATCGTTTCTGCCGCAATATTAAAGAAGTTATTAAAGAAAAACTGTTACTGACATACTGACGCCAGCAGCGCATCTCTACGTCAACTAAAGTAACTACCTGCCAGAATACACCAGCGGTTGATGGGTTGATAATTTATCTATAAATACATATCTATTACAGCAAATAATAGTATTTTTCTTTTACCTACAACTTTAGAAATAACTATTTTAGTAATATAAAAAGTTTTTTTCGTTTTTACCGCCATACCATGCGAGATATTAGCGTGTCAATTAAATATGAGAAAAATTAATATAACTTTTCATATTTTGAATTTTTTCGAAATTTCTTTTTGCCAATCTCTTTAGCCTCGTTTCTGCTAGCGATTCGTCGAGTTTCATCGTTGGTGCCGCATTATTACGCGAGATATTCGCATGTCAAGTTGGTATGGCCACTTTTTATTTTTGAGTTTTTTCAGAATTTCGTTTTACCTATCATTTAGGCTTCGTTTCTGCCGGCGATTCACCAAGTTTCATCCTTTGTGCCGCAATATTAAAGAAGTTATTAAAGAAAAACTGTTACTGACATACTGACGCCAGCAGCGCATCTCTACGTCAACTAAAGTAACTAACTGCCAGCATACAACAGCGGTTGATGGCTTGATAATTTATCTATAAATACATATCTATTACAGCAAATATCAGTATTTTTCTTTTACCTACAACTTTAGAGATAACTATTTTAGTAATATAAAAAGTTTTTTTCGTTTTTATCGCCATACCAAGCGAGATATTAGCGTGTCAATTTAATATGACAAAAATTGATATAACTTTTTTTTTTGAACTTATACAAAATTTCTTTTTGCCAATCTCTTTGGCCTCGTTTGTGCCGCTGATTCGCCAAATTTCATCGTTTGTGCCGCATTATTAAGGGAGATATTCGAATGTCAAGTTGGTATGGCCATTTTTATTTTTGAGTTTTTTCAAAATTTCTTTTTACCATTCTTTTAGGCTTCGTTTGTGCCAGCGATTCACCATATTTCATCGTTTGTGCCGCATTTATAGGCGAGATATTAGCATGTAAATTTAATATGACAAAAATTGATACACTTTTTATTTTTTAAACTTTTTCAAAATTTCTTTTGGCCAATCTATTTGGCCTCGTTTGTGCCGCTGATTCCCCAAATTTCATCGTTTGTGCCGCATTATTAAGCGAGATATTCGCATGTCAAGTTGGTATGGCCACTTTTTATTTTTGAGTTTTTTCAAAATTTCTTTTTACCAATATTTTAGGCTACGTTTGCGCCAGCGATTCACCAAGTTTAGTCGTTTTTGCCGCATTTTTAGGCGAGATATTCGCATGTCAATTTGGAATTGCCACTTTTTATTTTTTGAGTTTTTTGAAAATTTCTTTTTACCAAACGTTAGTGCCGCGTTTGTGCCCTCCTTTCCCAAAATTTCAGCCATTAAGCTCAAAAATTGAAAAAGTTATTAAGGATTTAATGTGGCCATACCAACTTGACGGAAGTTGGACACGCGATTTCGCTTGTCTTTGAGATTTATCCAAAGTTTTTTTACCATTATCTTTGGCCTTGTTTGTGCCGGCGATTCACCAAGTTTCATCGTTTCTGCCGCAATATTAAAGAAGTTATTAAAGAAAAACTGTTACTGACATACTGACGCCAGCAGCGCATCTCTACGTCAACTAAAGTAACTACCTGCCAGAATACACCAGCGGTTGATGGGTTGATAATTTATCTATAAATACATATCTATTACAGCAAATAATAGTATTATTCTTTTACCTACAACTTTAGAAATAACTATTTTAGTAATATAAAAAGTTTTTTTCGTTTTTACCGCCATACCATGCGAGATATTAGCCTGTCAATTAAATATGAGAAAAATTAATATAACTTTTCATATTTTGAATTTTTTCGAAATTTCTTTTTGCCAATCTCTTTAGCCTCGTTTCTGCTAGCGATTCGTCGAGTTTCATCGTTGGTGCCGCATTATTACGCGAGATATTCGCATGTCAAGTTGGTATGGCTACTTTTTATTTTTGAGTTTTTTCAAAATTTCCTTTTACCTATCATTTAGGCTTCGTTTGTGCCGGCGATTCTCCAAGTTTCATACTTTGTGCCGCAATATTAAAGAAGTTATTAAAGAAAAACTGTTACTGACATACTGACGCCAGCAGCGCATCTCTACGTCAACTAAAGTAACTAACTGCCAGCATACAACAGCGGTTGATGGCTTGATAATTTATCTATAAATACATATCTATTACAGCAAATATCAGTATTTTTCTTTTACCTACAACTTTAGAGATAACTATTTTAGTAATATAAAAAGTTTTTTTCGTTTTTATCGCCATACCAAGCGAGATATTAGCGTGTCAATTTAATATGACAAAAATTGATATAACTTTTTTTTTTGAACTTATACAAAATTTCTTTTTGCCAATCTCTTTGGCCTCGTTTGTGCCGCTGATTCGCCAAATTTCATCGTTTGTGCCGCATTATTAAGCGAGATATTCGAATGTCAAGTTGGTATGGCCACTTTTTATTTTTGTGTTTTTTCGAAATTTCTTTTTACCATTCTTTTAGACTTCGTTTGTGCCAGCGATTCACCATATTTCATCGTTTGTGCCGCGTTTATAGGCGAGATATTAGGATGTAAATTTAATATGACAAAAATTGATACACTTTTTATTTTTTAAACTTTTTCAAAATTTCTTTTGGCCAATCTATTTGGCCTCGTTTGTGCCGCTGATTCCCCAAATTTCATCGTTTGTGCCGCAATATTAAGCGAGATATTCGCATGTCAAGTTGGTATGGCCACTTTTTATTTTTGAGTTTTTTCAAAATTTCTTTTTACCTTTCTTTTAGGCTTCGTTTGTGCCAGCGATTCACCAGGTTTAATCGTTTGTGCTGCATTTTTAGGCGAGATATTCATATGTCAATTTGGAATTGCCACTTTTTATTTTTTGAGTTTTTTGAAAATTTCATTTTACCAATCGTTTGTGCCGCGCTTGTGCCGTCCTTTCCCAAAATTTCAGCCATTAAGCTCCAAAATTAAAAAAGTTATTAAAGATTTAAAGTGGCTATACCAACTTGACGGAAGTTGGACACGCGATTTCGCTTGTTTTTGAGATTTTTCAAAATTTTTTTTCACCATTCTCTTTGGCCTCGTTTGTGCCGGCGATTCACCAAGTTTCATCTTTTGTGCCGCAATATTAATGAAGGTATTAAATAAAAACTGTTACTGACATACTGACGCCAGCAGCGCTTCTCTACGTCAACTAAAGTAACTACCTGCCAGAATACACCAGCGGTTGATGGGTTGATAATTTATCTATAAATACATATCTATTACAGCAAATAATAGTATTTTTCTTTTACCTACAACTTTAGAAATAACTATTTTAGTAATATAAAAAGTTTTTTTCGTTTTTACCGCCATACCAAGCGGGATATTAGCGTGTCAATTAAATATGAGAAAAATTAATATAACTTTTCATATTTTGAATTTTTTCAAAATTTCTTTTTGCCAATCTCTTTGGCCTCGTTTCTGCTAGTGATTCGCCAAATTTCATCGTTTGTGCCGCATTATTAAGCGAGATATTTGCATGTCAAGTTGGTATGGCCACTTTTTATTTTTGAGTTTTTTCAAAATTTCTTTTTACTATTCTTTTAGGCTTTGTTTGTGCCGGCGATTCACCAAGTTAATTCGTTTGTGCCGCATTTTTAGGCGAGATATTCGCATGTCAATTTAATATGACAAAAATTGATATAACTTTTTATTTTTTGAACTTATTCAAAATTTTTTTTTACCATTCTCTTTGGCCTCGTTTGTGCCGGCGATTCACCAAGTTTCATCCTTTGTGCCGCAATATTAATGAAGTTATTAAAGAAAAACTGTTACTGACATACTGACGCCAGCAGCGCATCTCTACGTCAACTAAAGTAACTACCTGCCAGAATACACCAGCGGTTGATGGGTTGATAATTTATCTATAAATACATATCTATTACAGCAAATAATAGTATTTTTCTTTTACCTACAACTTTAGAAATAACTATTTTAGTAATATAAAAAGTTTTTTTCGTTTTTACCGCCATACCATGCGAGATATTAGCGTGTCAATTAAATATGAGAAAAATTAATATAACTTTTCATATTTTGAATTTTTTCAAAATTTCTTTTTGCCAATCTCTTTAGCCTCGTTTCTGCTAGCGATTCGTCGAGTTTCATCGTTGGTGCCGCATTATTACGCGAGATATTCGCATGTCAAATTGGTATGGTCACTTTTTATTTTTGAGTTTTTTTAAAATTTCTTTTTACCATTCTTTTAGGCTTTGATTGTGTCGGCGATTCACCAAGTTTCGTCGTTTTTATCGCCATACCAAGCGAGATATTAGCGTGTCAATTTAATATGACAAAAATTGATATAACTTTTTTTTTTGAACTTATTCACAATTTCTTTTTGCCAATCTCTTTGGCCTCGTTTGTGCCGCTGATTCGCCAAATTTCATCGTTTGTGCCGCATTATTAAGCGAGATATTCGAATGTCAAGTTGGTATGGCCACTTTTTATTTTGGAGTTTTTTCAAAATTTCTTTTTACCATTCTTTTAGGCTTCGTTTGTGCCAGCGATTCACCATATTTCATCGTTTGTGCCGCATTTATAGGCGAGATATTAGGATGTAAATTTAATATGACAAAAATTGATACACTTTTTATTTTTTAAACTTTTTCAAAATTTCTTTTGGCCAATCTATTTGGCCTCGTTTGTGCCGCTGATTCCCCAAATTTCATCGTTTGTGCCGCATTATTAAGCGAGATATTCGCATGTCAAGTTGGTATAGCCACTTTTTATTTTTGAGTTTTTTCAAAATTTCTTTTTACCTTTCTTTTAGGCTTCGTTTGTGCCAGCGATTCACCAGGTTTAATCGTTTGTGCTGCATTTTTAGGCGAGATATTCGTATGTCAATTTGGAATTGCCACTTTTTATTTTTTGAGTTTTTTGAAAATTTCATTTTACCAATCGTTTGTGCCGCGCTTGTGCCGTCCTTTCCCAAAATTTCAGCCATTAAGCTCCAAAATTAAAAAAGTTATTAAAGATTTAAAGTGGCTATACCAACTTGACGGAAGTTGGACACGCGATTTCGCTTGTTTTTGAGATTTTTCAAAAATTTTTTTCACCATTCTCTTTGGCCTCGTTTGTGCCGGCGATTCACCAAGTTTCATCTTTTGTGCCGCAATATTAATGAAGGTATTAAATAAAAACTGTTACTGACATACTGACGCCAGCAGCGCTTCTGTACGTCAACTAAAGTAACTACCTGCCAGAATAAACCAGCGGTTGATGGGTTGATAATTTATCTATAAATACATATCTATTACAGCAAATAATAGTATTTTTCTTTTACCTACAACTTTAGAAATAACTATTTTAGTAATATAAAAAGTTTTTTTCGTTTTTACCGCCATACCATGCGAGACATTAGCGTGTCAATTAAATATGAGAAAAATTAATATAACTTTTCATATTTTGAATTTTTTCCAAATTTCTTTTTGCCAATCTTTTTAGCCTCGTTTCTGCTAGCGATTCGTCGAGTTTCATCGTTTGTGCCGCATTATTACGCGAGATATTCGCATGTCAAGTTGGAATGGCCACTTTTTGTTTTTGATTTTTTCAATATTTCTTGTTATCATTCTTTTAGGCTTCGTTTGTGCCGGCGATTCACCAAGTTAAATCGTTTGTGTTGCATTTTTAGACGAGATATTCGCATGTCAATTCAACATGACAAAAATTGTTATAACTTTTTATTTTTTGATTTTTTCTAAAAATTTTTTACCATTTTTTTTGGCCTTTTTTGTGCCGGTGATTCACCAAGTTTCATCCTTTGTGCCGCATTATTAAGCGAGATATTCGAATGTCAAGTTGGTATGGCCACTTTTTATTTTTGAGTTTTTTCAAAATTTCGTTTTACCTATCATTTAGGCTTCGTTTCTGCCGGCGATTCACCAAGTTTCATCCTTTGTGCCGCAATATTAAAGAAGTTATTAAAGAAAAACTGTTACTGACATACTGACGCCAGCAGCGCATCTCTACGTCAACTAAAGTAACTAACTGCCAGCATACAACAGCGGTTGATGGCTTGATAATTTATCTATAAATACATATCTATTACAGCAAATATCAGTATTTTTCTTTTACCTACAACTTTAGAAATAACTATTTTAGTAATATAAAAAGTTTTTTTCGTTTTTATCGCCATACCAAGCGAGATATTAGCGTGTCAATTTAATATGACAAAAATTGATATAACTTTTTTTTTTGAACTTATTCACAATTTCTTTTTGCCAATCTCTTTGGCCTCGTTTGTGCCGCTGATTCGCCAAATTTCATCGTTTGTGCCGCATTATTAAGCGAGATATTCGAATGTCAAGTTGGTATGGCCACTTTTTATTTTTGTGTTTTTTCAAAATTTCTTTTTACCTTTCTTTTAGGCTTCGTTTGTGCCAGCGATTCACCAGGTTTAATCGTTTGTGCTGCATTTTTAGGCGAGATATTCGTATGTCAATTTGGAATTGCCACTTTTTATTTTTTGAGTTTTTTGAAAATTTCATTTTACCAATCGTTTGTGCCGCGCTTGTGCCGTCCTTTCCCAAAATTTCAGCCATTAAGCTCCAAAATTAAAAAAGTTATTAAAGATTTAAAGTGGCTATACCAACTTGACGGAAGTTGGACACGCGATTTCGCTTGTTTTTGAGATTTTTCAAAAATTTTTTTCACCATTCTCTTTGGCCTCGTTTGTGCCGGCGATTCACCAAGTTTCATCTTTTGTGCCGCAATATTAATGAAGGTATTAAATAAAAACTGTTACTGACATACTGACGCCAGCAGCGCTTCTGTACGTCAACTAAAGTAACTACCTGCCAGAATAAACCAGCGGTTGATGGGTTGATAATTTATCTATAAATACATATCTATTACAGCAAATAATAGTATTTTTCTTTTACCTACAACTTTAGAAATAACTATTTTAGTAATATAAAAAGTTTTTTTCGTTTTTACCGCCATACCATGCGAGACATTAGCGTGTCAATTAAATATGAGAAAAATTAATATAACTTTTCATATTTTGAATTTTTTCCAAATTTCTTTTTGCCAATCTTTTTAGCCTCGTTTCTGCTAGCGATTCGTCGAGTTTCATCGTTTGTGCCGCATTATTACGCGAGATATTCGCATGTCAAGTTGGAATGGCCACTTTTTGTTTTTGATTTTTTCAATATTTCTTGTTATCATTCTTTTAGGCTTCGTTTGTGCCGGCGATTCACCAAGTTAAATCGTTTGTGTTGCATTTTTAGACGAGATATTCGCATGTCAATTCAACATGACAAAAATTGTTATAACTTTTTATTTTTTGATTTTTTCTAAAAATTTTTTACCATTTTTTTTGGCCTTTTTTGTGCCGGTGATTCACCAAGTTTCATCCTTTGTGCCGCATTATTAAGCGAGATATTCGAATGTCAAGTTGGTATGGCCACTTTTTATTTTTGAGTTTTTTCAAAATTTCGTTTTACCTATCATTTAGGCTTCGTTTCTGCCGGCGATTCACCAAGTTTCATCCTTTGTGCCGCAATATTAAAGAAGTTATTAAAGAAAAACTGTTACTGACATACTGACGCCAGCAGCGCATCTCTACGTCAACTAAAGTAACTAACTGCCAGCATACAACAGCGGTTGATGGCTTGATAATTTATCTATAAATACATATCTATTACAGCAAATATCAGTATTTTTCTTTTACCTACAACTTTAGAAATAACTATTTTAGTAATATAAAAAGTTTTTTTCGTTTTTATCGCCATACCAAGCGAGATATTAGCGTGTCAATTTAATATGACAAAAATTGATATAACTTTTTTTTTTGAACTTATTCACAATTTCTTTTTGCCAATCTCTTTGGCCTCGTTTGTGCCGCTGATTCGCCAAATTTCATCGTTTGTGCCGCATTATTAAGCGAGATATTCGAATGTCAAGTTGGTATGGCCACTTTTTATTTTGGAGTTTTTTCAAAATTTCTTTTTACCATTCTTTTAGGCTTCGTTTGTGCCAGCGATTCACCATATTTCATCGTTTGTGCCGCATTTATAGGCGAGATATTAGGATGTAAATTTAATATGACAAAAATTGATACACTTTTTATTTTTTAAACTTTTTCAAAATTTCTTTTGGCCAATCTATTTGGCCTCGTTTGTGCCGCTGATTCCCCAAATTTCATCGTTTGTGCCGCATTATTAAGCGAGATATTCGCATGTCAAGTTGGTATAGCCACTTTTTATTTTTGAGTTTTTTCAAAATTTCTTTTTACCTTTCTTTTAGGCTTCGTTTGTGCCAGCGATTCACCAGGTTTAATCGTTTGTGCTGCATTTTTAGGCGAGATATTCGTATGTCAATTTGGAATTGCCAGTTTTTATTTTTTGAGTTTTTTGAAAATTTCATTTTACCAATCGTTGGTGCCGCGCTTGTGCCGTCCTTTCCCAAAATTTCAGCCATTAAGCTCCAAAATTAAAAAAGTTATTAAAGATTTAAAGTGGCTATACCAACTTGACGGAAGTTGGACACGCGATTTCGCTTGTTTTTGAGATTTTTCAAAATTTTTTTTCACCATTCTCTTTGGCCTCGTTTGTGCCGGCGATTCACCAAGTTTCATCTTTTGTGCCGCAATATTAATGAAGGTATTAAATAAAAACTGTTACTGACATACTGACGCCAGCAGCGCTTCTCTACGTCAACTAAAGTAACTACCTGCCAGAATACACCAGCGGTTGATGGGTTGATAATTTATCTATAAATACATATCTATTACAGCAAATAATAGTATTTTTCTTTTACCTACAACTTTAGAAATAACTATTTTAGTAATATAAAAAGTTTTTTTCGTTTTTACCGCCATACCAAGCGGGATATTAGCGTGTCAATTAAATATGAGAAAAATTAATATAACTTTTCATATTTTGAATTTTTTCAAAATTTCTTTTTGCCAATCTCTTTGGCCTCGTTTCTGCTAGTGATTCGCCAAATTTCATCGTTTGTGCCGCATTATTAAGCGAGATATTTGCATGTCAAGTTGGTATGGCCACTTTTTATTTTTGAGTTTTTTCAAAATTTCTTTTTACTATTCTTTTAGGCTTTGTTTGTGCCGGCGATTCACCAAGTTAATTCGTTTGTGCCGCATTTTTAGGCGAGATATTCGCATGTCAATTTAATATGACAAAAATTGATATAACTTTTTATTTTTTGAACTTATTCAAAATTTTTTTTTACCATTCTCTTTGGCCTCGTTTGTGCCGGCGATTCACCAAGTTTCATCCTTTGTGCCGCAATATTAATGAAGTTATTAAAGAAAAACTGTTACTGACATACTGACGCCAGCAGCGCATCTCTACGTCAACTAAAGTAACTACCTGCCAGAATACACCAGCGGTTGATGGGTTGATAATTTATCTATAAATACATATCTATTACAGCAAATAATAGTATTTTTCTTTTACCTACAACTTTAGAAATAACTATTTTAGTAATATAAAAAGTTTTTTTCGTTTTTACCGCCATACCATGCGAGATATTAGCGTGTCAATTAAATATGAGAAAAATTAATATAACTTTTCATATTTTGAATTTTTTCCAAATTTCTTTTTGCCAATCTCTTTGGCCACGTTTGTGCCGCTGATTCGCCAAATTTCATCGTTTGTGCCGCATTTTTAAGCGAGATATTCGCATGTCAAGTTGGTATGGCCACTTTTTATGTTTGAGTTTTTTCAAAAATTCTTTTTACTATTCTTTTAGGCTTCGTTTGTTCCAGCGATTCACCAAGTTTCATCGTTTGTGCCGCATTATTACGCGAGATATTCGCATGTCAAGTTGGTATGGCCACTTTTTATTTTTGAGTTTTTTCAGAATTTCGTTTTACCTATCATTTAGGCTTCGTTTCTGCCGGCGATTCACCAAGTTTCATCCTTTGTGCCGCAATATTAAAGAAGTTATTAAAGAAAAACTGTTACTGACATACTGACGCCAGCAGCGCATCTCTACGTCAACTAAAGTAACTAACTGCCAGCATACAACAGCGGTTGATGGCTTGATAATTTATCTATAAATACATATCTATTACAGCAAATATCAGTATTTTTCTTTTACCTACAACTTTAGAGATAACTATTTTAGTAATATAAAAAGTTTTTTTCGTTTTTATCGCCATACCAAGCGAGATATTAGCGTGTCAATTTAATATGACAAAAATTGATATAACTTTTTTTTTTGAACTTATACAAAATTTCTTTTTGCCAATCTCTTTGGCCTCGTTTGTGCCGCTGATTCGCCAAATTTCATCGTTTGTGCCGCATTATTAAGGGATATATTCGAATGTCAAGTTGGTATGGCCACTTTTTATTTTTGAGTTTTTTCAAAATTTCTTTTTACCATTCTTTTAGGCTTCGTTTGTGCCAGCGATTCACCATATTTCATCGTTTGTGCCGCATTTATAGGCGAGATATTAGCATGTAAATTTAATATGACAAAAATTGATACACTTTTTATTTTTTAAACTTTTTCAAAATTTCTTTTGGCCAATCTATTTGGCCTCGTTTGTGCCGCTGATTCCCCAAATTTCATCGTTTGTGCCGCATTATTAAGCGAGATATTCGCATGTCAAGTTGGTATGGCCACTTTTTATTTTTGAGTTTTTTCAAAATTTCTTTTTACCAATATTTTAGGCTACGTTTGCGCCAGCGATTCACCAAGTTTAGTCGTTTGTGCCGCATTTTTAGGCGAGATATTCGCATGTCAATTTGGAATTGCCACTTTTTATTTTTTGAGTTTTTTGAAAATTTCTTTTTACCAAACGTTAGTGCCGCGTTTGTGCCCTCCTTTCCCAAAATTTCAGCCATTAAGCTCAAAAATTGAAAAAGTTATTAAGGATTTAAAGTGGCCATACCAACTTGACGGAAGTTGGACACGCGATTTCGCTTGTCTTTGAGATTTATCCAAAGTTTTTTTACCATTATCTTTGGCCTTGTTTGTGCCGGCGATTCACCAAGTTTCATCGTTTCTGCCGCAATATTAAAGAAGTTATTAAAGAAAAACTGTTACTGACATACTGACGCCAGCAGCGCATCTCTACGTCAACTAAAGTAACTACCTGCCAGAATACACCAGCGGTTGATGGGTTGATAATTTATCTATAAATACATATCTATTACAGCAAATAATAGTATTTTTCTTTTACCTACAACTTTAGAAATAACTATTTTAGTAATATAAAAAGTTTTTTTCGTTTTTACCGCCATACCATGCGAGATATTAGCGTGTCAATTAAATATGAGAAAAATTAATATAACTTTTCATATTTTGAATTTTTTCGAAATTTCTTTTTGCCAATCTCTTTGGCCTCGTTTGTGCCGCTGATTCGCCAAATTTCATCGTTTGTGCCGCATTATTAAGGGAGATATTCGAATGTCAAGTTGGTATGGCCACTTTTTATTTTTGTGTTTTTTCGAAATTTCTTTTTACCATTCTTTTAGACTTCGTTTGTGCCAGCGATTCACCATATTTCATCGTTTGTGCCGCGTTTATAGGCGAGATATTAGGATGTAAATTTAATATGACAAAAATTGATACACTTTTTATTTTTTAAACTTTTTCAAAATTTCTTTTGGCCAATCTATTTGGCCTCGTTTGTGCCGCTGATTCCCCAAATTTCATCGTTTGTGCCGCAATATTAAGCGAGATATTCGCATGTCAAGTTGGTATGGCCACTTTTTATTTTTGAGTTTTTTCAAAATTTCTTTTTACCTTTCTTTTAGGCTTCGTTTGTGCCAGCAATTCACCAGGTTTAATCGTTTGTGCTGCATTTTTAGGCGAGATATTCATATGTCAATTTGGAATTGCCACTTTTTATTTTTTGAGTTTTTTGAAAATTTCATTTTACCAATCGTTTGTGCCGCGCTTGTGCCGTCCTTTCCCAAAATTTCAGCCATTAAGCTCTAAAATTAAAAAAGTTATTAAAGATTTAAAGTGGCTATACCAACTTGACGGAAGTTGGACACGCGATTTCGCTTGTTTTTGAGATTTTTCAAAATTTTTTTTCACCATTCTCTTTGGCCTCGTTTGTGCCGGCGATTCACCAAGTTTCATCTTTTGTGCCGCAATATTAATGAAGGTATTAAATAAAAACTGTTACTGACATACTGACGCCAGCAGCGCTTCTCTACGTCAAGTAAAGTAACTACCTGCCAGAATACACCAGCGGTTGATGGGTTGATAATTTATCTATAAATACATATCTATTACAGCAAATAATAGTATTTTTCTTTTACCTACAACTTTAGAAATAACTATTTTAGTAATATAAAAAGTTTTTTTCGTTTTTACCGCCATACCAAGCGGGATATTAGCGTGTCAATTAAATATGAGAAAAATTAATATAACTTTTCATATTTTGAATTTTTTCAAAATTTCTTTTTGCCAATCTCTTTGGCCTCGTTTCTGCTAGTGATTCGCCAAATTTCATCGTTTGTGCCGCATTATTAAGCGAGATATTTGCATGTCAAGTTGGTATGGCCACTTTTTATTTTTGAGTTTTTTCAAAATTTCTTTTTACTATTCTTTTAGGCTTTGTTTGTGCCGGCGATTCACCAAGTTAATTCGTTTGTGCCGCATTTTTAGGCGAGATATTCGCATGTCAATTTAATATGACAAAAATTGATATAACTTTTTATTTTTTGAACTTATTCAAAATTTTTTTTTACCATTCTCTTTGGCCTCGTTTGTGCCGGCGATTCACCAAGTTTCATCCTTTGTGCCGCAATATTAATGAAGTTATTAAAGAAAAACTGTTACTGACATACTGACGCCAGCAGCGCATCTCTACGTCAACTAAAGTAACTACCTGCCAGAATACACCAGCGGTTGATGGGTTGATAATTTATCTATAAATACATATCTATTACAGCAAATAATAGTATTTTTCTTTTACCTACAACTTTAGAAATAACTATTTTAGTAATATAAAAAGTTTTTTTCGTTTTTACCGCCATACCATGCGAGATATTAGCGTGTCAATTAAATATGAGAAAAATTAATATAACTTTTCATATTTTGAATTTTTTCAAAATTTCTTTTTGCCAATCTCTTTAGCCTCGTTTCTGCTAGCGATTCGTCGAGTTTCATCGTTGGTGCCGCATTATTACGCGAGATATTCGCATGTCAAATTGGTATGGTCACTTTTTATTTTTGAGTTTTTTTAAAATTTCTTTTTACCATTCTTTTAGGCTTTGATTGTGTCGGCGATTCACCAAGTTTCGTCGTTTTTGTCGCATTTTTAGGCGAGTTATTCGCATGTCAATTTAAGATGACAAAAATTGATATAACTTTTTTTTTGAACTTTTTCCAAATTTCTTTTTGCCAATCTCTTTGGCCACGTTTGTGCCGCTGATTCGCCAAATTTCATCGTTTGTGCCGCATTTTTAAGCGAGATATTCGCATGTCAAGTTGGTATGGCCACTTTTTATGTTTGAGTTTTTTCAAAAATTCTTTTTACTATTCTTTTAGGCTTTGTTTGTGCCAGCGATTCACCAAGTTTCATCGTTTGTGCCGCATTATTACGCGAGATATTCGCATGTCAAGTTGGTATGGCCACTTTTTATTTTTGAGTTTTTTCAGAATTTCGTTTTACCTATCATTTAGGCTTCGTTTCTGCCGGCGATTCACCAAGTTTCATCCTTTGTGCCGCAATATTAAAGAAGTTATTAAAGAAAAACTGTTACTGACATACTGACGCCAGCAGCGCATCTCTACGTCAACTAAAGTAACTAACTGCCAGCATACAACAGCGGTTGATGGCTTGATAATTTATCTATAAATACATATCTATTACAGCAAATATCAGTATTTTTCTTTTACCTACAACTTTAGAGATAACTATTTTAGTAATATAAAAAGTTTTTTTCGTTTTTATCGCCATACCAAGCGAGATATTAGCGTGTCAATTTAATATGACAAAAATTGATATAACTTTTTTTTTTGAACTTATACAAAATTTCTTTTTGCCAATCTCTTTGGCCTCGTTTGTGCCGCTGATTCGCCAAATTTCATCGTTTGTGCCGCATTATTAAGGGAGATATTCGAATGTCAAGTTGGTATGGCCACTTTTTATTTGGGAGTTTTTTCAAAATTTCTTTTTACCATTCTTTTAGGCTTCGTTTGTGCCAGCGATTCACCATATTTCATCGTTTGTGCCGCATTTATAGGCGAGATATTAGCATGTAAATTTAATATGACAAAAATTGATACACTTTTTATTTTTTAAACTTTTTCAAAATTTCTTTTGGCCAATCTATTTGGCCTCGTTTGTGCCGCTGATTCCCCAAATTTCATCGTTTGTGCCGCATTATTAAGCGAGATATTCGCATGTCAAGTTGGTATGGCCACTTTTTATTTTTGAGTTTTTTCAAAATTTCTTTTTACCAATATTTTAGGCTACGTTTGCGCCAGCGATTCACCAAGTTTAGTCGTTTGTGCCGCATTTTTAGGCGAGATATTCGCATGTCAATTTGGAATTGCCACTTTTTATTTTTTGAGTTTTTTGAAAATTTCTTTTTACCAAACGTTAGTGCCGCGTTTGTGCCCTCCTTTCCCAAAATTTCAGCCATTAAGCTCAAAAATTGAAAAAGTTATTAAGGATTTAAAGTGGCCATACCAACTTGACGGAAGTTGGACACGCGATTTCGCTTGTCTTTGAGATTTATCCAAAGTTTTTTTACCATTATCTTTGGCCTTGTTTGTGCCGGCGATTCACCAAGTTTCATCGTTTCTGCCGCAATATTAAAGAAGTTATTAAAGAAAAACTGTTACTGACATACTGACGCCAGCAGCGCATCTCTACGTCAACTAAAGTAACTACCTGCCAGAATACACCAGCGGTTGATGGGTTGATAATTTATCTATAAATACATATCTATTACAGCAAATAATAGTATTTTTCTTTTACCTACAACTTTAGAAATAACTATTTTAGTAATATAAAAAGTTTTTTTCGTTTTTACCGCCATACCATGCGAGATATTAGCGTGTCAATTAAATATGAGAAAAATTAATATAACTTTTCATATTTTGAATTTTTTCGAAATTTCTTTTTGCCAATCTCTTTAGCCTCGTTTCTGCTAGCGATTCGTCGAGTTTCATCGTTGGTGCCGCATTATTAAGCGAGATATTCGCATGTCAAGTTGGTATGGCCACTTTTTATTTTTGAGTTTTTTCAAAATTTCCTTTTACCTATCATTTAGGCTTCGTTTGTGCCGGCGATTCTCCAAGTTTCATACTTTGTGCCGCAATATTAAAGAAGTTATTAAAGAAAAACTGTTACTGACATACTGACGCCAGCAGCGCATCTCTACGTCAACTAAAGTAACTAACTGCCAGCATACAACAGCGGTTGATGGCTTGATAATTTATCTATAAATACATATCTATTACAGCAAATATCAGTATTTTTCTTTTACCTACAACTTTAGAGATAACTATTTTAGTAATATAAAAAGTTTTTTTCGTTTTTATCGCCATACCAAGCGAGATATTAGCGTGTCAATTTAATATGACAAAAATTGATATAACTTTTTTTTTTGAACTTATACAAAATTTCTTTTTGCCAATCTCTTTGGCCTCGTTTGTGCCGCTGATTCGCCAAATTTCATCGTTTGTGCCGCATTATTAAGCGAGATATTCGAATGTCAAGTTGGTATGGCCACTTTTTATTTTTGTGTTTTTTCGAAATTTCTTTTTACCATTCTTTTAGACTTCGTTTGTGCCAGCGATTCACCATATTTCATCGTTTGTGCCGCGTTTATAGGCGAGATATTAGGATGTAAATTTAATATGACAAAAATTGATACACTTTTTATTTTTTAAACTTTTTCAAAATTTCTTTTGGCCAATCTATTTGGCCTCGTTTGTGCCGCTGATTCCCCAAATTTCATCGTTTGTGCCGCATTATTAAGCGAGATATTCGCATGTCAAGTTGGTATGGCCACTTTTTATTTTTGAGTTTTTTCAAAATTTCTTTTTACCAATATTTTAGGCTACGTTTGCGCCAGCGATTCACCAAGTTTAGTCGTTTGTGCCGCATTTTTAGGCGAGATATTCGCATGTCAATTTGGAATTGCCACTTTTTATTTTTTGAGTTTTTTGAAAATTTCTTTTTACCAAACGTTAGTGCCGCGTTTGTGCCCTCCTTTCCCAAAATTTCAGCCATTAAGCTCAAAAATTGAAAAAGTTATTAAGGATTTAAAGTGGCCATACCAACTTGACGGAAGTTGGACACGCGATTTCGCTTGTCTTTGAGATTTATCCAAAGTTTTTTTACCATTATCTTTGGCCTTGTTTGTGCCGGCGATTCACCAAGTTTCATCGTTTCTGCCGCAATATTAAAGAAGTTATTAAAGAAAAACTGTTACTGACATACTGACGCCAGCAGCGCATCTCTACGTCAACTAAAGTAACTACCTGCCAGAATACACCAGCGGTTGATGGGTTGATAATTTATCTATAAATACATATCTATTACAGCAAATAATAGTATTTTTCTTTTACCTACAACTTTAGAAATAACTATTTTAGTAATATAAAAAGTTTTTTTCGTTTTTACCGCCATACCATGCGAGATATTAGCGTGTCAATTAAATATGAGAAAAATTAATATAACTTTTCATATTTTGAATTTTTTCGAAATTTCTTTTTGCCAATCTCTTTAGCCTCGTTTCTGCTAGCGATTCGTCGAGTTTCATCGTTGGTGCCGCATTATTAAGCGAGATATTCGCATGTCAAGTTGGTATGGCCACTTTTTATTTTTGAGTTTTTTCAAAATTTCCTTTTACCTATCATTTAGGCTTCGTTTGTGCCGGCGATTCTCCAAGTTTCATACTTTGTGCCGCAATATTAAAGAAGTTATTAAAGAAAAACTGTTACTGACATACTGACGCCAGCAGCGCATCTCTACGTCAACTAAAGTAACTAACTGCCAGCATACAACAGCGGTTGATGGCTTGATAATTTATCTATAAATACATATCTATTACAGCAAATATCAGTATTTTTCTTTTACCTACAACTTTAGAGATAACTATTTTAGTAATATAAAAAGTTTTTTTCGTTTTTATCGCCATACCAAGCGAGATATTAGCGTGTCAATTTAATATGACAAAAATTGATATAACTTTTTTTTTTGAACTTATACAAAATTTCTTTTTGCCAATCTCTTTGGCCTCGTTTGTGCCGCTGATTCGCCAAATTTCATCGTTTGTGCCGCATTATTAAGCGAGATATTCGAATGTCAAGTTGGTATGGCCACTTTTTATTTTGGAGTTTTTTCAAAATTTCTTTTTACCATTCTTTTAGACTTCGTTTGTGCCAGCGATTCACCATATTTCATCGTTTGTGCCGCATTTATAGGCGAGATATTAGGATGTAAATTTAATATGACAAAAATTGATACACTTTTTATTTTTTAAACTTTTTCAAAATTTCTTTTGGCCAATCTATTTGGCCTCGTTTGTGCCGCTGATTCCCCAAATTTCATCGTTTGTGCCGCATTATTAAGCGAGATATTCGCATGTCAAGTTGGTATGGCCACTTTTTATTTTTGAGTTTTTTCAAAATTTCTTTTTACCTTTCTTTTAGGCTTCGTTTGTTCCAGCGATTCACCAGGTTTAATCGTTTGTGCTGCATTTTTAGGCGAGATATTCGTATGTCAATTTGGAATTGCCACTTTTTATTTTTTGAGTTTTTTGAAAATTTCATTTTACCAATCGTTTGTGCCGCGCTTGTGCCGTCCTTTCCCAAAATTTCAGCCATTAAGCTCCAAAATTAAAAAAGTTATTAAAGATTTAAAGTGGCTATACCAACTTGACGGAAGTTGGACACGCGATTTCGCTTGTTTCTGAGATTTTTCAAAATTTTTTTTCACCATTCTCTTTGGCCTCGTTTGTGCCGGCGATTCACCAAGTTTCATCTTTTGTGCCGCAATATTAATGAAGGTATTAAATAAAAACTGTTACTGACATACTGACGCCAGCAGCGCATCTCTACGTCAACTAAAGTAACTAACTGCCAGCATACAACAGCGGTTGATGGCTTGATAATTTATCTATAAATACATATCTATTACAGCAAATATCAGTATTTTTCTTTTACCTACAACTTTAGAGATAACTATTTTAGTAATATAAAAAGTTTTTTTCGTTTTTACCGCCATACCATGCGAGACATTAGCGTGTCAATTAAATATGAGAAAAATTAATATAACTTTTCATATTTTGAATTTTTTCGAAATTTCTTTTTGCCAATCACTTTAGCCTCGTTTCTGCTAGCGATTCGTCGAGTTTCATCGTTGGTGCCGCATTATTACGCGAGATATTCGCATGTCAAGTTGGAATGGCCACTTTTTGTTTTTGATTTTTTCAATATTTCTTGTTATCATTCTTTTAGGCTTCGTTTGTGCCGGCGATTCACCAAGTTAAATCGTTTGTGTTGCATTTTTAGACGAGATATTCGCATGTCAATTCAACATGACAAAAATTGTTATAACTTTTTATTTTTTGATTTTTTCAAAAAAATTTTTACCATTCTTTTTGGCCTCGTTTGTGCCGGCGATTCACCAAGTTTCATCCTTTGTGCCGCAATATTAATGAAGTTATTAAAGAAAAACTGTTACTGACATACTGACGCCAGCAGCGCATCTCTACGTCAACTAAAGTAACTACCTGCCAGAATACACCAGCGGTTGATGGGTTGATAATTTATCTATAAATACATATCTATTACAGCAAATAATAGTATTTTTCTTTTACCTACAACTTTAGAAATAAGTATTTTAGTAATATAAAAAGTTTTTTTCGTTTTTACCGCCATACCATGCGAGACATTAGCGTGTCAATTAAATATGAGAAAAATTAATATAACTTTTCATATTTTGAATTTTTTCAAAATTTTTTTTTGCCAATCTCTTTAGCCTCGTTTCTGCTAGCGATTCGTCGAGTTTCATCGTTGGTGCCGCATTATTACGCGAGATATTCGCATGTCAAGTTGGAATGGCCACTTTTTGTTTTTGATTTTTTCAATATTTCTTGTTATCATTCTTTTAGGCTTCGTTTGTGCCGGCGATTCACCAAGTTAAATCGTTTGTGTTGCATTTTTAGACGAGATATTCGCATGTCAATTCAACATGACAAAAATTGTTATAACTTTTTATTTTTTGATTTTTTCAAAAAAATTTTTACCATTCTTTTTGGCCTTTTTTGTGCCGGTGATTCACCAAGTTTCATCCTTTGTGCCGCAATATTAATGGAGGTATTAAATAAAAACTGTTACTGACATACTGACGCCAGCAGCGCTTCTCTACGTCAACTAAAGTAACTACCTGCCAGTATACACCAGCGGTTGATGGGTTGATAATTTATCTATAAATACATATCTATTACAGCAAATAATAGTATTTTTCTTTTACCTACATCTTTAGAAATAACTATTTTATTAATATAAAAAGTTTTTTTCGTTTTTACCGCCATACCATGCGAGATATTAGCGTGTCAATTAAATATGAGAAAAATTAATATAACTTTTCATATTTTGAATTTTTTCAAAATTTCTTTTTGCCAATCTCTTTAGCCTCGTTTCTGCTAGCGATTCGTCGAGTTTCATCGTTGGCGCCGCATTATTACGCGAGATATTCGCATGTCAAATTGGTATGGTCACTTTTTATTTTTGAGTTTTTTTAAAATTTCTTTTTACCATTCTTTTAGGCTTTGATTGTGTCGGCGATTCACCAAGTTTCGTCGTTTTTGTCGCATTTTTAGGCGAGTTATTCGCATGTCAATTTAAGATGACAAAAATTGATATAACTTTTTTTTTGAACTTTTTCCAAATTTCTTTTTGCCAATCTCTTTGGCCACGTTTGTGCCGCTGATTCGCCAAATTTCATCGTTTGTGCCGCATTTTTAAGCGAGATATTCGCATGTCAAGTTGGTATGGCCACTTTTTATGTTTGAGTTTTTTCAAAAATTCTTTATACTATTCTTTTAGGCTTCGTTTGTGCCAGCGATTCACCAAGTTTCATCGTTTGTGCCGCATTATTACGCGAGATATTCGCATGTCAAGTTGGTATGGCCACTTTTTATTTTTGAGTTTTTTCAAAATTTCGTTTTACCTATCATTTAGGCTTCGTTTCTGCCGGCGATTCACCAAGTTTCATCCTTTGTGCCGCAATATTAAAGAAGTTATTAAAGAAAAACTGTTACTGACATACTGACGCCAGCAGCGCATCTCTACGTCAACTAAAGTAACTAACTGCCAGCATACAACAGCGGTTGATGGCTTGATAATTTATCTATAAATACATATCTATTACAGCAAATATCAGTATTTTTCTTTTACCTACAACTTTAGAAATAACTATTTTAGTAATATAAAAAGTTTTTTTCGTTTTTATCGCCATACCAAGCGAGATATTAGCGTGTCAATTTAATATGACAAAAATTGATATAACTTTTTTTTTTGAACTTATTCACAATTTCTTTTTGCCAATCTCTTTAGCCTCGTTTCTGCTAGCGATTCGTCGAGTTTCATCGTTGGTGCCGCATTATTACGCGAGATATTCGCATGTCAAGTTGGAATGGCCACTTTTTGTTTTTGATTTTTTCAATATTTCTTGTTATCATTCTTTTAGGCTTTGATTGTGTCGGCGATTCACCAAGTTTCGTCGTTTTTGTCGCATTTTTAGGCGAGTTATTCGCATGTCAATTTAAGATGACAAAAATTGATATAACTTTTTTTTTGAAATTTTTCCAAATTTCTTTTTGCCAATCTCTTTGGCCACGTTTGTGCCGCTGATTCGCCAAATTTCATCGTTTGTGCCGCATTTTTAAGCGAGATATTCGCATGTCAAGTTGGTATGGCCACTTTTTATGTTTGAGTTTTTTCAAAAATTCTTTTTACTATTCTTTTAGGCTTCGTTTGTGCCAGCGATTCACCAAGTTTCATCGTTTGTGCCGCATTATTACGCGAGATATTCGCATGTCAAGTTGGTATGGCCACTTTTTATTTTTGAGTTTTTTCAAAATTTCGTTTTACCTATCATTTAGGCTTCGTTTCTGCCGGCGATTCACCAAGTTTCATCCTTTGTGCCGCAATATTAAAGAAGTTATTAAAGAAAAACTGTTACTGACATACTGACGCCAGCAGCGCATCTCTACGTCAACTAAAGTAACTAACTGCCAGCATACAACAGCGGTTGATGGCTTGATAATTTATCTATAAATACATATCTATTACAGCAAATATCAGTATTTTTCTTTTACCTACAACTTTAGAAATAACTATTTTAGTAATATAAAAAGTTTTTTTCGTTTTTATCGCCATACCAAGCGAGATATTAGCGTGTCAATTTAATATGACAAAAATTGATATAACTTTTTTTTTTGAACTTATTCACAATTTCTTTTTGCCAATCTCTTTGGCCTCGTTTGTGCCGCTGATTCGCCAAATTTCATCGTTTGTGCCGCATTATTAAGCGAGATATTCGAATGTCAAGTTGGTATGGCCACTTTTTATTTTGGAGTTTTTTCATAATTTCTTTTTACCATTCTTTTAGGTTTCTTTTGTGCCAGCGATTCACCATATTTCATCGTTTGTGCCGCATTTATAGGCGAGATATTAGGATGTAAATTTAATATGACAAAAATTGATACACTTTTTATTTTTTAAACTTTTTCAAAATTTCTTTTGGCCAATCTATTTGGCCTCGTTTGTGCCGCTGATTCCCCAAATTTCATCGTTTGTGCCGCATTATTAAGCGAGATATTCGCATGTCAAGTTGGTATGGCCACTTTTTATTTTTGAGTTTTTTCAAAATTTCTTTTTACCTTTCTTTTAGGCTTCGTTTGTGCCAGCGATTCACCAGGTTTAATCGTTTGTGCTGCATTTTTAGGCGAGATATTCGTATGTCAATTTGGAATT
This sequence comes from Rhodnius prolixus, assembly GCF_049639745.1. Lineage (NCBI taxonomy): Eukaryota > Metazoa > Arthropoda > Insecta > Hemiptera > Reduviidae > Rhodnius > Rhodnius prolixus. The sequence goes on from NW_027411597.1 coordinate 786,338, forward strand.
GCCACTTTTTATTTTTTGAGTTTTTTGAAAATTTCATTTTACCAATCGTTTGTGCCGCGCTTGTGCCGTCCTTTCCCAAAATTTCAGCCATTAAGCTCCAAAATTAAAAAAGTTATTAAAGATTTAAAGTGGCTATACCAACTTGACGGAAGTTGGACACGCGATTTCGCTTGTTTTTGAGATTTTTCAAAATTTTTTTTCACCATTCTCTTTGGCCTCGTTTGTGCCGGCGATTCACCAAGTTTCATCTTTTGTGCCGCAATATTAATGAAGGTATTAAATAAAAACTGTTACTGACATACTGACGCCAGCAGCGCTTCTCTACGTCAACTAAAGTAACTACCTGCCAGAATACACCAGCGGTTGATGGGTTGATAATTTATCTATAAATACATATCTATTACAGCAAATAATAGTATTTTTCTTTTACCTACAACTTTAGAAATAACTATTTTAGTAATATAAAAAGTTTTTTCGTTTTTACCGCCATACCATGCGAGACATTAGCGTGTCAATTAAATATGAGAAAAATTAATATAACTTTTCATATTTTGAATTTTTTCGAAATTTCTTTTTGCCAATCTCTTTAGCCTCGTTTCTGCTAGCGATTCGTCGAGTTTCATCGTTGGTGCCGCATTATAACGCGAGATATTCGCATGTCAAGTTGGAATGGCCACTTTTTGTTTTTGATTTTTTCAATATTTCTTGTTATCATTCTTTTAGGCTTCGTTTGTGCCGGCGATTCACCAAGTTAAATCGTTTGTGTTGCATTTTTAGACGAGATATTCGCATGTCAATTCAACATGACAAAAATTGTTATAACTTTTTATTTTTTGATTTTTTCAAAAAATTTTTTACCATTCTTTTTGGCCTTTTTTGTGCCGGTGATTCACCAAGTTTCATCCTTTGTGCCGCAATATTAATGGAGGTATTAAATAAAAACTGTTACTGACATACTGACGCCAGCAGCGCTTCTCTACGTCAACTAAAGTAACTACCTGCCAGAATACACCAGCGGTTGATGGGTTGATAATTTATCTATAAATACATGTCTATTACAGCAAATAATAGTATTTTTCTTTTACCTACAACCTTAGAAATAAGTATTTTAGTAATATAAAAAGTTTTTTTCGTTTTTACCGCCATACCATGCGAGACATTAGCGTGTCAATTAAATATGAGAAAAATTAATATAACTTTTCATATTTTGAATTTTTTCAAAATTTCTTTTTGCCAATCTCTTTAGCCTCGTTTCTGCTAGCGATTCGTCGAGTTTCATCGTTGGTGCCGCATTATTACGCGAGATATTCGCATGTCAAGTTGGAATGGCCACTTTTTGTTTTTGATTTTTTCAATATTTCTTGTTATCATTCTTTTAGGCTTCGTTGTGCCGGCGATTCACCAAGTTAAATCGTTTGTGTTGCATTTTAGACGAGATATTCGCATGTCAATTCAACATGACAAAAATTGTTATAACTTTTTATTTTTTGATTTTTCAAAAAATTTTTTACCATTCTTTTTGGCCTTGTTTGTGCCGGTGATTCACCAAGTTTCATCCTTTGTGCCGCAATATTAAAGAAGTTATTAATGAAAAACTGTTACTGACATACTGACGCCAGCAGCGCATCTCTACGTCAACTAAAGTAACTAACTGCCAGCATACACCAGTGGTTGATGGGTTGATAATTTATATATAAATACATATGTATTACAGCAAATAAAAGTATTTTTCTTTTACCTACAACTTTACAAATAAATATTTTGGTAATATAAAAAGTTTTTTTCGTTTTTACCGCCATACCAAGCGGGATATTAGCGTGTCAAGTAAATATGAGAAAAATTAATATAACTTTTCATATTTTGAATTTTTTCAAAATTTCTTTTTGCCAATCTCTTTGGCCTCGTTTCTGCTAGCGATTCGTCGAGTTTCATCGTTTGTGCCGCATTATTACGCGAGATATTCGCATGTCAAGTTGGTATGGCCACTTTTTATTTTTGAGTTTTTTCAAAATTTCCTTTTACCTATCATTTAGGCTTCGTTTGTGCCGGCGATTCACCATGTTTCATCCTTTGTGCCGCAATATTAAAGAAGTTATTATGGAAAAACTGTTACTGACATACTGACGCCAGCAGCGCATCTCTACGTCAACCAAAGTAACTAAGTGCCAGTATACAACAGCGGTTGATGGCTTGATAATTTATCTATAAATACATATCTATTACAACAAATAATAGTATTTTTCTTTTACCTACAACTTTACAAATAAATATTTTGGTAATATAAAAAGTTTTTTTCGTTTTTACCGCTATACCAAGCGGGATATTAGCGTGTCAATTAAATATGAGAAAAATTAATATAACTTTTCATATTTTGAATTTTTTCAAAATTTCTTTTTGCCAATCTCTTTGGCCCCGTTTCTGCTAGTGATTCGCCAAATTTCATCGTTTGTGCCGCATTATTAAGCGAGATATTTGCATGTCAAGTTGGTATGGCCACTTTTTATTTTTGAGTTTTTTCAAAATTTCTTTTTACTATTCTTTTAGGCTTTGTTTGTGCCGGCGATTCACCAAGTTAATTCGTTTGTGCCGCATTTTTAGGCGAGATATTCGCATGTCAATTTAATATGACAAAAATTGATATAACTTTTTATTTTTTGAACTTATTCAAAATTTTTTTTTACCATTCTCTTTGGCCTCGTTTGTGCCGGCGATTCACCAAGTTTCATCTTTTGTGCCGCAATATTAATGAAGTTATTAAAGAAAAACTGTTACTGACTTACTGACGCCAGCAGCGCATCTCTACGTCAACTAAAGTAACTACCTGCCAGAATACACCAGCGGTTGATGGGTTGATAATTTATCTATAAATACATATCTATTACAGCAAATAATAGTATTTTTCTTTTACCTACATCTTTAGAAATAACTATTTTATTAATATAAAAAGTTTTTTTCGTTTTTACCGCCATACCATGCGAGATATTAGCGTGTCAATTAAATATGAGAAAAATTAATATAACTTTTCATATTTTGAATTTTTTCAAAATTTCTTTTTGCCAATCTCTTTAGCCTCGTGTCTGCTAGCGATTCGTCGAGTTTCATCGTTGGCGCCGCATTATTACGCGAGATATTCGCATGTCAAATTGGTATGGTCACTTTTTATTTTTGAGTTTTTTTAAAATTTCTTTTTACCATTCTTTTAGGCTTTGATTGTGTCGGCGATTCACCAAGTTTCGTCGTTTTTGTCGCATTTTTAGGCGAGTTATTCGCATGTCAATTTAAGATGACAAAAATTGATATAACTTTTTTTTTGAACTTTTTCCAAATTTCTTTTTGCCAATCTCTTTGGCCACGTTTGTGCCGCTGATTCGCCAAATTTCATCGTTTGTGCCGCATTTTTAAGCGAGATATTCGCATGTCAAGTTGGTATGGCCACTTTTTATGTTTGAGTTTTTTCAAAAATTCTTTTTACTATTCTTTTAGGATTCGTTTGTGCCAGCGATTCACCAAGTTTCATCGTTTGTGCCGCATTATTACACGAGATATTCGCATGTCAAGTTGGTATGGCCACTTTTTATTTTTGAGTTTTTTCAAAATTTCGTTTTACCTATCATTTAGGCTTCGTTTCTGCCGGCGATTCACCAAGTTTCATCCTTTGTGCCGCAATATTAAAGAAGTTATTAAAGAAAAACTGTTACTGACATACTGACGCCAGCAGCGCATCTCTACGTCAACTAAAGTAACTAACTGCCAGCATACAACAGCGGTTGATGGCTTGATAATTTATCTATAAATACATATCTATTACAGCAAATATCAGTATTTTTCTTTTAGCTACAACTTTAGAAATAACTATTTTAGTAATATAAAAAGTTTTTTTCGTTTTTATCGCCATACCAAGCGAGATATTAGCGTGTCAATTTAATATGACAAAAATTGATATAACTTTTTTTTTTGAACTTATTCACAATTTCTTTTTGCCAATCTCTTTGGCCTCGTTTGTGCCGCTGATTCGCCAAATTTCATCGTTTGTGCCGCATTATTAAGCGAGATATTCGAATGTCAAGTTGGTATGGCCACTTTTTATTTTGGAGTTTTTTCAAAATTTCTTTTTACCATTCTTTTAGGCTTCGTTTGTGCCAGCGATTCACCATATTTCATCGTTTGTGCCGCATTTATAGGCGAGATATTAGCATGTAAATTTAATATGACAAAAATTGATACACTTTTTATTTTTTAAACTTTTTCAAAATTTCTTTTGGCCAATCTATTTGGCCTCGTTTGTGCCGCTGATTCCCCAAATTTCATCGTTTGTGCCGCATTATTAAGCGAGATATTCGCATGTCAAGTTGGTATGGCCACTTTTTATTTTTGAGTTTTTTCAAAATTTCTTTTTACAAATATTTTAGGCTACGTTTGCGCCAGCGATTCACCAAGTTTAGTCGTTTGTGCCGCATTTTTAGGCGAGATATTCGCATGCCAATTTGGAATTGCCACTTTTTATTTTTTGAGTTTTTTGAAAATTTCTTTTTACCAAACGTTAGTGCCGCGTTTGTGCCCTCCTTTCCCAAAATTTCAGCCATTAAGCTCAAAAATTGAAAAAGTTATTAAGGATTTAAAGTGGCCATACCAACTTGACGGAAGTTGGACACGCGATTTCGCTTGTCTTTGAGATTTATCCAAAGTTTTTTTACCATTATCTTTGGCCTTGTTTGTGCCGGCGATTCACCAAGTTTCATCGTTTCTGCCGCAATATTAAAGAAGTTATTAAAGAAAAACTGTTACTGACATACTGACGCCAGCAGCGCATCTCTACGTCAACTAAAGTAACTACCTGCCAGAATACACCAGCGGTTGATGGGTTGATAATTTATCTATAAATACATATCTATTACAGCAAATAATAGTATTTTTCTTTTACCTACAACTTTAGAAATAACTATTTTAGTAATAGAAAAAGTTTTTTTCGTTTTTACCGCCATACCATGCGAGATATTAGCGTGTCAATTAAATATGAGAAAAATTAATATAACTTTTCATATTTTGAATTTTTTCGAAATTTCTTTTTGCCAATCTCTTTAGCCTCGTTTCTGCTAGCGATTCGTCGAGTTTCATCGTTGGTGCCGCATTATTACGCGAGATATTCGCATGTCAAGTTGGTATGGCCACTTTTTATTTTTGAGGTTTTTCAAAATTTCCTTTTACCTATCATTTAGGCTTCGTTTGTGCCGGCGATTCTCCAAGTTTCATACTTTGTGCCGCAATATTAAAGAAGTTATTAAAGAAAAACTGTTACTGACATACTGACGCCAGCAGCGCATCTCTACGTCAACTAAAGTAACTAACTGCCAGCATACAACAGCGGTTGATGGCTTGATAATTTATCTATAAATACGTATCTATTACAGCAAATATCAGTATTTTTCTTTTACTTACAACTTTAGAGATAACTATTTTAGTAATATAAAAAGTTTTTTTCGTTTTTATCGCCATACCAAGCGAGATATTAGCGTGTCAATTTAATATGACAAAAATTGATATAACTTTTTTTTTTGAACTTATACAAAATTTCTTTTTGCCAATCTCTTTGGCCTCGTTTGTGCCGCTGATTCGCCAAATTTCATCGTTTGTGCCGCATTATTAAGCGAGATATTCGAATGTCAAGTTGGTATGGCCACTTTTTATTTTTGTGTTTTTTCGAAATTTCTTTTTACCATTCTTTTAGACTTCGTTTGTGCCAGCGATTCACCATATTTCATCGTTTGTGCCGCGTTTATAGGCGAGATATTAGGATGTAAATTTAATATGACAAAAATTGATACACTTTTTATTTTTTAAACTTTTTCAAAATTTCTTTTGGCCAATCTATTTGGCCTCGTTTGTGCCGCTGATTCCCCAAATTTCATCGTTTGTGCCGCATTATTAAGCGAGATATTCGCATGTCAAGTTGGTATGGCCACTTTTTATTTTTGAGTTTTTTCAAAATTTCTTTTTACCTTTCTTTTAGGCTTCGTTTGTGCCAGCGATTCACCAGGTTTAATCGTTTGTGCTGCATTTTTAGGCGAGATATTCGTATGTCAATTTGGAATTGCCACTTTTTATTTTTTGAGTTTTTTGAAAATTTCATTTTACCAATCGTTTGTGCCGCGCTTGTGCCGTCCTTTCCCAAAATTTCAGCCATTAAGCCCCAAAATTAAAAAAGTTATTAAAGATTTAAAGTGGCTATACCAACTTGACGGAAGTTGGACACGCGATTTCGCTTGTTTTTGAGATTTTTCAAAATTTTTTTTCACCATTCTCTTTGGCCTCGTTTGTGCCGGCGATTCACCAAGTTTCATCTTTTGTGCCGCAATATTAATGAAGGTATTAAATAAAAACTGTTACTGACATACTGACGCCAGCAGCGCTTCTCTACGTCAACTAAAGTAACTACCTGCCAGAATACACCAGCGGTTGATGGGTTGATAATTTATCTATAAATACATATCTATTACAGCAAATAATAGTATTTTTCTTTTACCTACAACTTTAGAAATAACTATTTTAGTAATATAAAAAGTTTTTTCGTTTTTACCGCCATACCATGCGAGACATTAGCGTGTCAATTAAATATGAGAAAAAATAATATAACTTTTCATATTTTGAATTTTTTCGAAATTTCTTTTTGCCAATCTCTTTAGCCTCGTTTCTGCTAGCGATTCGTCGAGTTTCATCGTTGGTGCCGCATTATTACGCGAGATATTCGCATGTCAAGTTGGAATGGCCACTTTTTGTTTTTGATTTTTTCAATATTTCTTGTTATCATTCTTTTAGGCTTCGTTTGTGCCGGCGATTCACCAAGTTAAATCGTTTGTGTTGCATTTTTAGACGAGATATTCGCATGTCAATTCAACATGACAAAAATTGTTATAACTTTTTATTTTTTGATTTTTTCAAAAAATTTTTTACCATTCTTTTTGGCCTTTTTTGTGCCGGTGATTCACCAAGTTTCATCCTTTGTGCCGCAATATTAATGGAGGTATTAAATAAAAACTGTTACTGACATACTGACGCCAGCAGCGCTTCTCTACGTCAACTAAAGTAACTAGCTGCCAGAATACACCAGCGGTTGATGGGTTGATAATTTATCTATAAATACATATCTATTACAGCAAATAATAGTATTTTTCTTTTACCTACAACTTTAGAAATAAGTATTTTAGTAATATAAAAAGTTTTTTTCGTTTTTACCGCCATACCATGCGAGACATTAGCGTGTCAATTAAATATGAGAAAAATTAATATAACTTTTCATATTTTGAATTTTTTCAAAATTTCTTTTTGCCAATCTCTTTAGCCTCGTTTCTGCTAGCGATTCGTCGAGTTTCATCGTTGGTGCCGCATTATTACGCGAGATATTCGCATGTCAAGTTGGAATGGCCACTTTTTGTTTTTGATTTTTTCAATATTTCTTGTTATCATTCTTTTAGGCTTCGTTGTGCCGGCGATTCACCAAGTTAAATCGTTTGTGTTGCATTTTAGACGAGATATTCGCATGTCAATTCAACATGACAAAAATTGTTATAACTTTTTATTTTTTGATTTTTCAAAAAAATTTTTACCATTCTTTTTGGCCTTGTTTGTGCCGGTGATTCACCAAGTTTCATCCTTTGTGCCGCAATATTAAAGAAGTTATTAATGAAAAACTGTTACTGACATACTGACGCCAGCAGCGCATCTCTACGTCAACTAAAGTAACTAACTGCCAGCATACACCAGTGGTTGATGGGTTGATAATTTATATATAAATACATATGTATTACAGCAAATAAAAGTATTTTTCTTTTACCTACAACTTTACAAATAAATATTTTGGTAATATAAAAAGTTTTTTTCGTTTTTACCGCCATACCAAGCGGGATATTAGCGTGTCAAGTAAATATGAGAAAAATTAATATAACTTTTCATATTTTGAATTTTTTCAAAATTTCTTTTTGCCAATCTCTTTGGCCTCGTTTCTGCTAGCGATTCGTCGAGTTTCATCGTTTGTGCCGCATTATTACGCGAGATATTCGCATGTCAAGTTGGTATGGCCACTTTTTATTTTTGAGTTTTTTCAAAATTTCCTTTTACCTATCATTTAGGCTTCGTTTGTGCCGGCGATTCACCAAGTTTCATCCTTTGTGCCGCAATATTAAAGAAGTTATTATGGAAAAACTGTTACTGACATACTGACGCCAGCAGCGCATCTCTACGTCAACTAAAGTAACTAAGTGCCAGTATACAACAGCGGTTGATGGCTTGATAATTTATCTATAAATACATATCTATTACAGCAAATATCAGTATTTTTCTTTTAGCTACAACTTTAGAAATAACTATTTTAGTAATATAAAAAGTTTTTTTCGTTTTTATCGCCATACCAAGCGAGATATTAGCGTGTCAATTTAATATGACAAAAATTGATATAACTTTTTTTTTTGAACTTATTCACAATTTCTTTTTGCCAACCTCTTTGGCCTCGTTTGTGCCGCTGATTCGCCAAATTTCATCGTTTGTGCCGCATTATTAAGCGAGATATTCGAATGTCAAGTTGGTATGGCCACTTTTTATTTTGGAGTTTTTTCAAAATTTCTTTTTACCATTCTTTTAGGCTTCGTTTGTGCCAGCGATTCACCATATTTCATCGTTTGTGCCGCATTTATAGGCGAGATATTAGCATGTAAATTTAATATGACAAAAATTGATACACTTTTTATTTTTTAAACTTTTTCAAAATTTCTTTTGGCCAATCTATTTGGCCTCGTTTGTGCCGCTGATTCCCCAAATTTCATCGTTTGTGCCGCATTATTAAGCGAGATATTCGCATGTCAATTTGGTATGGCCACTTTTTATTTTTGAGTTTTTTCAAAATTTCTTTTTACCAAACGTTAGTGCCGCGTTTGTGCCCTCCTTTCCCAAAATTTCAGCCATTAAGCTCAAAAATTGAAAAAGTTATTAAGGATTTAAAGTGGCCATACCAACTTGACGGAAGTTGGACACGCGATTTCGCTTGTCTTTGAGATTTATCCAAAGTTTTTTTACCATTATCTTTGGCCTTGTTTGTGCCGGCGATTCACCAAGTTTCATCGTTTCTGCCGCAATATTAAAGAAGTTATTAAAGAAAAACTGTTACTGACATACTGACGCCAGCAGCGCATCTCTACGTCAACTAAAGTAACTACCTGCCAGAATACACCAGCGGTTGATGGGTTGATAATTTATCTATAAATACATATCTATTACAGCAAATAATAGTATTTTTCTTTTACCTACAACTTTAGAAATAACTATTTTAGTAATATAAAAAGTTTTTTTCGTTTTTACCGCCATACCATGCGAGATATTAGCGTGTCAATTAAATATGAGAAAAATTAATATAACTTTTCATATTTTGAATTTTTTCGAAATTTCTTTTTGCCAATCTCTTTAGCCTCGTTTCTGCTAGCGATTCGTCGAGTTTCATCGTTGGTGCCGCATTATTACGCGAGATATTCGCATGTCAAGTTGGTATGGCCACTTTTTATTTTTGAGGTTTTTCAAAATTTCCTTTTACCTATCATTTAGGCTTCGTTTGTGCCGGCGATTCTCCAAGTTTCATACTTTGTGCCGCAATATTAAAGAAGTTATTAAAGAAAAACTGTTACTGACATACTGACGCCAGCAGCGCATCTCTACGTCAACTAAAGTAACTAACTGCCAGCATACAACAGCGGTTGATGGCTTGATAATTTATCTATAAATACATATCTATTACAGCAAATATCAGTATTTTTCTTTTACCTACAACTTTAGAGATAACTATTTTAGTAATATAAAAAGTTTTTTTCGTTTTTATCGCCATACCAAGCGAGATATTAGCGTGTCAATTTAATATGACAAAAATTGATATAACTTTTTTTTTTGAACTTATACAAAATTTCTTTTTGCCAATCTCTTTGGCCTCGTTTGTGCCGCTGATTCGCCAAATTTCATCGTTTGTGCCGCATTATTAAGCGAGATATTCGAATGTCAAGTTGGTATGGCCACTTTTTATTTTTGTGTTTTTTCGAAATTTCTTTTTACCATTCTTTTAGACTTCGTTTGTGCCAGCGATTCACCATATTTCATCGTTTGTGCCGCGTTTATAGGCGAGATATTAGGATGTAAATTTAATATGACAAAAATTGATACACTTTTTATTTTTTAAACTTTTTCAAAATTTCTTTTGGCCAATCTATTTGGCCTCGTTTGTGCCGCTGATTCCCCAAATTTCATCGTTTGTGCCGCATTATTAAGCGAGATATTCGCATGTCAAGTTGGTATGGCCACTTTTTATTTTTGAGTTTTTTCAAAATTTCTTTTTACCTTTCTTTTAGGCTTCGTTTGTGCCAGCGATTCACCAGGTTTAATCGTTTGTGCTGCATTTTTAGGCGAGATATTCGTATGTCAATTTGGAATTGCCACTTTTTATTTTTTGAGTTTTTTGAAAATTTCATTTTACCAATCGTTTGTGCCGCGCTTGTGCCGTCCTTTCCCAAAATTTCAGCCATTAAGCTCCAAAATTAAAAAAGTTATTAAAGATTTAAAGTGGCTATACCAACTTGACGGAAGTTGGACACGCGATTTCGCTTGTTTTTGAGATTTTTCAAAATTTTTTTTCACCATTCTCTTTGGCCTCGTTTGTGCCGGCGATTCACCAAGTTTCATCTTTTGTGCCGCAATATTAATGAAGGTATTAAATAAAAACTGTTACTGACATACTGACGCCAGCAGCGCTTCTCTACGTCAACTAAAGTAACTACCTGCCAGAATACACCAGCGGTTGATGGGTTGATAATTTATCTATAAATACATATCTATTACAGCAAATAATAGTATTTTTCTTTTACCTACAACTTTAGAAATAACTATTTTAGTAATATAAAAAGTTTTTTCGTTTTTACCGCCATACCATGCGAGACATTAGCGTGTCAATTAAATATGAGAAAAATTAATATAACTTTTCATATTTTGAATTTTTTCGAAATTTCTTTTTGCCAATCTCTTTAGCCTCGTTTCTGCTAGCGATTCGTCGAGTTTCATCGTTGGTGCCGCATTATTACGCGAGATATTCGCATGTCAAGTTGGAATGGCCACTTTTTGTTTTTGATTTTTTCAATATTTCTTGTTATCATTCTTTTAGGCTTCGTTTGTGCCGGCGATTCACCAAGTTAAATCGTTTGTGTTGCATTTTTAGACGAGATATTCGCATGTCAATTCAACATGACAAAAATTGTTATAACTTTTTATTTTTTGATTTTTTCAAAAAATTTTTTACCATTCTTTTTGGCCTTTTTTGTGCCGGTGATTCACCAAGTTTCATCCTTTGTGCCGCAATATTAATGGAGGTATTAAATAAAAACTGTTACTGACATACTGACGCCAGCAGCGCTTCTCTACGTCAACTAAAGTAACTACCTGCCAGAATACACCAGCGGTTGATGGGTTGATAATTTATCTATAAATACATATCTATTACAGCAAATAATAGTATTTTTCTTTTACCTACAACTTTAGAAATAAGTATTTTAGTAATATAATAAGTTTTTTTCGTTTTTACCGCCATACCATGCGAGACATTAGCGTGTCAATTAAATATGAGAAAAATTAATATAACTTTTCATATTTTGAATTTTTTCAAAATTTCTTTTTGCCAATCTCTTTAGCCTCGTTTCTGCTAGCGATTCGTCGAGTTTCATCGTTGGTGCCGCATTATTACGCGAGATATTCGCATGTCAAGTTGGAATGGCCACTTTTTGTTTTTGATTTTTTCAATATTTCTTGTTATCATTCTTTTAGGCTTCGTTGTGCCGGCGATTCACCAAGTTAAATCGTTTGTGTTGCATTTTAGACGAGATATTCGCATGTCAATTCAACATGACAAAAATTGTTATAACTTTTTATTTTTTGATTTTTCAAAAAATTTTTTACCATTCTTTTTGGCCTTGTTTGTGCCGGTGATTCACCAAGTTTCATCCTTTGTGCCGCAATATTAAAGAAGTTATTAATGAAAAACTGTTACTGACATACTGACGCCAGCAGCGCATCTCTACGTCAACTAAAGTAACTAACTGCCAGCATACACCAGTGGTTGATGGGTTGATAATTTATATATAAATACATATGTATTACAGCAAATAAAAGTATTTTTCTTTTACCTACATCTTTAGAAATAACTATTTTAGTAATATAAAAAGTTTTTTTCGTTTTTACCGCCATACCATGCGAGATATTAGCGTGTCAATTAAATATGAGAAAAATTAATATAACTTTTCATATTTTGAATTTTTTCAAAATTTCTTTTTGCCAATCTCTGTAGCCTCGTTTCTGCTAGCGATTCGTCGAGTTTCATCGTTGGCGCCGCATTATTACGCGAGATATTCGCATGTCAAATTGGTATGGTCACTTTTTATTTTTGAGTTTTTTTAAAATTTCTTTTTACCATTCTTTTAGGCTTTGATTGTGTCGGCGATTCACCAAGTTTCGTCGTTTTTGTCGCATTTTTAGGCGAGTTATTCGCATGTCAATTTAAGATGACAAAAATTGATATAACTTTTTTTTTGAACTTTTTCCAAATTTCTTTTTGCCAATCTCTTTGGCCACGTTTGTGCCGCTGATTCGCCAAATTTCATCGTTTGTGCCGCATTTTTAAGCGAGATATTCGCATGTCAAGTTGGTATGGCCACTTTTTATGTTTGAGTTTTTTCAAAAATTCTTTTTACTATTCTTTTAGGCTTCGTTTGTGCCAGCGATTCACCATATTTCATCGTTTGTGCCGCATTTATAGGCGAAATATTAGCATGTAAATTTAATATGACAAAAATTGATACACTTTTTATTTTTTAAACTTTTTCAAAATTTCTTTTGGCCAATCTATTTGGCCTCGTTTGTGCCGCTGATTCCCCAAATTTCATCGTTTGTGCCGCATTATTAAGCGAGATATTCGCATGTCAAGTTGGTATGGCCACTTTTTATTTTTTAAACTTTTTCAAAATTTCTTTTGGCCAATCTATTTGGCCTCGTTTGTGCCGCTGATTCCCCAAATTTCATCGTTTGTGCCGCATTATTAAGCGAGATATTCGCATGTCAAGTTGGTATGGCCACTTTTTATTTTTGAGTTTTTTCAAAATTTCTTTTTACCAAACGTTAGTGCCGCGTTTGTGCCCTCCTTTCCCAAAATTTCAGCCATTAAGCTCAAAAATTGAAAAAGTTATTAAGGATTTAAAGTGGCCATACCAACTTGACGGAAGTTGGACACGCGATTTCGCTTGTCTTTGAGATTTATCCAAAGTTTTTTTACCATTATCTTTGGCCTTGTTTGTGCCGGCGATTCACCAAGTTTCATCGTTTCTGCCGCAATGTTAAAGAAGTTATTAAAGAAAAACTGTTACTGACATACTGACGCCAGCAGCGCATCTCTACGTCAACTAAAGTAACTACCTGCCAGAATACACCAGCGGTTGATGGGTTGATAATTTATCTATAAATACATATCTATTACAGCAAATAATAGTATTTTTCTTTTACCTACAACTTTAGAAATAACTATTTTAGTAATATAAAAAGTTTTTTTCGTTTTTACCGCCATACCATGCGAGATATTAGCGTGTCAATTAAATATGAGAAAAATTAATATAACTTTTCATATTTTGAATTTTTTCGAAATTTCTTTTTGCCAATCTCTTTAGCCTCGTTTCTGCTAGCGATTCGTCGAGTTTCATCGTTGGTGCCGCATTATTACGCGAGATATTCGCATGTCAAGTTGGTATGGCCACTTTTTATTTTTGAGGTTTTTCAAAATTTCCTTTTACCTATCATTTAGGCTTCGTTTGTGCCGGCGATTCTCCAAGTTTCATACTTTGTGCCGCAATATTAAAGAAGTTATTAAAGAAAAACTGTTACTGACATACTGACGCCAGCAGCGCATCTCTACGTCAACTAAAGTAACTAACTGCCAGCATACAACAGCGGTTGATGGCTTGATAATTTATCTATAAATACGTATCTATTACAGCAAATATCAGTATTTTTCTTTTACTTACAACTTTAGAGATAACTATTTTAGTAATATAAAAAGTTTTTTTCGTTTTTATCGCCATACCAAGCGAGATATTAGCGTGTCAATTTAATATGACAAAAATTGATATAACTTTTTTTTTTGAACTTATACAAAATTTCTTTTTGCCAATCTCTTTGGCCTCGTTTGTGCCGCTGATTCGCCAAATTTCATCGTTTGTGCCGCATTATTAAGCGAGATATTCGAATGTCAAGTTGGTATGGCCACTTTTTATTTTTGTGTTTTTTCGAAATTTCTTTTTACCATTCTTTTAGACTTCGTTTGTGCCAGCGATTCACCATATTTCATCGTTTGTGCCGCGTTTGTAGGCGAGATATTAGGATGTAAATTTAATATGACAAAAATTGATACACTTTTTATTTTTTAAACTTTTTCAAAATTTCTTTTGGCCAATCTATTTGGCCTCGTTTGTGCCGCTGATTCCCCAAATTTCATCGTTTGTGCCGCATTATTAAGCGAGATATTCGCATGTCAAGTTGGTATGGCCACTTTTTATTTTTGAGTTTTTTCAAAATTTCTTTTTACCTTTCTTTTAGGCTTCGTTTGTGCCAGCGATTCACCAGGTTTAATCGTTTGTGCTGCATTTTTAGGCGAGATATTCGTATGTCAATTTGGAATTGCCACTTTTTATTTTTTGAGTTTTTTGAAAATTTCATTTTACCAATCGTTTGTGCCGCGCTTGTGCCGTCCTTTCCCAAAATTTCAGCCATTAAGCTCCAAAATTAAAAAAGTTATTAAAGATTTAAAGTGGCTATACCAACTTGACGGAAGTTGGACACGCGATTTCGCTTGTTTTTGAGATTTTTCAAAATTTTTTTTCACCATTCTCTTTGGCCTCGTTTGTGCCGGCGATTCACCAAGTTTCATCTTTTGTGCCGCAATATTAATGAAGGTATTAAATAAAAACTGTTACTGACATACTGACGCCAGCAGCGCTCCTCTACGTCAACTAAAGTAACTACCTGCCAGAATACACCAGCGGTTGATGGGTTGATAATTTATCTATAAATACATATCTATTACAGCAAATAATAGTATTTTTCTTTTACCTACAACTTTAGAAATAAGTATTTTAGTAATATAAAAAGTTTTTTTCGTTTTTACCGCCATACCATGCGAGACATTAGCGTGTCAATTAAATATGAGAAAAATTAATATAACTTTTCATATTTTGAATTTTTTCAAAATTTCTTTTTGCCAATCTCTTTAGCCTCGTTTCTGCTAGCGATTCGTCGAGTTTCATCGTTGGTGCCGCATTATTACGCGAGATATTCGCATGTCAAGTTGGAATGGCCACTTTTTGTTTTTGATTTTTTCAATATTTCTTGTTATCATTCTTTTAGGCTTCGTTGTGCCGGCGATTCACCAAGTTAAATCGTTTGTGTTGCATTTTAGACGAGATATTCGCATGTCAATTCAACATGACAAAAATTGTTATAACTTTTTATTTTTTGATTTTTCAAAAAAATTTTTACCATTCTTTTTGGCCTTGTTTGTGCCGGTGATTCACCAAGTTTCATCCTTTGTGCCGCAATATTAAAGAAGTTATTAATGAAAAACTGTTACTGACATACTGACGCCAGCAGCGCATCTCTACGTCAACTAAAGTAACTAACTGCCAGCATACACCAGTGGTTGATGGGTTGATAATTTATATATAAATACATATGTATTACAGCAAATAAAAGTATTTTTCTTTTACCTACAACTTTACAAATAAATATTTTGGTAATATAAAAAGTTTTTTTCGTTTTTACCGCCATACCAAGCGGGATATTAGCGTGTCAAGTAAATATGAGAAAAATTAATATAACTTTTCATATTTTGAATTTTTTCAAAATTTCTTTTTGCCAATCTCTTTGGCCTCGTTTCTGCTAGCGATTCGTCGAGTTTCATCGTTTGTGCCGCATTATTACGCGAGATATTCGCATGTCAAGTTGGTATGGCCACTTTTTATTTTTGAGTTTTTTCAAAATTTCCTTTTACCTATCATTTAGGCTTCGTTTGTGCCGGCGATTCACCAAGTTTCATCCTTTGTGCCGCAATATTAAAGAAGTTATTATGGAAAAACTGTTACTGACATACTGACGCCAGCAGCGCATCTCTACGTCAACTAAAGTAACTAAGTGCCAGTATACAACAGCGGTTGATGGCTTGATAATTTATCTATAAATACATATCTATTACAACAAATAATAGTATTTTTCTTTTACCTACAACTTTACAAATAAATATTTTGGTAATATAAAAAGTTTTTTTCGTTTTTACCGCTATACCAAGCGGGATATTAGCGTGTCAATTAAATATGAGAAAAATTAATATAACTTTTCATATTTTGAATTTTTTCAAAATTTCTTTTTGCCAATCTCTTTGGCCCCGTTTCTGCTAGTGATTCGCCAAATTTCATCGTTTGTGCCGCATTATTAAGCGAGATATTTGCATGTCAAGTTGGTATGGCCACTTTTTATTTTTGAGTTTTTTCAAAATTTCTTTTTACTATTCTTTTAGGCTTTGTTTGTGCCGGCGATTCACCAAGTTAATTCGTTTGTGCCGCATTTTTAGGCGAGATATTCGCATGTCAATTTAATATGACAAAAATTGATATAACTTTTTATTTTTTGAACTTATTCAAAATTTTTTTTTACCATTCTCTTTGGCCTCGTTTGTGCCGGCGATTCACCAAGTTTCATCTTTTGTGCCGCAATATTAATGAAGTTATTAAAGAAAAACTGTTACTGACTTACTGACGCCAGCAGCGCATCTCTACGTCAACTAAAGTAACTACCTGCCAGAATACACCAGCGGTTGATGGGTTGATAATTTATCTATAAATACATATCTATTACAGCAAATAATAGTATTTTTCTTTTACCTACATCTTTAGAAATAACTATTTTAGTAATATAAAAAGTTTTTTTCGTTTTTACCGCCATACCATGCGAGATATTAGCGTGTCAATTAAATATGAGAAAAACTAATATAACTTTTCATATTTTGAATTTTTTCAAATTTTCTTTTTGCCAATCTCTTTAGCCTCGTTTCTGCTAGCGATTCGTCGAGTTTCATCGTTGGCGCCGCATTATTACGCGAGATATTCGCATGTCAAATTGGTATGGTCACTTTTTATTTTTGAGTTTTTTTAAAATTTCTTTTTACCATTCTTTTAGGCTTTGATTGTGTCGGCGATTCACCAAGTTTCGTCGTTTTTGTCGCATTTTTAGGCGAGTTATTCGCATGTCAATTTAAGATGACAAAAATTGATATAACTTTTTTTTTGAACTTTTTCCAAATTTCTTTTTGCCAATCTCTTTGGCCACGTTTGTGCCGCTGATTCGCCAAATTTCATCGTTTGTGCCGCATTTTTAAGCGAGATATTCGCATGTCAAGTTGGTATGGCCACTTTTTATGTTTGAGTTTTTTCAAAAATTCTTTTTACTATTCTTTTAGGCTTCGTTTGTGCCAGCGATTCACCAAGTTTCATCGTTTGCGCCGCATTATTACGCGAGATATTCGCATGTCAAGTTGGTATGGCCACTTTTTATTTTTGAGTTTTTTCAAAATTTCGTTTTACCTATCATTTAGGCTTCGTTTCTGCCGGCGATTCACCAAGTTTCATCCTTTGTGCCGCAATATTAAAGAAGTTATTAAAGAAAAACTGTTACTGACATACTGACGCCAGCAGCGCATCTCTACGTCAACTAAAGTAACTAACTGCCAGCATACAACAGCGGTTGATGGCTTGATAATTTATCTATAAATACATATCTATTACAGCAAATATCAGTATTTTTCTTTTACCTACAACTTTAGAAATAACTATTTTAGTAATATAAAAAGTTTTTTTCGTTTTTATCGCCATACCAAGCGAGATATTAGCGTGTCAATTTAATATGACAAAAATTGATATAACTTTTTTTTTTGAACTTATTCACAATTTCTTTTTGCCAATCTCTTTAGCCTCGTTTCTGCTAGCGATTCGTCGAGTTTCATCGTTTGTGCCGCATTATTACGCGAGATATTCGCATGTCAAGTTGGTATGGCCACTTTTTATTTTTGAGTTTTTTCAAAATTTCCTTTTACCTATCATTTAGGCTTCGTTTGTGCCGGCGATTCACCAAGTTTCATCCTTTGTGCCGCAATATTAAAGAAGTTATTATGGAAAAACTGTTACTGACATACTGACGCCAGCAGCGCATCTCTACGTCAACTAAAGTAACTAAGTGCCAGTATACAACAGCGGTTGATGGCTTGATAATTTATCTATAAATACATATCTATTACAACAAATAATAGTATTTTTCTTTTACCTACAACTTTACAAATAAATATTTTGGTAATATAAAAAGTTTTTTTCGTTTTTACCGCTATACCAAGCGGGATATTAGCGTGTCAATTAAATATGAGAAAAATTAATATAACTTTTCATATTTTGAATTTTTTCAAAATTTCTTTTTGCCAATCTCTTTGGCCCCGTTTCTGCTAGTGATTCGCCAAATTTCATCGTTTGTGCCGCATTATTAAGCGAGATATTTGCATGTCAAGTTGGTATGGCCACTTTTTATTTTTGAGTTTTTTCAAAATTTCTTTTTACTATTCTTTTAGGCTTTGTTTGTGCCGGCGATTCACCAAGTTAATTCGTTTGTGCCGCATTTTTAGGCGAGATATTCGCATCTCAATTTAATATGACAAAAATTGATATAACTTTTTATTTTTTGAACTTATTCAAAATTTTTTTTTACCATTCTCTTTGGCCTCGTTTGTGCCGGCGATTCACCAAGTTTCATCTTTTGTGCCGCAATATTAATGAAGTTATTAAAGAAAAACTGTTACTGACTTACTGACGCCAGCAGCGCATCTCTACGTCAACTAAAGTAACTACCTGCCAGAATACACCAGCGGTTGATGGGTTGATAATTTATCTATAAATACATATCTATTACAGCAAATAATAGTATTTTTCTTTTACCTACATCTTTAGAAATAACTATTTTAGTAATATAAAAAGTTTTTTTCGTTTTTACCGCCATACCATGCGAGATATTAGCGTGTCAATTAAATATGAGAAAAACTAATATAACTTTTCATATTTTGAATTTTTTCAAAATTTCTTTTTGCCAATCTCTTTAGCCTCGTTTCTGCTAGCGATTCGTCGAGTTTCATCGTTGGCGCCGCATTATTACGCGAGATATTCGCATGTCAAATTGGTATGGTCACTTTTTATTTTTGAGTTTTTTTAAAATTTCTTTTTACCATTCTTTTAGGCTTTGATTGTGTCGGCGATTCACCAAGTTTCGTCGTTTTTGTCGCATTTTTAGGCGAGTTATTCGCATGTCAATTTAAGATGACAAAAATTGATATAACTTTTTTTTTGAACTTTTTCCAAATTTCTTTTTGCCAATCTCTTTGGCCACGTTTGTGCCGCTGATTCGCCAAATTTCATCGTTTGTGCCGCATTTTTAAGCGAGATATTCGCATGTCAAGTTGGTATGGCCACTTTTTATGTTTGAGTTTTTTCAAAAATTTTTTTTACTATTCTTTTAGGCTTCGTTTGTGCCAGCGATTCACCAAGTTTCATCGTTTGCGCCGCATTATTACGCGAGATATTCGAATGTCAAGTTGGTATGGCCACTTTTTATTTTTGAGTTTTTTCAAAATTTCGTTTTACCTATCATTTAGGCTTCGTTTCTGCCGGCGATTCACCAAGTTTCATCTTTTGTGCCGCAATATTAAAGAAGTTATTAAAGAAAAACTGTTACTGACATACTGACGCCAGCAGCGCATCTCTACGTCAACTAAAGTAACTAACTGCCAGCATACAACAGCGGTTGATGGCTTGATAATTTATCTATAAATACATATCTATTACAGCAAATATCAGTATTTTTCTTTTACCTACAACTTTAGAAATAACTATTTTAGTAATATAAAAAGTTTTTTTCGTTTTTATCGCCATACCAAGCGAGATATTAGCGTGTCAATTTAATATGACAAAAATTGATATAACTTTTTTTTTTGAACTTATTCACAATTTCTTTTTGCCAATCTCTTTAGCCTCGTTTGTGCCGCTGATTCGCCAAATTTCATCGTTTGTGCCGCATTATTAAGCGAGATATTCGAATGTCAAGTTGGTATGGCCACTTTTTATTTTGGAGTTTTTTCAAAATTTCTTTTTACCATTCTTTTAGGCTTCGTTTGTGCCAGCGATTCACCATATTTCATCGTTTGTGCCGCATTTATAGGCGAGATATTAGCATGTAAATTTAATATGACAAAAATTGATACACTTTTTATTTTTTAAACTTTTTCAAAATTTCTTTTGGCCAATCTATTTGGCCTCGTTTGTGCCGCTGATTCCCCAAATTTCATCGTTTGTGCCGCATTATTAAGCGAGATATTCGCATGTCAAGTTGGTATGGCCACTTTTTATTTTTGAGTTTTTTCAAAATTTCTTTTTACCAATATTTTAGGCTACGTTTGCGCCAGCGATTCACCAAGTTTAGTCGTTTGTGCCGCATTTTTAGGCGAGATATTCGCATGCCAATTTGGAATTGCCACTTTTTATTTTTTGAGTTTTTTGAAAATTTCTTTTTACCAAACGTTAGTGCCGCGTTTGTGCCCTCCTTTCCCAAAATTTCAGCCATTAAGCTCAAAAATTGAAAAAGTTATTAAGGATTTAAAGTGGCCATACCAACTTGACGGAAGTTGGACACGCGATTTCGCTTGTCTTTGAGATTTATCCAAAGTTTTTTTACCATTATCTTTGGCCTTGTTTTTGCCGGCGATTCACCAAGTTTCATCGTTTCTGCCGCAATATTAAAGAAGTTATTAAAGAAAAACTGTTACTGACATACTGACGCCAGCAGCGCATCTCTACGTCAACTAAAGTAACTAACTGCCAGAATACACCAGCGGTTGATGGGTTGATAATTTATCTATAAATACATATCTATTACAGCAAATAATAGTATTTTTCTTTTACCTACAACTTTAGAAATAACTATTTTAGTAATATAAAAAGTTTTTTTCGTTTTTACCGCCATACCATGCGAGATATTAGCGTGTCAATTAAATATGAGAAAAATTAATATAACTTTTCATATTTTGAATTTTTTCGAAATTTCTTTTTGCCAATCTCTTTAGCCTCGTTTCTGCTAGCGATTCGTCGAGTTTCATCGTTTGTGCCGCATTATTACGCGAGATATTCGCATGTCAAGTTGGTATCGCCACTTTTTATTTTTGAGTTTTTTCAAAATTTCCTTTTACCTAACATTTAGGCTTCGTTTGTGCCGGCGATTCACCAAGTTTCATCCTTTGTGCCGCAATATTAATGAAGTTATTAAAGAAAAACTGTTACTGACATACTGACGCCAGCAGCGCATCTCTACGTCAACTAAAGTAACTACCTGCCAGAATACACCGGCGGTTGATGGGTTGATAATTTATCTATAAATACATATCTATTACAGCAAATAATAGTATTTTTCTTTTACCTACATCTTTAGAAATAACTATTTTAGTAATATAAAAAGTTGTTTTCGTTTTTACCGCCATACCATGCGAGATATTAGCGTGTCAATTAAATATGAGAAAAATTAATATAACTTTTCATATTTTGAATTTTTTCAAAATTTCTTTTTGCCAATCTCTTTAGCCTCGTTTCTGCTAGCGATTCGTCGAGTTTCATCAATGGCGCCGCATTATTACGCGAGATATTCGCATGTCAAATTGGTATGGTCACTTTTTATTTTTGAGTTTTTTTAAAATTTCTTTTTACCATTCTTTTAGGCTTTGATTGTGTCGGCGATTCACCAAGTTTCGTCGTTTTTGTCGCATTTTTAGGCGAGTTATTCGCATGTCAATTTAAGATGACAAAAATTGATATAACTTTTTTTTTGAACTTTTTCCAAATTTCTTTTTGCCAATCTCTTTGGCCACGTTTGTGCCGCTGATTCGCCAAATTTCATCGTTTGTGCCGCATTTTTAAGCGAGATATTCGCATGTCAAGTTGGTATGGCCACTTTTTATGTTTGAGTTTTTTCAAAAATTCTTTTTACTATTCTTTTAGGCTTCGTTTGTGCCAGCGATTCACCAAGTTTCATCGTTTGTGCCGCATTATTACGCGAGATATTCGCATGTCAAGTTGGTATGGCCACTTTTTATTTTTGAGTTTTTTCAGAATTTCGTTTTACCTATCATTTAGGCTTCGTTTCTGCCGGCGATTCACCAAGTTTCATCCTTTGTGCCGCAATATTAAAGAAGTTATTAAAGAAAAACTGTTACTGACATACTGACGCCAGCAGCGCATCTCTACGTCAACTAAAGTAACTAACTGCCAGCATACAACAGCGGTTGATGGCTTGATAATTTATCTATAAATACATATCTATTACAGCAAATATCAGTATTTTTCTTTTACCTACAACTTTAGAGATAACTATTTTAGTAATATAAAAAGTTTTTTTCGTTTTTATCGCCATACCAAGCGAGATATTAGCGTGTCAATTTAATATGACAAAAATTGATATAACTTTTTTTTTTGAACTTATACAAAATTTCTTTTTGCCAATCTCTTTGGCCTCGTTTGTGCCGCTGATTCGCCAAATTTCATCGTTTGTGCCGCATTATTAAGGGAGATATTCGAATGTCAAGTTGGTATGGCCACTTTTTATTTTTGAGTTTTTTCAAAATTTCTTTTTACCAATATTTTAGGCTACGTTTGCGCCAGCGATTCACCAAGTTTAGTCGTTTGTGCCGCATTTTTAGGCGAGATATTCGCATGCCAATTTGGAATTGCCACTTTTTATTTTTTGAGTTTTTTGAAAATTTCTTTTTACCAAACGTTAGTGCCGCGTTTGTGCACTCCTTTCCCAAAATTTCAGCCATTAAGCTCAAAAATTGAAAAAGTTATTAAGGATTTAAAGTGGCCATACCAACTTGACGGAAGTTGGACACGCGATTTCGCTTGTCTTTGAGATTTATCCAAAGTTTTTTTACCATTATCTTTGGCCTTGTTTGTGCCGGCGATTCACCAAGTTTCATCGTTTCTGCCGCAATATTAAAGAAGTTATTAAAGAAAAACTGTTACTGACATACTGACGCCAGCAGCGCATCTCTACGTCAACTAAAGTAACTACCTGCCAGAATACACCAGCGGTTGATGGGTTGATAATTTATCTATAAATACATATCTATTACAGCAAATAATAGTATTTTTCTTTTACCTACAACTTTAGAAATAACTATTTTAGTAATATAAAAAGTTTTTTTCGTTTTTACCGCCATACCATGCGAGATATTAGCGTGTCAATTAAATATGAGAAAAATTAATATAACTTTTCATATTTTGAATTTTTTCGAAATTTCTTTTTGCCAATCTCTTTAGCCTCGTTTCTGCTAGCGATTCGTCGAGTTTCATCGTTTGTGCCGCATTATTACGCGAGATATTCGCATGTCAAGTTGGTATCGCCACTTTTTATTTTTGAGTTTTTTCAAAATTTCCTTTTACCTAACATTTAGGCTTCGTTTGTGCCGGCGATTCACCAAGTTTCATCCTTTGTGCCGCAATATTAATGAAGTTATTAAAGAAAAACTGTTACTGACATACTGACGCCAGCAGCGCATCTCTACGTCAACTAAAGTAACTACCTGCCAGAATACACCGGCGGTTGATGGGTTGATAATTTATCTATAAATACATATCTATTACAGCAAATAATAGTATTTTTCTTTTACCTACATCTTTAGAAATAACTATTTTAGTAATATAAAAAGTTTTTTTCGTTTTTACCGCCATACCATGCGAGATATTAGCGTGTCAATTAAATATGAGAAAAATTAATATAACTTTTGATATTTTGAATTTTTTCAAAATTTCTTTTTGCCAATCTCTTTAGCCTCGTTTCTGCTAGCGATTCGTCGAGTTTCATCGTTGGCGCCGCATTATTACGCGAGATATTCGCATGTCAAATTGGTATGGTCACTTTTTATTTTTGAGTTTTTTTAAAATTTCTTTTTACCATTCTTTTAGGCTTTGATTGTGTCGGCGATTCACCAAGTTTCGTCGTTTTTGTCGCATTTTTAGGCGAGTTATTCGCATGTCAATTTAAGATGACAAAAATTGATATAACTTTTTTTTTGAACTTTTTCCAAATTTCCCACGTTTGTGCCGCTGATTCGCCAAATTTCATCGTTTGTGCCGCATTTTTAGCGAGATATTCGCATGTCAAGTTGGTATGGCCACTTTTTATGTTTGAGTTTTTTCAAAAATTCTTTTTACTATTCTTTTAGGCTTTGTTTGTGCCAGCGATTCACCAAGTTTCATCGTTTGTGCCGCATTATTACGCGAGATATTCGCATGTCAAGTTGGTATGGCCACTTTTTATTTTTGAGTTTTTTCAGAATTTCGTTTTACCTATCATTTAGGCTTCGTTTCTGCCGGCGATTCACCAAGTTTCATCCTTTGTGCCGCAATATTAAAGAAGTTATTAAAGAAAAACTGTTACTGACATACTGACGCCAGCAGCGCATCTCTACGTCAACTAAAGTAACTAACTGCCAGCATACAACAGCGGTTGATGGCTTGATAATTTATCTATAAATACATATCTATTACAGCAAATATCAGTATTTTTCTTTTACCTACAACTTTAGAAATAACTATTTTAGTAATATAAAAAGTTTTTTTCGTTTTTATCGCCATACCAAGCGAGATATTAGCGTGTCAATTTAATATGACAAAAATTGATATAACTTTTTTTTTTGAACTTATTCACAATTTCTTTTTGCCAATCTCTTTGGCCTCGTTTGTGCCGCTGATTCGCCAAATTTCATCGTTTGTGCCGCATTATTAAGCGAGATATTCGAATGTCAAGTTGGTATGGCCACTTTTTATTTTGGAGTTTTTTCAAAATTTCTTTTTACCATTCTTTTAGGCTTCGTTTGTGCCAGCGATTCACCATATTTCATCGTTTGTGCCGCATTTATAGGCGAAATATTAGCATGTAAATTTAATATGACAAAAATTGATACACTTTTTATTTTTTAAACTTTTTCAAAATTTCTTTTGGCCAATCTATTTGGCCTCGTTTGTGCCGCTGATTCCCCAAATTTCATCGTTTGTGCCGCATTATTAAGCGAGATATTCGCATATCAAGTTGGTATGGCCACTTTTTATTTTTGAGTTTTTTCAAAATTTCTTTTTACCAATATTTTAGGCTACGTTTGCGCCAGCGATTCACCAAGTTTAGTCGTTTGTGCCGCATTTTTAGGCGAGATATTCGCATGTCAATTTGGAATTGCCACTTTTTATTTTTTGAGTTTTTTGAAAATTTCTTTTTACCAAACGTTAGTGCCGCGTTTGTGCCCTCCTTTCCCAAATTTCTGCCATTAAGCTCAAAAATTGAAAAAGTTATTAAGGATTTAAAGTGGCCATACCAACTTGACGGAAGTTGGACACGCGATTTCGCTTGTCTTTGAGATTTATCCAAAGTTTTTTTACCATTATCTTTGGCCTTGTTTGTGCCGGCGATTCACCAAGTTTCATCGTTTCTGCCGCAATATTAAAGAAGTTATTAAAGAAAAACTGTTACTGACATACTGACGCCAGCAGCGCATCTCTACGTCAACTAAAGTAACTACCTGCCAGAATACACCAGCGGTTGATGGGTTGATAATTTATCTATAAATACATATCTATTACAGCAAATAATAGTATTTTTCTTTTACCTACAACTTTAGAAATAACTATTTTAGTAATATAAAAAGTTTTTTTCGTTTTTACCGCCATACCATGCGAGATATTAGCGTGTCAATTAAATATGAGAAAAATTAATATAACTTTTCATATTTTGAATTTTTTCGAAATTTCTTTTTGCCAATCTCTTTAGCCTCGTTTCTGCTAGCGATTCGTCGAGTTTCATCGTTGGTGCCGCATTATTACGCGAGATATTCGCATGTCAAGTTGGTATGGCCACTTTTTATTTTTGAGGTTTTTCAAAATTTCCTTTTACCTATCATTTAGGCTTCGTTTGTGCCGGCGATTCTCCAAGTTTCATACTTTGTGCCGCAATATTAAAGAAGTTATTAAAGAAAAACTGTTACTGACATACTGACGCCAGCAGCGCATCTCTACGTCAACTAAAGTAACTAACTGCCAGCATACAACAGCGGTTGATGGCTTGATAATTTATCTATAAATACATATCTATTACAGCAAATATCAGTATTTTTCTTTTACCTACAACTTTAGAGATAACTATTTTAGTAATATAAAAAGTTTTTTTCGTTTTTATCGCCATACCAAGCGAGATATTAGCGTGTCAATTTAATATGACAAAAATTGATATAACTTTTTTTTTTGAACTTATACAAAATTTCTTTTTGCCAATCTCTTTGGCCTCGTTTGTGCCGCTGATTCGCCAAATTTCATCGTTTGTGCCGCATTATTAAGCGAGATATTCGAATGTCAAGTTGGTATGGCCACTTTTTATTTTTGTGTTTTTTCGAAATTTCTTTTTACCATTCTTTTAGACTTCGTTTGTGCCAGCGATTCACCATATTTCATCGTTTGTGCCGCGTTTATAGGCGAGATATTAGGATGTAAATTTAATATGACAAAAATTGATACACTTTTTATTTTTTAAACTTTTTCAAAATTTCTTTTGGCCAATCTATTTGGCCTCGTTTGTGCCGCTGATTCCCCAAATTTCATCGTTTGTGCCGCAATATTAAGCGAGATATTCGCATGTCAAGTTGGTATGGCCACTTTTTATTTTTGAGTTTTTTCAAAATTTCTTTTTACCTTTCTTTTAGGCTTCGTTTGTGCCAGCGATTCACCAGGTTTAATCGTTTGTGCTGCATTTTTAGGCGAGATATTCATATGTCAATTTGGAATTGCCACTTTTTATTTTTTGAGTTTTTTGAAAATTTCATTTTACCAATCGTTTGTGCCGCGCTTGTGCCGTCCTTTCCCAAAATTTCAGCCATTAAGCTCCAAAATTAAAAAAGTTATTAAAGATTTAAAGTGGCTATACCAACTTGACGGAAGTTGGACACGCGATTTCGCTTGTTTTTGAGATTTTTCAAAATTTTTTTTCACCATTCTCTTTGGCCTCGTTTGTGCCGGCGATTCACCAAGTTTCATCTTTTGTGCCGCAATATTAATGAAGGTATTAAATAAAAACTGTTACTGACATACTGACGCCAGCAGCGCTTCTCTACGTCAACTAAAGTAACTACCTGCCAGAATACACCAGCGGTTGATGGGTTGATAATTTATCTATAAATACATATCTATTACAGCAAATAATAGTATTTTTCTTTTACCTACAACTTTAGAAATAACTATTTTAGTAATATAAAAAGTTTTTTTCGTTTTTACCGCCATACCAAGCGGGATATTAGCGTGTCAATTAAATATGAGAAAAATTAATATAACTTTTCATATTTTGAATTTTTTCAAAATTTCTTTTTGCCAATCTCTTTGGCCTCGTTTCTGCTAGTGATTCGCCAAATTTCATCGTTTGTGCCGCATTATTAAGCGAGATATTTGCATGTCAAGTTGGTACGGCCACTTTTTATTTTTGAGTTTTTTCAAAATTTCTTTTTACTATTCTTTTAGGCTTTGTTTGTGCCGGCGATTCACCAAGTTAATTCGTTTGTGCCGCATTTTTAGGCGAGATATTCGCATGTCAATTTAATATGACAAAAATTGATATAACTTTTTATTTTTTGAACTTATTCAAAATTTTTTTTTACCATTCTCTTTGGCCTCGTTTGTGCCGGCGATTCACCAAGTTTCATCCTTTGTGCCGCAATATTAAAGAAGTTATTAAAGAAAAACTGTTACTGACATACTGACGCCAGCAGCGCATCTCTACGTCAACTAAAGTAACTAACTGCCAGCATACAACAGCGGTTGATGGCTTGATAATTTATCTATAAATACATATCTATTACAGCAAATATCAGTATTTTTCTTTTAGCTACAACTTTAGAAATAACTATTTTAGTAATATAAAAAGTTTTTTTCGTTTTTACCGCCATACCATGCGAGATATTAGCGTGTCAATTAAATATGAGAAAAATTAATATAACTTTTCATATTTTGAATTTTTTCGAAATTTTTTTTTGCCAATCTCTTTAGCCTAGTTTCTGCTAGCGATTCGTCGAGTTTCATCGTTGGTGCCGCATTATTACGCGAGATATTCGCATGTCAAGTTGGAATGGCCACTTTTTGTTTTTGATTTTTTCAATATTTCTTGTTATCATTCTTTTAGGCTTTGATTGTGTCGGCGATTCACCAAGTTTCGTCGTTTTTGTCGCATTTTTAGGCGAGTTATTCGCATGTCAATTTAAGATGACAAAAATTGATATAACTTTTTTTTTGAACTTTTTCCAAATTTCTTTTTGCCAATCTCTTTGGCCACGTTTGTGCCGCTGATTCGCCAAATTTCATCGTTTGTGCCGCATTTTTAAGCGAGATATTCGCATGTCAAGTTGGTATGGCCACTTTTTATGTTTGAGTTTTTTCAAAAATTCTTTTTACTATTCTTTTAGGCTTCGTTTGTGCCAGCGATTCACCAAGTTTCATCGTTTGTGCCGCATTATTACGCGAGATATTCGCATGTCAAGTTGGTATGGCCACTTTTTATTTTTGAGTTTTTTCAAAATTTCGTTTTACCTATCATTTAGGCTTCGTTTCTGCCGGCGATTCACCAAGTTTCATCCTTTGTGCCGCAATATTAAAGAAGTTATTAAAGAAAAACTGTTACTGACATACTGACGCCAGCAGCGCATCTCTACGTCAACTAAAGTAACTAACTGCCAGCATACAACAGCGGTTGATGGCTTGATAATTTATCTATAAATACATATCTATTACAGCAAATATCAGTATTTTTCTTTTACCTACAACTTTAGAAATAACTATTTTAGTAATATAAAAAGTTTTTTTCGTTTTTATCGCCATACCAAGCGAGATATTAGCGTGTCAATTTAATATGACAAAAATTGATATAACTTTTTTTTTTGAACTTATTCACAATTTCTTTTTGCCAATCTCATTGGCCTCGTTTGTGCCGCTGATTCGCCAAATTTCATCGTTTGTGCCGCATTATTAAGCGAGATATTCGAATGTCAAGTTGGTATGGCCACTT
Source organism: Rhodnius prolixus (assembly GCF_049639745.1). NCBI lineage: Eukaryota > Metazoa > Arthropoda > Insecta > Hemiptera > Reduviidae > Rhodnius > Rhodnius prolixus. The sequence continues at coordinate 815,609 of NW_027411597.1, forward strand.
TTTATTTTGGAGTTTTTTCATAATTTCTTTTTACCATTCTTTTAGGCTTCGTTTGTGCCAGCGATTCACCATATTTCATCGTTTGTGCCGCATTTATAGGCGAGATATTAGCATGTAAATTTAATATGACAAAAATTGATACACTTTTTATTTTTTAAACTTTTTCAAAATTTCTTTTGGCCAATCTATTTGGCCTCGTTTGTGCCGCTGATTCCCGAAATTTCATCGTTTGTGCCGCATTATTAAGCGAGATATTCGCATGTCAAGTTGGTATGGCCACTTTTTATTTTTGAGTTTTTTCAAAATTTCTTTTTACCTTTCTTTTAGGCTTCGTTTGTGCCAGCGATTCACCAGGTTTAATCGTTTGTGCTGCATTTTTAGGCGAGATATTCGTATGTCAATTTGGAATTGCCACTTTTTATTTTTTGAGTTTTTTGAAAATTTCATTTTACCAATCGTTTGTGCCGCGCTTGTGCCGTCCTTTCCCAAAATTTCAGCCATTAAGCTCCAATATTAAAAAAGTTATTAAAGATTTAAAGTGGCTATACCAACTTGACGGAAGTTGGACACGCGATTTCGCTTGTTTTTGAGATTTTTCAAAATTTTTTTTCACCATTCTCTTTGGCCTCGTTTGTGCCGGCGATTCACCAAGTTTCATCTTTTGTGCCGCAATATTAATGAAGGTATTAAATAAAAACTGTTACTGACATACTGACGCCAGCAGCGCTTCTCTACGTCAACTAAAGTAACTACCTGCCAGAATACACCAGCGGTTGATGGGTTGATAATTTATCTATAAATACATATCTATTACAGCAAATAATAGTATTTTTCTTTTACCTACAACTTTAGAAATAACTATTTTAGTAATATAAAAAGTTTTTTTCGTTTTTACCGCCATACCATGCGAGACATTAGCGTGTCAATTAAATATGAGAAAAATTAATATAACTTTTCATATTTTGAATTTTTTCGAAATTTCTTTTTGCCAATCACTTTATCCTCGTTTCTGCTAGCGATTCGTCGAGTTTCATCGTTGGTGCCGCATTATTACGCGAGATATTCGCATGTCAAGTTGGAATGGCCACTTTTTGTTTTTGATTTTTTCAATATTTCTTGTTATCATTCTTTTAGGCTTCGTTTGTGCCGGCGATTCACCAAGTTAAATCGTTTGTGTTGCATTTTTAGACGAGATATTCGCATGTCAATTCAACATGACAAAAATTGTTATAACTTTTTATTTTTTGATTTTTTCAAAAAAATTTTTACCATTCTTTTTGGCCTTTTTTGTGCCGGTGATTCACCAAGTTTCATCCTTTGTGCCGCAATATTAATGGAGGTATTAAATAAAAACTGTTACTGACATACTGACGCCAGCAGCGCTTCTCTACGTCAACTAAAGTAACTACCTGCCAGTATACACCAGCGGTTGATGGGTTGATAATTTATCTATAAATACATATCTATTACAGCAAATAATAGTATTTTTCTTTTACCTACAACTTTAGAAATAAGTATTTTAGTAATATAAAAAGTTTTTTTCGTTTTTACCGCCATACCATGCGAGACATTAGCGTGTCAATTAAATATGAGAAAAATTAATATAACTTTTCATATTTTGAATTTTTTCAAAATTTTTTTTTGCCAATCTCTTTAGCCTCGTTTCTGCTAGCGATTCGTCGAGTTTCATCGTTGGTGCCGCATTATTACGCGAGATATTCGCATGTCAAGTTGGAATGGCCACTTTTTGTTTTTGATTTTTTCAATATTTCTTGTTATCATTCTTTTAGGCTTCGTTTGTGCCGGCGATTCACCAAGTTAAATCGTTTGTGTTGCATTTTAGACGAGATATTCGCATGTCAATTCAACATGACAAAAATTGTTATAACTTTTTATTTTTTGATTTTTCAAAAAATTTTTTACCATTCTTTTTGGCCTTGTTTGTGCCGGTGATTCACCAAGTTTCATTCTTTGTGCCGCAATATTAAAGAAGTTATTAATGAAAAACTGTTACTGACATACTGACGCCAGCAGCGCAACTCTACGTCAACTAAAGTAACTAACTGCCAGCATACACCAGTGGTTGATGGGTTGATAATTTATATATAAATACATATGTATTACAGCAAATAAAAGTATTTTTCTTTTACCTACAACTTTACAAATAAATATTTTGGTAATATAAAAAGTTTTTTTCGTTTTTACCGCCATACCAAGCGGGATATTAGCGTGTCAAGTAAATATGAGAAAAATTAATATAACTTTTCATATTTTGAATTTTTTCAAAATTTCTTTTTGCCAATCTCTTTGGCCTCGTTTCTGCTAGCGATTCGTCGAGTTTCATCGTTTGTGCCGCATTATTACGCGAGATATTCGCATGTCAAGTTGGTATCGCCACTTTTTATTTTTGAGTTTTTTCAAAATTTCCTTTTACCTATCATTTAGGCTTCGTTTGTGCCGGCGATTCACCAAGTTTCATCCTTTGTGCCGCAATATTAATGAAGTTATTAAAGAAAAACTGTTACTGACATACTGACGCCAGCAGCGCATCTCTACGTCAACTAAAGTAACTACCTGCCAGAATACACCAGCGGTTGATGGGTTGATAATTTATCTATAAATACATATCTATTACAGCAAATAATAGTATTTTTCTTTTACCTACATCTTTACAAATAACTATTTTAGTAATATAAAAAGTTTTTTTCGTTTTTACCGCCATACCATGCGAGATATTAGCGTGTCAATTAAATATGAGAAAAATTAATATAACTTTTCATATTTTGAATTTTTTCAAAATTTCTTTTTGCCAATCTCTTTAGCCTCGTTTCTGCTAGCGATTCGTCGAGTTTCATTGTTGGCGCCGCATTATTACGCGAGATATTCGCATGTCAAATTGGTATGGTCACTTTTTATTTTTGAGTTTTTTTAAAATTTCTTTTTACCATTCTTTTAGGCTTTGATTGTGTCGGCGATTCACCAAGTTTCGTCGTTTTTGTCGCATTTTTAGGCGAGTTATTCGCATGTCAATTTAAGATGACAAAAATTGATATAACTTTTTTTTTGAACTTTTTCCAAATTTCTTTTTGCCAATCTCTTTGGCCACGTTTGTGCCGCTGATTCGCCAAATTTCATCGTTTGTGCCGCATTTTTAAGCGAGATATTCGCATGTCAAGTTGGTATGGCCACTTTTTATGTTTGAGTTTTTTCAAAAATTCTTTTTACTATTCTTTTAGGCTTCGTTTGTGCCAGCGATTCACCAAGTTTCATCGTTTGTGCCGCATTATTACGCGAGATATTCGCATGTCAAGTTGGTATGGCCACTTTTTATTTTTGAGTTTTTTCAAAATTTCGTTTTACCTATCATTTAGGCTTCGTTTCTGCCGGCGATTCACCAAGTTTCATCCTTTGTGCCGCAATATTAAAGAAGTTATTAAAGAAAAACTGTTACTGACATACTGACGCCAGCAGCGCATCTCTACGTCAACTAAAGTAACTAACTGCCAGCATACAACAGCGGTTGATGGCTTGATAATTTATCTATAAATACATATCTATTACAGCAAATATCAGTATTTTTCTTTTACCTACAACTTTAGAAATAACTATTTTAGTAATATAAAAAGTTTTTTTCGTTTTTATCGCCATACCAAGCGAGATATTAGCGTGTCAATTTAATATGACAAAAATTGATATAACTTTTTTTTTTGAACTTATTCACAATTTCTTTTTGCCAATCTCTTTGGCCTCGTTTGTGCCGCTGATTCGCCAAATTTCATCGTTTGTGCCGCATTATTAAGCGAGATATTCGAATGTCAAGTTGGTATGGCCACTTTTTATTTTGGAGTTTTTTCAAAATTTCTTTTTACCATTCTTTTAGGCTTCGTTTGTGCCAGCGATTCACCATATTTCATCGTTTGTGCCGCATTTATAGGCGAGATATTAGCATGTAAATTTAATATGGCAAAAATTGATACACTTTTTATTTTTTAAACTTTTTCAAAATTTCTTTTGGCCAATCTATTTGGCCTCGTTTGTGCCGCTGATTCCCGAAATTTCATCGTTTGTGCCGCATTATTAAGCGAGATATTCGCATGTCATGTTGGTATGGCCACTTTTTATTTTTGAGTTTTTTCAAAATTTCTTTTTACCAATATTTTAGGCTACGTTTGCGCCAGCGATTCACCAAGTTTAGTCGTTTGTGCCGCATTTTTAGGCGAGATATTCGCATGTCAATTTGGAATTGCCACTTTTTATTTTTTGAGTTTTTTGAAAATTTCTTTTTACCAAACGTTAGTGCCGCGTTTGTGCCCTCCTTTCCCAAAATTTCAGCCATTAAGCTCAAAAATTGAAAAAGTTATTAAGGATTTAAAGTGGCCATACCAACTTGACGGAAGTTGGACACGCGATTTCGCTTGTCTTTGAGATTTATCCAAAGTTTTTTTACCATTATCTTTGGCCTTGTTTGTGCCGGCGATTCACCAAGTTTCATCGTTTCTGCCGCAATATTAAAGAAGTTATTAAAGAAAAACTGTTACTGACATACTGACGCCAGCAGCGCATCTCTACGTCAACTAAAGTAACTACCTGCCAGAATACACCAGCGGTTGATGGGTTGATAATTCATCTATAAATACATATCTATTACAGCAAATAATAGTATTTTTCTTTTACCTAAAACTTTAGAAATAACTATTTTAGTAATATAAAAAGTTTTTTTCGTTTTTACCGCCATACCATGCGAGATATTAGCGTGTCAATTAAATATGAGAAAAATTAATATAACTTTTCATATTTTGAATTTTTTCGAAATTTCTTTTTGCCAATCTCTTTAGCCTCGTTTCTGCTAGCGATTCGTCGAGTTTCATCGTTGGTGCCGCATTATTACGCGAGATATTCGCATGTCAAGTTGGTATGGCCACTTTTTATTTTTGAGGTTTTTCAAAATTTCCTTTTACCTATCATTTAGGCTTCGTTTGTGCCGGCGATTCTCCAAGTTTCATACTTTGTGCCGCAATATTAAAGAAGTTATTAAAGAAAAACTGTTACTGACATACTGACGCCAGCAGCGCATCTCTACGTCAACTAAAGTAACTAACTGCCAGCATACAACAGCGGTTGATGGCTTGATAATTTATCTATAAATACATATCTATTACAGCAAATATCAGTATTTTTCTTTTACCTACAACTTTAGAGATAACTATTTTAGTAATATAAAAAGTTTTTTTCGTTTTTATCGCCATACCAAGCAAGATATTAGCGTGTCAATTTAATATGACAAAAATTGATATAACTTTTTTTTTTGAACTTATACAAAATTTCTTTTTGCCAATCTCTTTGGCCTCGTTTGTGCCGCTGATTCGCCAAATTTCATCGTTTGTGCCGCATTATTAAGCGAGATATTCGAATGTCAAGTTGGTATGGCCACTTTTTATTTTGGAGTTTTTTCAAAATTTCTTTTTACCTTTCTTTTAGGCTTCGTTTGTGCCAGCGATTCACCAGGTTTAATCGTTTGTGCTGCATTTTTAGGCGAGATATTCGTATGTCAATTTGGAATTGCCACTTTTTATTTTTTGAGTTTTTTGAAAATTTCATTTTACCAATCGTTTGTGCCGCGCTTGTGCCGTCCTTTCCCAAAATTTCAGCCATTAAGCTCCAAAATTAAAAAAGTTATTAAAGATTTAAAGTGGCTATACCAACTTGACGGAAGTTGGACACGCGATTTCGCTTGTTTTTGAGATTTTTCAAAATTTTTTTTCACCATTCTCTTTGGCCTCGTTTGTGCCGGCGATTCACCAAGTTTCATCTTTTGTGCCGCAATATTAATGAAGGTATTAAATAAAAACTGTTACTGACATACTGACGCCAGCAGCGCTTCTCTACGTCAACTAAAGTAACTACCTGCCAGAATACACCAGCGGTTGATGGGTTGATAATTTATCTATAAATACAAATCTATTACAGCAAATAATAGTATTTTTCTTTTACCTACAACTTTAGAAATAACTATTTTAGTAATATAAAAAGTTTTTTCGTTTTTACCGCCATACCATGCGAGACATTAGCGTGTCAATTAAATATGAGAAAAATTAATATAACTTTTTATATTTTGAATTTTTTCGAAATTTCTTTTTGCCAATCTCTTTAGCCTCGTTTCTGCTAGCGATTCGTCGAGTTTCATCGTTGGTGCCGCATTATTACGCGAGATATTCGCATGTCAAGTTGGAATGGCCACTTTTTGTTTTTGATTTTTTCAATATTTCTTGTTATCATTCTTTTAGGCTTCGTTTGTGCCGGCGATTCACCAAGTTAAATCGTTTGTGTTGCATTTTTAGACGAGATATTCGCATGTCAATTCAACATGACAAAAATTGTTATAACTTTTTATTTTTTGATTTTTTCAAAAAATTTTTTACCATTCTTTTTGGCCTTTTTTGTGCCGGTGATTCACCAAGTTTCATCCTTTGTGCCGCAATATTAATGGAGGTATTAAATAAAAACTGTTACTGACATACTGACGCCAGCAGCGCTTTTCTACGTCAACTAAAGTAACTACCTGCCAGAATAAACCAGCGGTTGATGGGTTGATAATTTATCTATAAATACATATCTATTACAGCAAATAATAGTATTTTTCTTTTACCTACAACTTTAGAAATAAGTATTTTAGTAATATAAAAAGTTTTTTTCGTTTTTACCGCCATACCATGCGAGACATTAGCGTGTCAATTAAATATGAGAAAAATTAATATAACTTTTCATATTTTGAATTTTTTCAAAATTTCTTTTTGCCAATCTCTTTAGCCTCGTTTCTGCTAGCGATTCGTCGAGTTTCATCGTTGGTGCCGCATTATTACGCGAGATATTCGCATGTCAAGTTGGAATGGCCACTTTTTGTTTTTGATTTTTTCAATATTTCTTGTTATCATTCTTTTAGGCTTCGTTGTGCCGGCGATTCACCAAGTTAAATCGTTTGTGTTGCATTTTAGACGAGATATTCGCATGTCAATTCAACATGACAAAAATTGTTATAACTTTTTATTTTTTGATTTTTCAAAAAATTTTTTACCATTCTTTTTGGCCTTGTTTGTGCCGGTGATTCACCAAGTTTCATCCTTTGTGCCGCAATATTAAAGAAGTTATTAATGAAAAACTGTTACTGACATACTGACGCCAGCAGCGCATCTCTACGTCAACTAAAGTAACTAAGTGCCAGTATACAACAGCGGTTGATGGCTTGATAATTTATCTATAAATACATATCTATTACAACAAATAATAGTATTTTTCTTTTACCTACAACTTTACAAATAAATATTTTGGTAATATAAAAAGTTTTTTTCGTTTTTACCGCTATACCAAGCGGGATATTAGCGTGTCAATTAAATATGAGAAAAATTAATATAACTTTTCATATTTTGAATTTTTTCAAAATTTCTTTTTGCCAATCTCTTTGGCCCCGTTTCTGCTAGTGATTCGCCAAATTTCATCGTTTGTGCCGCATTATTAAGCGAGATATTTGCATGTCAAGTTGGTATGGCCACTTTTTATTTTTGAGTTTTTTCAAAATTTCTTTTTACTATTCTTTTAGGCTTTGTTTGTGCCGGCGATTCACCAAGTTAATTCGTTTGTGCCGTATTTTTAGGCGAGATATTCGCATGTCAATTTAATATGACAAAAATTGATATAACTTTTTATTTTCTGAACTTATTCAAAATTTTTTTTTACCATTCTCTTTGGCCTCGTTTGTGCCGGCGATTCACCAAGTTTCATCTTTTGTGCCGCAATATTAATGAAGTTATTAAAGAAAAACTGTTACTGACTTACTGACGCCAGCAGCGCATCTCTACGTCAACTAAAGTAACTACCTGCCAGAATACACCAGCGGTTGATGGGTTGATAATTTATCTATAAATACATATCTATTACAGCAAATAATAGTATTTTTCTTTTACCTACATCTTTAGAAATAACTATTTTAGTAATATAAAAAGTTTTTTTCGTTTTTACCGCCATACCATGCGAGATATTAGCGTGTCAATTAAATATGAGAAAAATTAATATAACTTTACATATTTTGAATTTTTTCAAAATTTCTTTTTGCCAATCTCTTTAGCCTCGTTTCTGCTAGCGATTCGTCGAGTTTCATCGTTGGCGCCGCATTATTACGCGAGATATTCGCATGTCAAATTGGTATGGTCACTTTTTATTTTTGAGTTTTTTTAAAATTTCTTTTTACCATTCTTTTAGGCTTTGATTGTGTCGGCGATTCACCAAGTTTCGTCGTTTTTGTCGCATTTTTAGGCGAGTTATTCGCATGTCAATTTAAGATGACAAAAATTGATATAACTTTTTTTTTGAACTTTTTCCAAATTTCTTTTTGCCAATCTCTTTGGCCACGTTTGTGCCGCTGATTCGCCAAATTTCATCGTTTGTGCCGCATTTTTAAGCGAGATATTCGCATGTCAAGTTGGTATGGCCACTTTTTATGTTTGAGTTTTTTCAAAAATTCTTTTTACTATTCTTTTAGGCTTCGTTTGTGCCAGCGATTCACCATGTTTCATCGTTTGTGCCGCATTATTACACGAGATATTCGCATGTCAAGTTGGTATGGCCACTTTTTATTTTTGAGTTTTTTCAAAATTTCGTTTTACCTATCATTTAGGCTTCGTTTCTGCCAGCGATTCACCAAGTTTCATCCTTTGTGCCGCAATATTAAAGAAGTTATTAAAGAAAAACTGTTACTGACATACTGACGCCAGCAGCGCATCTCTACGTCAACTAAAGTAACTAACTGCCAGCATACAACAGCGGTTGATGGCTTGATAATTTATCTATAAATACATATCTATTACAGCAAATATCAGTATTTTTCTTTTACCTACAACTTTAGAAATAACTATTTTAGTAATATAAAAAGTTTTTTTCGTTTTTATCGCCATACCAAGCGAGATATTAGCGTGTCAATTTAATATGACAAAAATTGATATAACTTTTTTTTTTGAACTTATTCCCAATTTCTTTTTGCCAATCTCTTTGGCCTCGTTTGTGCCGCTGATTCGCCAAATTTCATCGTTTGTGCCGCATTATTAAGCGAGATATTCGAATGTCAAGTTGGTATGGCCACTTTTTATTTTGGAGTTTTTTCAAAATTTCTTTTTACCATTCTTTTAGGCTTCGTTTGTGCCAGCGATTCACCATATTTCATCGTTTGTGCCGCATTTATAGGCGAGATATTAGCATGTAAATTTAATATGACAAAAATTGATACACTTTTTATTTTTTAAACTTTTTCAAAATTTCTTTTTGCCAATCTCTTTGGCCACGTTTGTGCCGCTGATTCGCCAAATTTCATCGTTTGTGCCGCATTTTTAAGCGAGATATTCGCATGTCAAGTTGGTATGGCCACTTTTTATGTTTGAGTTTTTTCAAAAATTCTTTTTACTATTCTTTTAGGCTTCGTTTGTGCCAGCGATTCACCAAGTTTCATCGTTTGTGCCGCATTATTACACGAGATATTCGCATGTCAAGTTGGTATGGCCACTTTTTATTTTTGAGTTTTTTCAAAATTTCGTTTTACCTATCATTTAGGCTTCGTTTCTGCCAGCGATTCACCAAGTTTCATCCTTTGTGCCGCAATATTAAAGAAGTTATTAAAGAAAAACTGTTACTGACATACTGACGCCAGCAGCGCATCTCTACGTCAACTAAAGTAACTAACTGCCAGCATACAACAGCGGTTGATGGCTTGATAATTTATCTATAAATACATATCTATTACAGCAAATATCAGTATTTTTCTTTTACCTACAACTTTAGAAATAACTATTTTAGTAATATAAAAAGTTTTTTTCGTTTTTATCGCCATACCAAGCGAGATATTAGCGTGTCAATTTAATATGACAAAAATTGATATAACTTTTTTTTTTGAACTTATTCCCAATTTCTTTTTGCCAATCTCTTTGGCCTCGTTTGTGCCGCTGATTCGCCAAATTTCATCGTTTGTGCCGCATTATTAAGCGAGATATTCGAATGTCAAGTTGGTATGGCCACTTTTTATTTTGGAGTTTTTTCAAAATTTCTTTTTACCATTCTTTTAGGCTTCGTTTGTGCCAGCGATTCACCATATTTCATCGTTTGTGCCGCATTTATAGGCGAGATATTAGCATGTAAATTTAATATGACAAAAATTGATACACTTTTTATTTTTTAAACTTTTTCAAAATTTCTTTTGGCCAATCTATTTGGCCTCGTTTGTGCCGCTGATTCCCCAAATTTCATCGTTTGTGCCGCATTATTAAGCGAGATATTCGCATGTCAAGTTGGTATGGCCACTTTTTATTTTTGAGTTTTTTCAAAATTTCTTTTTACCAATATTTTAGGCTACGTTTGCGCCAGCGATTCACCAAGTTTAGTCGTTTGTGCCGCATTTTTAGGCGAGATATTCGCATGCCAATTTGGAATTGCCACTTTTTATTTTTTGAGTTTTTTGAAAATTTCTTTTTACCAAACGTTAGTGCCGCGTTTGTGCCCTCCTTTCCCAAAATTTCAGCCATTAAGCTCAAAAATTGAAAAAGTTATTAAGGATTTAAAGTGGCCATACCAACTTGACGGAAGTTGGACACGCGATTTCGCTTGTCTTTGAGATTTATCCAAAGTTTTTTTACCATTATCTTTGGCCTTGTTTGTGCCGGCGATTCACCAAGTTTCATCGTTTCTGCCGCAATATTAAAGAAGTTATTAAAGAAAAACTGTTACTGACATACTGACGCCAGCAGCGCATCTCTACGTCAACTAAAGTAACTACCTGCCAGAATACACCAGCGGTTGATGGGTTGATAATTTATCTATAAATACATATCTATTACAGCAAATAATAGTATTTTTCTTTTACCTACAACTTTAGAAATAACTATTTTAGTAATATAAAAAGTTTTTTTCGTTTTTACCGCCATACCATGCGAGATATTAGCGTGTCAATTAAATATGAGAAAAATTAATATAACTTTTCATATTTTGAATTTTTTCGAAATTTCTTTTTGCCAATCTCTTTAGCCTCGTTTCTGCTAGCGATTCGTCGAGTTTCATCGTTGGTGCCGCATTATTACGCGAGATATTCGCATGTCAAGTTGGTATGGCCACTTTTTATTTTTGAGGTTTTTCAAAATTTCCTTTTACCTATCATTTAGGCTTCGTTTGTGCCGGCGATTCTCCAAGTTTCATACTTTGTGCCGCAATATTAAAGAAGTTATTAAAGAAAAACTGTTACTGACATACTGACGCCAGCAGCGCATCTCTACGTCAACTAAAGTAACTAACTGCCAGCATACAACAGCGGTTGATGGCTTGATAATTTATCTATAAATACATATCTATTACAACAAATAATAGTATTTTTCTTTTACCTACAACTTTACAAATAAATATTTTGGTAATATAAAAAGTTTTTTTCGTTTTTACCGCTATACCAAGCGGGATATTAGCGTGTCAATTAAATATGAGAAAAATTAATATAACTTTTCATATTTTGAATTTTTTCAAAATTTCTTTTTGCCAATCTCTTTGGCCCCGTTTCTGCTAGTGATTCGCCAAATTTCATCGTTTGTGCCGCATTATTAAGCGAGATATTTGCATGTCAAGTTGGTATGGCCACTTTTTATTTTTGAGTTTTTTCAAAATTTCTTTTTACTATTCTTTTAGGCTTTGTTTGTGCCGGCGATTCACCAAGTTAATTCGTTTGTGCCGTATTTTTAGGCGAGATATTCGCATGTCAATTTAATATGACAAAAATTGATATAACTTTTTATTTTTTGAACTTATTCAAAATTTTTTTTTACCATTCTCTTTGGCCTCGTTTGTGCCGGCGATTCACCAAGTTTCATCTTTTGTGCCGCAATATTAATGAAGTTATTAAAGAAAAACTGTTACTGACTTACTGACGCCAGCAGCGCATCTCTACGTCAACTAAAGTAACTACCTGCCAGAATACACCAGCGGTTGATGGGTTGATAATTTATCTATAAATACATATCTATTACAGCAAATAATAGTATTTTTCTTTTACCTACATCTTTAGAAATAACTATTTTAGTAATATAAAAAGTTTTTTTCGTTTTTACCGCCATACCATGCGAGATATTAGCGTGTCAATTAAATATGAGAAAAATTAATATAACTTTTCATATTTTGAATTTTTTCAAAATTTCTTTTTGCCAATCTCTTTAGCCTCGTTTCTGCTAGCGATTCGTCGAGTTTCATCGTTGGCGCCGCATTATTACGCGAGATATTCGCATGTCAAATTGGTATGGTCACTTTTTATTTTTGAGTTTTTTTAAAATTTCTTTTTACCATTCTTTTAGGCTTTGATTGTGTCGGCGATTCACCAAGTTTCGTCGTTTTTGTCGCATTTTTAGGCGAGTTATTCGCATGTCAATTTAAGATGACAAAAATTGATATAACTTTTTTTTTGAACTTTTTCCAAATTTCTTTTTGCCAATCTCTTTGGCCACGTTTGTGCCGCTGATTCGCCAAATTTCATCGTTTGTGCCGCATTTTTAAGCGAGATATTCGCATGTCAAGTTGGTATGGCCACTTTTTATGTTTGAGTTTTTTCAAAAATTCTTTTTACTATTCTTTTAGGCTTCGTTTGTGCCAGCGATTCACCATGTTTCATCGTTTGTGCCGCATTATTACACGAGATATTCGCATGTCAAGTTGGTATGGCCACTTTTTATTTTTGAGTTTTTTCAAAATTTCGTTTTACCTATCATTTAGGCTTCGTTTCTGCCAGCGATTCACCAAGTTTCATCCTTTGTGCCGCAATATTAAAGAAGTTATTAAAGAAAAACTGTTACTGACATACTGACGCCAGCAGCGCATCTCTACGTCAACTAAAGTAACTAACTGCCAGCATACAACAGCGGTTGATGGCTTGATAATTTATCTATAAATACATATCTATTACAGCAAATATCAGTATTTTTCTTTTACCTACAACTTTAGAAATAACTATTTTAGTAATATAAAAAGTTTTTTTCGTTTTTATCGCCATACCAAGCGAGATATTAGCGTGTCAATTTAATATGACAAAAATTGATATAACTTTTTTTTTTGAACTTATTCCCAATTTCTTTTTGCCAATCTCTTTGGCCTCGTTTGTGCCGCTGATTCGCCAAATTTCATCGTTTGTGCCGCATTATTAAGCGAGATATTCGAATGTCAAGTTGGTATGGCCACTTTTTATTTTGGAGTTTTTTCAAAATTTCTTTTTACCATTCTTTTAGGCTTCGTTTGTGCCAGCGATTCACCATATTTCATCGTTTGTGCCGCATTTATAGGCGAGATATTAGCATGTAAATTTAATATGACAAAAATTGATACACTTTTTATTTTTTAAACTTTTTCAAAATTTCTTTTTGCCAATCTCTTTGGCCACGTTTGTGCCGCTGATTCGCCAAATTTCATCGTTTGTGCCGCATTTTTAAGCGAGATATTCGCATGTCAAGTTGGTATGGCCACTTTTTATGTTTGAGTTTTTTCAAAAATTCTTTTTACTATTCTTTTAGGCTTCGTTTGTGCCAGCGATTCACCAAGTTTCATCGTTTGTGCCGCATTATTACACGAGATATTCGCATGTCAAGTTGGTATGGCCACTTTTTATTTTTGAGTTTTTTCAAAATTTCGTTTTACCTATCATTTAGGCTTCGTTTCTGCCAGCGATTCACCAAGTTTCATCCTTTGTGCCGCAATATTAAAGAAGTTATTAAAGAAAAACTGTTACTGACATACTGACGCCAGCAGCGCATCTCTACGTCAACTAAAGTAACTAACTGCCAGCATACAACAGCGGTTGATGGCTTGATAATTTATCTATAAATACATATCTATTACAGCAAATATCAGTATTTTTCTTTTACCTACAACTTTAGAAATAACTATTTTAGTAATATAAAAAGTTTTTTTCGTTTTTATCGCCATACCAAGCGAGATATTAGCGTGTCAATTTAATATGACAAAAATTGATATAACTTTTTTTTTTGAACTTATTCCCAATTTCTTTTTGCCAATCTCTTTGGCCTCGTTTGTGCCGCTGATTCGCCAAATTTCATCGTTTGTGCCGCATTATTAAGCGAGATATTCGAATGTCAAGTTGGTATGGCCACTTTTTATTTTGGAGTTTTTTCAAAATTTCTTTTTACCATTCTTTTAGGCTTCGTTTGTGCCAGCGATTCACCATATTTCATCGTTTGTGCCGCATTTATAGGCGAGATATTAGCATGTAAATTTAATATGACAAAAATTGATACACTTTTTATTTTTTAAACTTTTTCAAAATTTCTTTTGGCCAATCTATTTGGCCTCGTTTGTGCCGCTGATTCCCCAAATTTCATCGTTTGTGCCGCATTATTAAGCGAGATATTCGCATGTCAAGTTGGTATGGCCACTTTTTATTTTTGAGTTTTTTCAAAATTTCTTTTTACCAATATTTTAGGCTACGTTTGCGCCAGCGATTCACCAAGTTTAGTCGTTTGTGCCGCATTTTTAGGCGAGATATTCGCATGCCAATTTGGAATTGCCACTTTTTATTTTTTGAGTTTTTTGAAAATTTCTTTTTACCAAACGTTAGTGCCGCGTTTGTGCCCTCCTTTCCCAAAATTTCAGCCATTAAGCTCAAAAATTGAAAAAGTTATTAAGGATTTAAAGTGGCCATACCAACTTGACGGAAGTTGGACACGCGATTTCGCTTGTCTTTGAGATTTATCCAAAGTTTTTTTACCATTATCTTTGGCCTTGTTTGTGCCGGCGATTCACCAAGTTTCATCGTTTCTGCCGCAATATTAAAGAAGTTATTAAAGAAAAACTGTTACTGACATACTGACGCCAGCAGCGCATCTCTACGTCAACTAAAGTAACTACCTGCCAGAATACACCAGCGGTTGATGGGTTGATAATTTATCTATAAATACATATCTATTACAGCAAATAATAGTATTTTTCTTTTACCTACAACTTTAGAAATAACTATTTTAGTAATATAAAAAGTTTTTTTCGTTTTTACCGCCATACCATGCGAGATATTAGCGTGTCAATTAAATATGAGAAAAATTAATATAACTTTTCATATTTTGAATTTTTTCGAAATTTCTTTTTGCCAATCTCTTTAGCCTCGTTTCTGCTAGCGATTCGTCGAGTTTCATCGTTGGTGCCGCATTATTACGCGAGATATTCGCATGTCAAGTTGGTATGGCCACTTTTTATTTTTGAGGTTTTTCAAAATTTCCTTTTACCTATCATTTAGGCTTCGTTTGTGCCGGCGATTCTCCAAGTTTCATACTTTGTGCCGCAATATTAAAGAAGTTATTAAAGAAAAACTGTTACTGACATACTGACGCCAGCAGCGCATCTCTACGTCAACTAAAGTAACTAACTGCCAGCATACAACAGCGGTTGTTGGCTTGATAATTTATCTATAAATACATATCTATTACAACAAATAATAGTATTTTTCTTTTACCTACAACTATACAAATAAATATTTTGGTAATATAAAAAGTTTTTTTCGTTTTTACCGCTATACCAAGCGGGATATTAGCGTGTCAATTAAATATGAGAAAAATTAATATAACTTTTCATATTTTGAATTTTTTCAAAATTTCTTTTTGCCAATCTCTTTGGCCCCGTTTCTGCTAGTGATTCGCCAAATTTCATCGTTTGTGCCGCATTATTAAGCGAGATATTTGCATGTCAAGTTGGTATGGTCACTTTTTATTTTTGAGTTTTTTCAAAATTTCTTTTTACTATTCTTTTAGGCTTTGTTTGTGCCGGCGATTCACCAAGTTAATTCGTTTGTGCCGTATTTTTAGGCGAGATATTCGCATGTCAATTTAATATGACAAAAATTGATATAACTTTTTATTTTTTGAACTTATTCAAAATTTTTTTTTACCATTCTCTTTGGCCTCGTTTGTGCCGGCGATTCACCAAGTTTCATCTTTTGTGCCGCAATATTAATGAAGTTATTAAAGAAAAACTGTTACTGACTTACTGACGCCAGCAGCGCATCTCTACGTCAACTAAAGTAACTACCTGCCAGAATACACCAGCGGTTGATGGGTTGATAATTTATCTATAAATACATATCTATTACAGCAAATAATAGTATTTTTCTTTTACCTACATCTTTAGAAATAACTATTTTAGTAATATAAAAAGTTTTTTTCGTTTTTACCGCCATACCATGCGAGATATTAGCGTGTCAATTAAATATGAGAAAAATTAATATAACTTTTCATATTTTGAATTTTTTCAAAATTTCTTTTTGCCAATCTCTTTAGCCTCGTTTCTGCTAGCGATTCGTCGAGTTTCATCGTTGGCGCCGCATTATTACGCGAGATATTCGCATGTCAAATTGGTATGGTCACTTTTTATTTTTGAGTTTTTTTAAAATTTCTTTTTACCATTCTTTTAGGCTTTGATTGTGTCGGCGATTCACCAAGTTTCGTCGTTTTTGTCGCATTTTTAGGCGAGTTATTCGCATGTCAATTTAAGATGACAAAAATTGATATAACTTTTTTTTTGAACTTTTTCCAAATTTCTTTTTGCCAATCTCTTTGGCCACGTTTGTGCCGCTGATTCGCCAAATTTCATCGTTGGTGCCGCATTATTACGCGAGATATTCGCATGTCAAGTTGGTATGGCCACTTTTTATTTTTGAGGTTTTTCAAAATTTCCTTTTACCTATCATTTAGGCTTCGTTTGTGCCGGCGATTCTCCAAGTTTCATACTTTGTGCCGCAATATTAAAGAAGTTATTAAAGAAAAACTGTTACTGACATACTGACGCCAGCAGCGCATCTCTACGTCAACTAAAGTAACTAACTGCCAGCATACAACAGCGGTTGATGGCTTGATAATTTATCTATAAATACATATCTATTACAACAAATAATAGTATTTTTCTTTTACCTACAACTTTACAAATAAATATTTTGGTAATATAAAAAGTTTTTTTCGTTTTTACCGCTATACCAAGCGGGATATTAGCGTGTCAATTAAATATGAGAAAAATTAATATAACTTTTCATATTTTGAATTTTTTCAAAATTTCTTTTTGCCAATCTCTTTGGCCCCGTTTCTGCTAGTGATTCGCCAAATTTCATCGTTTGTGCCGCATTATTAAGCGAGATATTTGCATGTCAAGTTGGTATGGCCACTTTTTATTTTTGAGTTTTTTCAAAATTTCTTTTTACTATTCTTTTAGGCTTTGTTTGTGCCGGCGATTCACCAAGTTAATTCGTTTGTGCCGTATTTTTAGGCGAGATATTCGCATGTCAATTTAATATGACAAAAATTGATATAACTTTTTATTTTTTGAACTTATTCAAAATTTTTTTTTACCATTCTCTTTGGCCTCGTTTGTGCCGGCGATTCACCAAGTTTCATCTTTTGTGCCGCAATATTAATGAAGTTATTAAAGAAAAACTGTTACTGACTTACTGACGCCAGCAGCGCATCTCTACGTCAACTAAAGTAACTACCTGCCAGAATACACCAGCGGTTGATGGGTTGATAATTTATCTATAAATACATATCTATTACAGCAAATAATAGTATTTTTCTTTTACCTACATCTTTAGAAATAACTATTTTAGTAATATAAAAAGTTTTTTTCGTTTTTACCGCCATACCATGCGAGATATTAGCGTGTCAATTAAATATGAGAAAAATTAATATAACTTTTCATATTTTGAATTTTTTCAAAATTTCTTTTTGCCAATCTCTTTAGCCTCGTTTCTGCTAGCGATTCGTCGAGTTTCATCGTTGGCGCCGCATTATTACGCGAGATATTCGCATGTCAAATTGGTATGGTCACTTTTTATTTTTGAGTTTTTTTAAATTTTCTTTTTACCATTCTTTTAGGCTTTGATTGTGTCGGCGATTCACCAAGTTTCGTCGTTTTTGTCGCATTTTTAGGCGAGTTATTCGCATGTCAATTTAAGATGACAAAAATTGATATAACTTTTTTTTTGAACTTTTTCCAAATTTCTTTTTGCCAATCTCTTTGGCCACGTTTGTGCCGCTGATTCGCCAAATTTCATCGTTTGTGCCGCATTTTTAAGCGAGATATTCGCATGTCAAGTTGGTATGGCCACTTTTTATGTTTGAGTTTTTTCAAAAATTCTTTTTACTATTCTTTTAGGCTTCGTTTGTGCCAGCGATTCACTAAGTTTCATCGTTTGTGCCGCATTATTACACGAGATATTCGCATGTCAAGTTGGTATGGCCACTTTTTATTTTTGAGTTTTTTCAAAATTTCGTTTTACCTATCATTTAGGCTTCGTTTCTGCCAGCGATTCACCAAGTTTCATCCTTTGTGCCGCAATATTAAAGAAGTTATTAAAGAAAAACTGTTACTGACATACTGACGCCAGCAGCGCATCTCTACGTCAACTAAAGTAACTAACTGCCAGCATACAACAGCGGTTGATGGCTTGATAATTTATCTATAAATACATATCTATTACAGCAAATATCAGTATTTTTCTTTTACCTACAACTTTAGAAATAACTATTTTAGTAATATAAAAAGTTTTTTTCGTTTTTATCGCCATACCAAGCGAGATATTAGCGTGTCAATTTAATATGACAAAAATTGATATAACTTTTTTTTTTGAACTTATTCCCAATTTCTTTTTGCCAATCTCTTTGGCCTCGTTTGTGCCGCTGATTCGCCAAATTTCATCGTTTGTGCCGCATTATTAAGCGAGATATTCGAATGTCAAGTTGGTATGGCCACTTTTTATTTTGGAGTTTTTTCAAAATTTCTTTTTACCATTCTTTTAGGCTTCGTTTGTGCCAGCGATTCACCATATTTCATCGTTTGTGCCGCATTTATAGGCGAGATATTAGCATGTAAATTTAATATGACAAAAATTGATACACTTTTTATTTTTTAAACTTTTTCAAAATTTCTTTTGGCCAATCTATTTGGCCTCGTTTGTGCCGCTGATTCCCCAAATTTCATCGTTTGTGCCGCATTATTAAGCGAGATATTCGCATGTCAAGTTGGTATGGCCACTTTTTATTTTTGAGTTTTTTCAAAATTTCTTTTTACCAATATTTTAGGCTACGTTTGCGCCAGCGATTCACCAAGTTTAGTCGTTTGTGCCGCATTTTTAGGCGAGATATTCGCATGCCAATTTGGAATTGCCACTTTTTATTTTTTGAGTTTTTTGAAAATTTCTTTTTACCAAACGTTAGTGCCGCGTTTGTGCCCTCCTTTCCCAAAATTTCAGCCATTAAGCTCAAAAATTGAAAAAGTTATTAAGGATTTAAAGTGGCCATACCAACTTGACGGAAGTTGGACACGCGATTTCGCTTGTCTTTGAGATTTATCCAAAGTTTTTTTACCATTATCTTTGGCCTTGTTTGTGCCGGCGATTCACCAAGTTTCATCGTTTCTGCCGCAATATTAAAGAAGTTATTAAAGAAAAACTGTTACTGACATACTGACGCCAGCAGCGCATCTCTACGTCAACTAAAGTAACTACCTGCCAGAATACACCAGCGGTTGATGGGTTGATAATTTATCTATAAATACATATCTATTACAGCAAATAATAGTATTTTTCTTTTACCTACAACTTTAGAAATAACTATTTTAGTAATATAAAAAGTTTTTTTCGTTTTTACCGCCATACCATGCGAGATATTAGCGTGTCAATTAAATATGAGAAAAATTAATATAACTTTTCATATTTTGAATTTTTTCGAAATTTCTTTTTGCCAATCTCTTTAGCCTCGTTTCTGCTAGCGATTCGTCGAGTTTCATTGTTGGTGCCGCATTATTACGCGAGATATTCGCATGTCAAGTTGGTATGGCCACTTTTTATTTTTGAGGTTTTTCAAAATTTCCTTTTACCTATCATTTAGGCTTCGTTTGTGCCGGCGATTCTCCAAGTTTCATACTTTGTGCCGCAATATTAAAGAAGTTATTAAAGAAAAACTGTTACTGACATACTGACGCCAGCAGCGCATCTCTACGTCAACTAAAGTAACTAACTGCCAGCATACAACAGCGGTTGATGGCTTGATAATTTATCTATAAATACATATCTATTACAGCAAATATCAGTATTTTTCTTTTACCTACAACTTTAGAGATAACTATTTTAGTAATATAAAAAGTTTTTTTCGTTTTTATCGCCATACCAAGCGAGATATTAGCGTGTCAATTTAATATGACAAAAATTGATATAACTTTTTTTTTTGAACTTATACAAAATTTCTTTTTGCCAATCTCTTTGGCCTCGTTTGTGCCGCTGATTCGCCAAATTTCATCGTTTGTGCCGCATTATTAAGCGAGATATTCGAATGTCAAGTTGGTATGGCCACTTTTTATTTTTGTGTTTTTTCGAAATTTCTTTTTACCATTCTTTTAGACTTCGTTTGTGCCAGCGATTCACCATATTTCATCGTTTGTGCCGCGTTTATAGGCGAGATATTAGGATGTAAATTTAATATGACAAAAATTGATACACTTTTTATTTTTTAAACTTTTTCAAAATTTCTTTTGGCCAATCTATTTGGCCTCGTTTGTGCCGCTGATTCCCCAAATTTCATCGTTTGTGCCGCATTATTAAGCGAGATATTCGCATGTCAAGTTGGTATGGCCACTTTTTATTTTTGAGTTTTTTCAAAATTTCTTTTTACCTTTCTTTTAGGCTTCGTTTGTGCCAGCGATTCACCAGGTTTAATCGTTTGTGCTGCATTTTTAGGCGAGATATTCGTATGTCAATTTGGAATTGCCACTTTTTATTTTTTGAGTTTTTTGAAAATTTCATTTTACCAATCGTTTGTGCCGCGCTTGTGCCGTCCTTTCCCAAAATTTCAGCCATTAAGCTCCAAAATTAAAAAAGTTATTAAAGATTTAAAGTGGCTATACCAACTTGACGGAAGTTGGACACGCGATTTCGCTTGTTTTTGAGATTTTTCAAAATTTTTTTTCACCATTCTCTTTGGCCTCGTTTGTGCCGGCGATTCACCAAGTTTCATCTTTTGTGCCGCAATATTAATGAAGGTATTAAATAAAAACTGTTACTGACATACTGACGCCAGCAGCGCTTCTCTACGTCAACTAAAGTAACTACCTGCCAGAATACACCAGCGGTTGATGGGTTGATAATTTATCTATAAATACATATCTATTACAGCAAATAATAGTATTTTTCTTTTACCTACAACTTTAGAAATAAGTATTTTAGTAATATAAAAAGTTTTTTTCGTTTTTACCGCCATACCATGCGAGACATTAGCGTGTCAATTAAATATGAGAAAAATTAATATAACTTTTCATATTTTGAATTTTTTCAAAATTTCTTTTTGCCAATCTCTTTAGCCTCGTTTCTGCTAGCGATTCGTCGAGTTTCATCGTTGGTGCCGCATTATTACGCGAGATATTCGCATGTCAAGTTGGAATGGCCACTTTTTGTTTTTGATTTTTTCAATATTTCTTGTTATCATTCTTTTAGGCTTCGTTGTGCCGGCGATTCACCAAGTTAAATCGTTTGTGTTGCATTTTAGACGAGATATTCGCATGTCAATTCAACATGACAAAAATTGTTATAACTTTTTATTTTTTGATTTTTCAAAAAATTTTTTACCATTCTTTTTGGCCTTGTTTGTGCCGGTGATTCACCAAGTTTCATCCTTTGTGCCGCAATATTAAAGAAGTTATTAATGAAAAACTGTTACTGACATACTGACGCCAGCAGCGCATCTCTACGTCAACTAAAGTAACTAACTGCCAGCATACACCAGTGGTTGATGGGTTGATAATTTATATATAAATACATATGTATTACAGCAAATAAAAGTATTTTTCTTTTACCTACAACTTTACAAATAAATATTTTGGTAATATAAAAAGTTTTTTTCGTTTTTACAGCCATACCAAGCGGGATATTAGCGTGTCAAGTAAATATGAGAAAAATTAATATAACTTTTCATATTTTGAATTTTTTCAAAATTTCTTTTTGCCAATCTCTTTGGCCTCGTTTCTGCTAGCGATTCGTCGAGTTTCATCGTTTGTGCCGCATTATTACGCGAGATATTCGCATGTCAAGTTGGTATGGCCACTTTTTATTTTTGAGTTTTTTCAAAATTTCCTTTTACCTATCATTTAGGCTTCGTTTGTGCCGGCGATTCACCAAGTTTCATCCTTTGTGCCGCAATATTAAAGAAGTTATTATGGAAAAACTGTTACTGACATACTGACGCCAGCAGCGCATCTCTACGTCAACTAAAGTAACTAAGTGCCAGTATACAACAGCGGTTGATGGCTTGATAATTTATCTATAAATACATATCTATTACAACAAATAATAGTATTTTTCTTTTACCTACAACTTTACAAATAAATATTTTGGTAATATAAAAAGTTTTTTTCGTTTTTACCGCTATACCAAGCGGGATATTAGCGTGTCAATTAAATATGAGAAAAATTAATATAACTTTTCATATTTTGAATTTTTTCAAAATTTCTTTTTGCCAATCTCTTTGGCCCCGTTTCTGCTAGTGATTCGCCAAATTTCATCGTTTGTGCCGCATTATTAAGCGAGATATTTGCATGTCAAGTTGGTATGGCCACTTTTTATTTTTGAGTTTTTTCAAAATTTCTTTTTACTATTCTTTTAGGCTTTGTTTGTGCCGGCGATTCACCAAGTTAATTCGTTTGTGCCGCATTTTTAGGCGAGATATTCGCATGTCAATTTAATATGACAAAAATTGATATAACTTTTTATTTTTTGAACTTATTCAAAATTTTTTTTTACCATTCTCTTTGGCCTCGTTTGTGCCGGCGATTCACCAAGTTTCATCTTTTGTGCCGCAATATTAATGAAGTTATTAAAGAAAAACTGTTACTGACTTACTGACGCCAGCAGCGCATCTCTACGTCAACTAAAGTAACTACCTGCCAGAATACACCAGCGGTTGATGGGTTGATAATTTATCTATAAATACATATCTATTACAGCAAATAATAGTATTTTTCTTTTACCTACATCTTTAGAAATAACTATTTTAGTAATATAAAAAGTTTTTTTCGTTTTTACCGCCATACCATGCGAGATATTAGCGTGTCAATTAAATATGAGAAAAATTAATATAACTTTTCATATTTTGAATTTTTTCAAAATTTCTTTTTGCCAATCTCTTTAGCCTCGTTTCTGCTAGCGATTCGTCGAGTTTCATCGTTGGCGCCGCATTATTACGCGAGATATTCGCATGTCAAATTGGTATGGTCACTTTTTATTTTTGAGTTTTTTTAAAATTTCTTTTTACCATTCTTTTAGGCTTTGATTGTGTCGGCGATTCACCAAGTTTCGTCGTTTTTGTCGCATTTTTAGGCGAGTTATTCGCATGTCAATTTAAGATGACAAAAATTGATATAACTTTTTTTTTGAACTTTTTCCAAATTTCTTTTTGCCAATCTCTTTGGCCACGTTTGTGCCGCTGATTCGCCAAATTTCATCGTTTGTGCCGCATTTTTAAGCGAGATATTCGCATGTCAAGTTGGTATGGCCACTTTTTATTTTTGAGTTTTTTCAAAATTTCGTTTTACCTATCATTTAGGCTTCGTTTCTGCCAGCGATTCACCAAGTTTCATCCTTTGTGCCGCAATATTAAAGAAGTTATTAAAGAAAAACTGTTACTGACATACTGACGCCAGCAGCGCATCTCTACGTCAACTAAAGTAACTAACTGCCAGCATACAACAGCGGTTGATGGCTTGATAATTTATCTATAAATACATATCTATTACAGCAAATATCAGTATTTTTCTTTTACCTACAACTTTAGAAATAACTATTTTAGTAATATAAAAAGTTTTTTTCGTTTTTATCGCCATACCAAGCGAGATATTAGCGTGTCAATTTAATATGACAAAAATTGATATAACTTTTTTTTTTGAACTTATTCCCAATTTCTTTTTGCCAATCTCTTTGGCCTCGTTTGTGCCGCTGATTCGCCAAATTTCATCGTTTGTGCCGCATTATTAAGCGAGATATTCGAATGTCAAGTTGGTATGGCCACTTTTTATTTTGGAGTTTTTTCAAAATTTCTTTTTACCATTCTTTTAGGCTTCGTTTGTGCCAGCGATTCACCATATTTCATCGTTTGTGCCGCATTTATAGGCGAGATATTAGCATGTAAATTTAATATGACAAAAATTGATACACTTTTTATTTTTTAAACTTTTTCAAAATTTCTTTTGGCCAATCTATTTGGCCTCGTTTGTGCCGCTGATTCCCCAAATTTCATCGTTTGTGCCGCATTATTAAGCGAGATATTCGCATGTCAAGTTGGTATGGCCACTTTTTATTTTTGAGTTTTTTCAAAATTTCTTTTTACCAATATTTTAGGCTACGTTTGCGCCAGCGATTCACCAAGTTTAGTCGTTTGTGCCGCATTTTTAGGCGAGATATTCGCATGCCAATTTGGAATTGCCACTTTTTATTTTTTGAGTTTTTTGAAAATTTCTTTTTACCAAACGTTAGTGCCGCGTTTGTGCCCTCCTTTCCCAAAATTTCAGCCATTAAGCTCAAAAATTGAAAAAGTTATTAAGGATTTAAAGTGGCCATACCAACTTGACGGAAGTTGGACACGCGATTTCGCTTGTCTTTGAGATTTATCCAAAGTTTTTTTACCATTATCTTTGGCCTTGTTTGTGCCGGCGATTCACCAAGTTTCATCGTTTCTGCCGCAATATTAAAGAAGTTATTAAAGAAAAACTGTTACTGACATACTGACGCCAGCAGCGCATCTCTACGTCAACTAAAGTAACTACCTGCCAGAATACACCAGCGGTTGATGGGTTGATAATTTATCTATAAATACATATCTATTACAGCAAATAATAGTATTTTTCTTTTACCTACAACTTTAGAAATAAGTATTTTAGTAATATAAAAAGTTTTTTTCGTTTTTACCGCCATACCATGCGAGACATTAGCGTGTCAATTAAATATGAGAAAAATTAATATAACTTTTCATATTTTGAATTTTTTCAAAATTTCTTTTTGCCAATCTCTTTAGCCTCGTTTCTGCTAGCGATTCGTCGAGTTTCATCGTTGGTGCCGCATTATTACGCGAGATATTCGCATGTCAAGTTGGAATGGCCACTTTTTGTTTTTGATTTTTTCAATATTTCTTGTTATCATTCTTTTAGGCTTCGTTGTGCCGGCGATTCACCAAGTTAAATCGTTTGTGTTGCATTTTAGACGAGATATTCGCATGTCAATTCAACATGACAAAAATTGTTATAACTTTTTATTTTTTGATTTTTCAAAAAATTTTTTACCATTCTTTTTGGCCTTGTTTGTGCCGGTGATTCACCAAGTTTCATCCTTTGTGCCGCAATATTAAAGAAGTTATTAATGAAAAACTGTTACTGACATACTGACGCCAGCAGCGCATCTCTACGTCAACTAAAGTAACTAACTGCCAGCATACACCAGTGGTTGATGGGTTGATAATTTATATATAAATACATATGTATTACAGCAAATAAAAGTATTTTTCTTTTACCTACAACTTTACAAATAAATATTTTGGTAATATAAAAAGTTTTTTTCGTTTTTACAGCCATACCAAGCGGGATATTAGCGTGTCAAGTAAATATGAGAAAAATTAATATAACTTTTCATATTTTGAATTTTTTCAAAATTTCTTTTTGCCAATCTCTTTGGCCTCGTTTCTGCTAGCGATTCGTCGAGTTTCATCGTTTGTGCCGCATTATTACGCGAGATATTCGCATGTCAAGTTGGTATGGCCACTTTTTATTTTTGAGTTTTTTCAAAATTTCCTTTTACCTATCATTTAGGCTTCGTTTGTGCCGGCGATTCACCAAGTTTCATCCTTTGTGCCGCAATATTAAAGAAGTTATTATGGAAAAACTGTTACTGACATACTGACGCCAGCAGCGCATCTCTACGTCAACTAAAGTAACTAAGTGCCAGTATACAACAGCGGTTGATGGCTTGATAATTTATCTATAAATACATATCTATTACAACAAATAATAGTATTTTTCTTTTACCTACAACTTTACAAATAAATATTTTGGTAATATAAAAAGTTTTTTTCGTTTTTACCGCTATACCAAGCGGGATATTAGCGTGTCAATTAAATATGAGAAAAATTAATATAACTTTTCATATTTTGAATTTTTTCAAAATTTCTTTTTGCCAATCTCTTTGGCCCCGTTTCTGCTAGTGATTCGCCAAATTTCATCGTTTGTGCCGCATTATTAAGCGAGATATTTGCATGTCAAGTTGGTATGGCCACTTTTTATTTTTGAGTTTTTTCAAAATTTCTTTTTACTATTCTTTTAGGCTTTGTTTGTGCCGGCGATTCACCAAGTTAATTCGTTTGTGCCGCATTTTTAGGCGAGATATTCGCATGTCAATTTAATATGACAAAAATTGATATAACTTTTTATTTTTTGAACTTATTCAAAATTTTTTTTTACCATTCTCTTTGGCCTCGTTTGTGCCGGCGATTCACCAAGTTTCATCTTTTGTGCCGCAATATTAATGAAGTTATTAAAGAAAAACTGTTACTGACTTACTGACGCCAGCAGCGCATCTCTACGTCAACTAAAGTAACTACCTGCCAGAATACACCAGCGGTTGATGGGTTGATAATTTATCTATAAATACATATCTATTACAGCAAATAATAGTATTTTTCTTTTACCTACATCTTTAGAAATAACTATTTTAGTAATATAAAAAGTTTTTTTCGTTTTTACCGCCATACCATGCGAGATATTAGCGTGTCAATTAAATATGAGAAAAATTAATATAACTTTTCATATTTTGAATTTTTTCAAAATTTCTTTTTGCCAATCTCTTTAGCCTCGTTTCTGCTAGCGATTCGTCGAGTTTCATCGTTGGCGCCGCATTATTACGCGAGATATTCGCATGTCAAATTGGTATGGTCACTTTTTATTTTTGAGTTTTTTTAAAATTTCTTTTTACCATTCTTTTAGGCTTTGATTGTGTCGGCGATTCACCAAGTTTCGTCGTTTTTGTCGCATTTTTAGGCGAGTTATTCGCATGTCAATTTAAGATGACAAAAATTGATATAACTTTTTTTTTGAACTTTTTCCAAATTTCTTTTTGCCAATCTCTTTGGCCACGTTTGTGCCGCTGATTCGCCAAATTTCATCGTTTGTGCCGCATTTTTAAGCGAGATATTCGCATGTCAAGTTGGTATGGCCACTTTTTATTTTTGAGTTTTTTCAAAATTTCGTTTTACCTATCATTTAGGCTTCGTTTCTGCCAGCGAT
This sequence comes from Rhodnius prolixus, assembly GCF_049639745.1. Classification (NCBI taxonomy): domain Eukaryota; kingdom Metazoa; phylum Arthropoda; class Insecta; order Hemiptera; family Reduviidae; genus Rhodnius; species Rhodnius prolixus. The sequence goes on from NW_027411597.1 coordinate 842,966, forward strand.
TCACCAAGTTTCATCCTTTGTGCCGCAATATTAAAGAAGTTATTAAAGAAAAACTGTTACTGACATACTGACGCCAGCAGCGCATCTCTACGTCAACTAAAGTAACTAACTGCCAGCATACAACAGCGGTTGATGGCTTGATAATTTATCTATAAATACATATCTATTACAGCAAATATCAGTATTTTTCTTTTACCTACAACTTTAGAAATAACTATTTTAGTAATATAAAAAGTTTTTTTCGTTTTTATCGCCATACCAAGCGAGATATTAGCGTGTCAATTTAATATGACAAAAATTGATATAACTTTTTTTTTTGAACTTATTCCCAATTTCTTTTTGCCAATCTCTTTGGCCTCGTTTGTGCCGCTGATTCGCCAAATTTCATCGTTTGTGCCGCATTATTAAGCGAGATATTCGAATGTCAAGTTGGTATGGCCACTTTTTATTTTGGAGTTTTTTCAAAATTTCTTTTTACCATTCTTTTAGGCTTCGTTTGTGCCAGCGATTCACCATATTTCATCGTTTGTGCCGCATTTATAGGCGAGATATTAGCATGTAAATTTAATATGACAAAAATTGATACACTTTTTATTTTTTAAACTTTTTCAAAATTTCTTTTGGCCAATCTATTTGGCCTCGTTTGTGCCGCTGATTCCCCAAATTTCATCGTTTGTGCCGCATTATTAAGCGAGATATTCGCATGTCAAGTTGGTATGGCGACTTTTTATTTTTGAGTTTTTTCAAAATTTCTTTTTACCAAACGTTAGTGCCGCGTTTGTGCCCTCCTTTCCCAAAATTTCAGCCATTAAGCTCAAAAATTGAAAAAGTTATTAAGGATTTAAAGTGGCCATACCAACTTGACGGAAGTTGGACACGCGATTTCGCTTGTCTTTGAGATTTATCCAAAGTTTTTTTACCATTATCTTTGGCCTTGTTTGTGCCGGCGATTCACCAAGTTTCATCGTTTCTGCCGCAATATTAAAGAAGTTATTAAAGAAAAACTGTTACTGACATACTGACGCCAGCAGCGCATCTCTACGTCAACTAAAGTAACTACCTGCCAGAATACACCAGCGGTTGATGGGTTGATAATTTATCTATAAATACATATCTATTACAGCAAATAATAGTATTTTTCTTTTACCTACAACTTTAGAAATAACTATTTTAGTAATATAAAAAGTTTTTTTCGTTTTTACCGCCATACCATGCGAGATATTAGCGTGTCAATTAAATATGAGAAAAATTAATATAACTTTTCATATTTTGAATTTTTTCGAAATTTCTTTTTGCCAATCTCTTTAGCCTCGTTTCTGCTAGCGATTCGTCGAGTTTCATCGTTGGTGCCGCATTATTACGCGAGATATTCGCATGTCAAGTTGGTATGGCCACTTTTTATTTTTGAGGTTTTTCAAAATTTCCTTTTACCTATCATTTAGGCTTCGTTTGTGCCGGCGATTCTCCAAGTTTCATACTTTGTGCCGCAATATTAAAGAAGTTATTAAAGAAAAACTGTTACTGACATACTGACGCCAGCAGCGCATCTCTACGTCAACTAAAGTAACTAACTGCCAGCATACAACAGCGGTTGATGGCTTGATAATTTATCTATAAATACATATCTATTACAGCAAATATCAGTATTTTTCTTTTACCTACAACTTTAGAGATAACTATTTTAGTAATATAAAAAGTTTTTTTCGTTTTTATCGCCATACCAAGCGAGATATTAGCGTGTCAATTTAATATGACAAAAATTGATATAACTTTTTTTTTTGAACTTATACAAAATTTCTTTTTGCCAATCTCTTTGGCCTCGTTTGTGCCGCTGATTCGCCAAATTTCATCGTTTGTGCCGCATTATTAAGCGAGATATTCGAATGTCAAGTTGGTATGGCCACTTTTTATTTTTGTGTTTTTTCGAAATTTCTTTTTACCATTCTTTTAGACTTCGTTTGTGCCAGCGATTCACCATATTTCATCGTTTGTGCCGCGTTTATAGGCGAGATATTAGGATGTAAATTTAATATGACAAAAATTGATACACTTTTTATTTTTTAAACTTTTTCAAAATTTCTTTTGGCCAATCTATTTGGCCTCGTTTGTGCCGCTGATTCCCCAAATTTCATCGTTTGTGCCGCATTATTAAGCGAGATATTCGCATGTCAAGTTGGTATGGCCACTTTTTATTTTTGAGTTTTTTCAAAATTTCTTTTTACCTTTCTTTTAGGCTTCGTTTGTGCCAGCGATTCACCAGGTTTAATCGTTTGTGCTGCATTTTTAGGCGAGATATTCGTATGTCAATTTGGAATTGCCACTTTTTATTTTTTGAGTTTTTTGAAAATTTCATTTTACCAATCGTTTGTGCCGCGCTTGTGCCGTCCTTTCCCAAAATTTCAGCCATTAAGCTCCAAAATTAAAAAAGTTATTAAAGATTTAAAGTGGCTATACCAACTTGACGGAAGTTGGACACGCGATTTCGCTTGTTTTTGAGATTTTTCAAAATTTTTTTTCACCATTCTCTTTGGCCTCGTTTGTGCCGGCGATTCACCAAGTTTCATCTTTTGTGCCGCAATATTAATGAAGGTATTAAATAAAAACTGTTACTGACATACTGACGCCAGCAACGCTTCTCTACGTCAACTAAAGTAACTACCTGCCAGAATACACCAGCGGTTGATGGGTTGATAATTTATCTATAAATACATATCTATTACAGCAAATAATAGTATTTTTCTTTTACCTACAACTTTAGAAATAACTATTTTAGTAATATAAAAAGTTTTTTCGTTTTTACCGCCATACCATGCGAGACATTAGCGTGTCCATTAAATATGAGAAAAATTAATATAACTTTTCATATTTTGAATTTTTTCGAAATTTCTTTTTGCCAATCTCTTTAGCCTCGTTTCTGCTAGCGATTCGTCGAGTTTCATCGTTGGTGCCGCATTATTACGCGAGATATTCGCATGTCAAGTTGGAATGGCCACTTTTTGTTTTTGATTTTTTCAATATTTCTTGTTATCATTCTTTTAGGCTTCGTTTGTGCCGGCGATTCACCAAGTTAAATCGTTTGTGTTGCATTTTTAGACGAGATATTCGCATGTCAATTCAACATGACAAAAATTGTTATAACTTTTTATTTTTTGATTTTTTCAAAAAAATTTTTACCATTCTTTTTGGCCTTTTTTGTGCCGGTGATTCACCAAGTTTCATCCTTTGTGCCGCAATATTAATGGAGGTATTAAATAAAAACTGTTACTGACATACTGACGCCAGCAGCGCTTCTCTACGTCAACTAAAGTAACTACCTGCCAGAATACACCAGCGGTTGATGGGTTGATAATTTATCTATAAATACATATCTATTACAGCAAATAATAGTATTTTTCTTTTACCTACAACTTTAGAAATAAGTATTTTAGTAATATAAAAAGTTTTTTTCGTTTTTACCGCCATACCATGCGAGACATTAGCGTGTCAATTAAATATGAGAAAAATTAATATAACTTTTCATATTTTGAATTTTTTCAAAATTTCTTTTTGCCAATCTCTTTAGCCTCGTTTCTGCTAGCGATTCGTCGAGTTTCATCGTTGGTGCCGCATTATTACGCGAGATATTCGCATGTCAAGTTGGAATGGCCACTTTTTGTTTTTGATTTTTTCAATATTTCTTGTTATCATTCTTTTAGGCTTCGTTGTGCCGGCGATTCACCAAGTTAAATCGTTTGTGTTGCATTTTAGACGAGATATTCGCATGTCAATTCAACATGACAAAAATTGTTATAACTTTTTATTTTTTGATTTTTCAAAAAATTTTTTACCATTCTTTTTGGCCTTGTTTGTGCCGGTGATTCACCAAGTTACATCCTTTGTGCCGCAATATTAAAGAAGTTATTAATGAAAAACTGTTACTGACATACTGACGCCAGCAGCGCATCTCTACGTCAACTAAAGTAACTAACTGCCAGCATACACCAGTGGTTGATGGGTTGATAATTTATATATAAATACATATGTATTACAGCAAATAAAAGTATTTTTCTTTTACCTACAACTTTACAAATAAATATTTTGGTAATATAAAAAGTTTTTTTCGTTTTTACCGCCATAGCAAGCGGGATATTAGCGTGTCAAGTAAATATGAGAAAAATTAATATAACTTTTCATATTTTGAATTTTTTCAAAATTTCTTTTTGCCAATCTCTTTGGCCTCGTTTCTGCTAGCGATTCGTCGAGTTTCATCGTTTGTGCCGCATTATTACGCGAGATATTCGCATGTCAAGTTGGTATGGCCACTTTTTATTTTTGAGTTTTTTCAAAATTTCCTTTTACCTATCATTTAGGCTTCGTTTGTGCCGGCGATTCACCAAGTTTCATCCTTTGTGCCGCAATATTAAAGAAGTTATTATGGAAAAACTGTTACTGACATACTGACGCCAGCAGCGCATCTCTACGTCAACTAAAGTAACTAAGTGCCAGTATACAACAGCGGTTGATGGCTTGATAATTTATCTATAAATACATATCTATTACAACAAATAATAGTATTTTTCTTTTACCTACAACTTTACAAATAAATATTTTGGTAATATAAAAAGTTTTTTTCGTTTTTACCGCTATACCAAGCGGGATATTAGCGTGTCAATTAAATATGAGAAAAATTAATATAACTTTTCATATTTTGAATTTTTTCAAAATTTCTTTTTGCCAATCTCTTTGGCCCCGTTTCTGCTAGTGATTCGCCAAATTTCATCGTTCGTGCCGCATTATTAAGCGAGATATTTGCATGTCAAGTTGGTATGGCCACTTTTTATTTTTGAGTTTTTTCAAAATTTCTTTTTACTATTCTTTTAGGCTTTGTTTGTGCCGGCGATTCACCAAGTTAATTCGTTTGTGCCGCATTTTTAGGCGAGATATTCGCATGTCAATTTAATATGACAAAAATTGATATAACTTTTTATTTTTTGAACTTATTCAAAATTTTTTTTTACCATTCTCTTTGGCCTCGTTTGTGCCGGCGATTCACCAAGTTTCATCTTTTGTGCCGCAATATTAATGAAGTTATTAAAGAAAAACTGTTACTGACTTACTGACGCCAGCAGCGCATCTCTACGTCAACTAAAGTAACTACCTGCCAGAATACACCAGCGGTTGATGGGTTGATAATTTAACTATAAATACATATCTATTACAGCAAATAATAGTATTTTTCTTTTACCTACATCTTTAGAAATAACTATTTTAGCAATATAGAAAGTTTTTTTCGTTTTTACCGCCATACCATGCGAGATATTAGCGTGTCAATTAAATATGAGAAAAATTAATATAACTTTTCATATTTTGAATTTTTTCAAAATTTCTTTTTGCCAATCTCTTTGGCCCCGTTTCTGCTAGTGATTCGCCAAATTTCATCGTTGGCGCCGCATTATTACGCGAGATATTCGCATGTCAAATTGGTATGGTCACTTTTTATTTTTGAGTTTTTTTAAAATTTCTTTTTACCATTCTTTTAGGCTTTGATTGTGTCGGCGATTCACCAAGTTTCGTCGTTTTTGTCGCATTTTTAGGCGAGTTATTCGCATGTCAATTTAAGATGACAAAAATTGATATAACTTTTTTTTTGAACTTTTTCCAAATTTCTTTTTGCCAATCTCTTTGGCCACGTTTGTGCCGCTGATTCGCCAAATTTCATCGTTTGTGCCGCATTTTTAAGCGAGATATTCGCATGTCAAGTTGGTATGGCCACTTTTTATGTTTGAGTTTTTTCAAAAATTCTTTTTACTATTCTTTTAGGCTTCGTTTGTGCCAGCGATTCACCAAGTTTCATCGTTTGTGCCGCATTATTACGCGAGATATTCGCATGTCAAGTTGGTATGGCCACTTTTTATTTTTGAGTTTTTTCAAAATTTCGTTTTACCTATCATTTAGGCTTCGTTTCTGCCGGCGATTCACCAAGTTTCATCCTTTGTGCCGCAATATTAAAGAAGTTATTAAAGAAAAACTGTTACTGACATACTGACGCCAGCAGCGCATCTCTACGTCAACTAAAGTAACTAACTGCCAGCATACAACAGCGGTTGATGGCTTGATAATTTATCTATAAATACATATCTATTACAGCAAATATCAGTATTTTTCTTTTACCTACAACTTTAGAAATAACTTTTAGTAATATAAAAAGTTTTTTTCGTTTTTATCGCCATACCAAGCGAGATATTAGCGTGTCAATTTAATATGACAAAAATTGATATAACTTTTTTTTTTGAACTTATTCACAATTTCTTTTTGCCAATCTCTTTGGCCTCGTTTGTGCCGCTGATTCGCCAAATTTCATGGTTTGTGCCGCATTATTAAGCGAGATATTCGAATGTCAAGTTGGTATGGCCACTTTTTATTTTGGAGTTTTTTCAAAATTTCTTTTTACCATTCTTTTAGGCTTCGTTTGTGCCAGCGATTCACCATATTTCATCGTTTGTGCCGCATTTATAGGCGAGATATTAGCATGTAAATTTAATATGACAAAAATTGATACACTTTTTATTTTTTAAACTTTTTCAAAATTTCTTTTGGCCAATCTATTTGGCCTCGTTGTGCCGCTGATTCCCCAAATTTCATCGTTTGTGCCGCATTATTAAGCGAGATATTCGCATGTCAAGTTGGTATGGCCACTTTTTATTTTTGAGTTTTTTCAAAATTTCTTTTTACCAATATTTTAGGCTACGTTTGCGCCAGCGATTCACCAAGTTTAGTCGTTTGTGCCGCATTTTTAGGCGAGATATTCGCATGTCAATTTGGAATTGCCACTTTTTATTTTTTGAGTTTTTTGAAAATTTCTTTTTACCAAACGTTAGTGCCGCGTTTGTGCCCTCCTTTCCCAAAATTTCAGCCATTAAGCTCAAAAATTGAAAAAGTTATTAAGGATTTAAAGTGGCCATACCAACTTGACGGAAGTTGGACACGCGATTTCGCTTGTCTTTGAGATTTTTCCAAAGTTTTTTTACCATTATCTTTGGCCTTGTTTGTGCCGGCGATTCACCAAGTTTCATCGTTTCTGCCGCAATATTAAAGAAGTTATTATAGAAAAACTGTTACTGACATACTGACGCCAGCAGCGCATCTCTACGTCAACTAAGGTAACTAACTGCCAGTATACAACAGCGGTTGATGGCTTGATAATTTATCTATAAATACATATCTATTGCAGCAAATAATAGTATTTTTCTTTTACCTACAACTTTACAAATAACTATTTTAGTAATATAAAGTTTTTTTCATTTTTACCGCCATACCAAGCAAGATATTAGCGTGTCAAGTAAATATGAGAAAAATTAATATAACCTTTCATATTTTGAATTTTTTCAAAATTTCTTTTTGCCAATCTCTTTGGCTTCGTTTCTGCTAGCGATTCGCCAAATTTCATCGTTTGTGCCGCATTATTAAGCGAGATATTTGCATGTCAAGTTGGTATGGTCACTTTTTATTTTTGAGTTTTTTCAAAATTTCTTTTTACCATTCTTTTAGGCTTTGTTTGTGCCGGCGATTCACCAAGTTAAATCGTTTGTGCCGCATTTTTAGGCGAGATATTCGCATGTCAATTTAATATGACAAAAATTGATATAACTTTTTATTTTTTGAACTTATTCAAAATTTTTTTTACCATTCTCTTTGGCCTCGTTTGTGCCGGAGATTCACCAAGTTTCATCATTTGTGCCGCAATATTAATGAAGTTATTAATGAAAAACTGTTACTGACATACTGACGCCAGCAGCGCATCTCTACGTCAACTAAAGTAACTACCTGCCAGAATACACCAGCGGTTGATGGGTTGATAATTTATCTATAAATACATATCTATTACAGCAAATAATAGTATTTTTCTTTTACCTACAACTTTAGAAATAACTATTTTAGTAATATAAAAAGTTTTTTTCGTTTTTACCGCCATACCATGCGAGATATTAGCGTGTCAATTAAATATGAGAAAAATTAATATAACTTTTCATATTTTGAATTTCTTCAAAATTTCTTTTTGCCAATCTCTTTAGCCTCGTTTCTGCTAGCGATTCGTCGAGTTTCATCGTTGGTGCCGCATTATTACGCGAGATATTCGCATGTCAAGTTGGAATGGCCACTTTTTGTTTTTGATTTTTTCAATATTTCTTAATATCATTCTTTTAGGCTTCGTTTGTGCCGGCGATTCACCAAGTTAAATCGTTTGTGCCGTATTTTTAGACGAGATATTCGCATGTCAATTCAATATGACAAAAATTGTTATAACTTTTTATTTTCTGATTTTTTCAAAAAAAATTTTTACCATTCTCTTTGGCCTTGTTTGTGCCGGCGATTCACAAAGTTTCATCCTTTGTGCCGCAATATTAAAGAAGTTATTAAAGAAAAACTGTTACTGACATACTGACGCCAGCAGCGCATCTCTACGTCAACTAAAGTAACTATCTGCCAGCATACAACAGCGGTTGATGGCTTGATAATTTATCTATAAATACATATCTATTACAGCAAATATCAGTATTTTTCTTTTACCTACAACTTTAGAAATAACTATTTTAGTAATATAAAAAGTTTTTTTCGTTTTTACCGCCATACCAAGCGAAATATTAGCGTGTCAAGTAAATATGAGAAAAATTAATATAACTTTTCATATTTTGAATTTTTCAAAATTTCTTTTTGCCAATCTCTTTGGCCTCGTTTCTGATAGCGATTCGTCGAGTTTCATCGTTTGTGCCGAATTATTACGCGAGATATTCGCATGTCAATTTGATATGGCCACGTTTTATTTTTGAGTTTTTTCAAAAATTTTTTTACCATTCTTCGTTACCGGCTTCGTTTGTGCCGGCGATTCACCAAGTTTCATCGTTTGTGCCGCATTTTTAGGCGAGATATTCGCATGTCAATTTAATATGACAAAAATTGATATAACTTTTTTTTTGAACTTATTCAAAATTTCTTTTTGCCAATCTCTTTGGCCTCGTTTGTGCCGCTGATTCGCAAAATTTCATCGTTTGTGCCGCATTATTAAGCGAGATATTCGAATGTCAATTTGGTATGGCCACTTTTTATTTTTGAGTTTTTTCAAAACTTCTTTTTACCATTTTTTTAGGTTTCGTTTGTGCCAGCGATTCACTATGTTTTATCGTTTGTGCCGCATTTATAGGCGAGATATTTGCATGTAAATTTAATATGACAAAAATTGATACACTTTTTATTTTTTAAACTTTTTCAAAATTTCTTTTGGCCAATCTATTTGGCCTCGTTTGTGCCGCTGATTCCCCAAATTTCATCGTTTGTGCCGAATTATTAAGCGAGATATTCGCATGTCAAGTTGGTATGGCCACTTTTTATTTTTGAGTTTTTTCAAAATTTCTTTTTACCATTATTTTAGGCTTCGTTTGCGCCAGCGAATCACCAAGTTTAATCGTTTGTGCCGCATTTTTAGGCGAGATATTTGCATGTCAATTTGGAATTACCACTTTTTATTTTTTGAGTTTTTTGAATATTTCTTTTTACCAAACGTTTGTGCCGCGTTTGTGCCCTCCTTTCCCAAAATTTCAGCCATTAAGCTCAAAAATTGAAAAAGTTATTAAGGATTTAAAGTGGCCATACCAACTTGACGGAAGTTGGACACGCGATTTCGCTTGTCTTTGAGATTTTTCAAAAGTTTTTTTTACCATTATCTTTGGCCTTGTTTGTGCCGGCGATTCACCAAGTTTCCTCGTTTCTGCCGCAATATTAAAGAAGTTATTAAAGAAAAACTGTTACTGACATACTGACGCCAGCAGCGCATCTCTACGTCAACTAAAGTAACTATCTGCCAGCATACAACAGCGGTTGATGGCTTGATAATTAATCTATAAATACATATCTATTACAGCAAATATCAGTATTTTTCTTTTACCTACAACTTTAGAAATACCTATTTTAGTAATATAAAAAGTTTTTTTCGTTTTTACCGCCATACCAGGCGAAATATTAGCGTGTCAAGTAAATATGAGAAAAATTAATATAACTTTTCATATTTTGAATTTTTCAAAATTTCTTTTTGCCAATCTCTTTGGCCTCGTTTCTGCTAGCGATTCATCGAGTTTCATCGTTTGTGCCGCATTATTACGCGAGATATTCGCATGTCAATTTGATATGGCCACTTTTTATTTTTGAGTTTTTTCAAAGAATTTTTTACCATTCTTTTAGGCTTCGTTTGTGCCGGCGATTCACCAAGTTTCATCGTTTGTGCCGCATTTTTAGGCGAGATATTCGCACGTCAATTTAAGATGACAAAAATTGATATAACTTTTATTTTTTTGGACTTTTTCAAAATTTCTTTTTGCCAATCTATTTGGCCTCGTTTGTGCCGCTGATTCGCCAGTTTTCATCGTTTGTGGCGCAATAATAAAGAAGTTATTAAAGAAAAACTGTTACTGACATACTTACGCCAGCAGCGCATCTCTACGTCAACTAAAGTAACTACCTGCCAGAATACACCAGCGGTTGATGGGTTGATAATTTATCTATAAATACATATCTATTACAGCAAATAATAGTATTTTTCTTTTACCTACATCTTTAGAAATAACTATTTTAGTAATATAAAAAGTTTTTTTCGTTTTTACCGCCATACCATGCGAGATATTAGCGTGTCAATTAAATATGAGAAAAATTAATATAACTTTTCATATTTTGAATTTTTTCAAAATTTCTTTTTGCCAATCTCTTTAGCCTCGTTTCTGCTAGCGATTCGTCGAGTTTCATCGTTGGCGCCGCATTATTACGCGAGATATTCGCATGTCAAATTGGTATGGTCACTTTTTATTTTTGAGTTTTTCTAAAATTTCTTTTTACCATTCTTTTAGGCTTTGATTGTGTCGGCGATTCACCAAGTTTCGTCGTTTTTGTCGCATTTTTAGGCGAGTTATTCGCATGTCAATTAAGGATGACAAAAATTGATATAACTTTTTTTTTGAACTTTTTCCAAATTTCTTTTTGCCAATCTCTTTGGCCACGTTTGTGCCGCTGATTCGCCAAATTTCATCGTTTGTGCCGCATTTTTAAGCGAGATATTCGCATGTCAAGTTGGTATGGCCACTTTTTATGTTTGAGTTTTTTCAAAAATTCTTTTTACTATTCTTTTAGGCTTCGTTTGTGCCAGCGATTCACCAAGTTTCATCGTTTGTGCCGCATTATTACGCGAGATATTCGCATGTCAAGTTGGTATGGCCACTTTTTATTTTTGAGTTTTTTCAAAATTTCTTTTTACTATTCTTTTAGGCTTTGTTTGTGCCGGCGATTCACCAAGTTAATTCGTTTGTGACGCATTTTTAGGCGAGATATTCGCATGTCAATTTAATATGACAAAAATTGATATAACTTTTTATTTTTTGAACTTATTCAAAATTTTTTTTTACCATTCTCTTTGGCCTCGTTTGTGCCGGCGATTCACCAAGTTTCATCTTTTGTGCCGCAATATTAATGAAGTTATTAAAGAAAAACTGTTACTGACATACTGACGCCAGCAGCGCATCTCTACGTCAACTAAAGTAACTACCTGCCAGAATACACCAGCGGTTGATGGGTTGATAATTTATCTATAAATACATATCTATTACAGCAAATAATAGTATTTTTCTTTTACCTACATCTTTAGAAATAACTATTTTAGTAATATAAAAAGTTTTTTTCGTTTTTACCGCCATACCATGCGAGATATTAGCGTGTCAATTAAATATGAGAAAAATTAATATAACTTTTCATATTTTGAATTTTTTCAAAATTTCTTTTTGCCAATTTCTTTAGCCTCGTTTCTGCTAGCGATTCGTCGAGTTTCATCGTTGGCGCCGCATTATTACGCGAGATATTCGCATGTCAAATTGGTATGGTCACTTTTTATTTTTGAGTTTTTTTAAAATTTCTTTTTACCATTCTTTTAGGCTTTGATTGTGTCGGCGATTCACCAAGTTTCGTCGTTATTGTCGCATTTTTAGGCGAGTTATTCGCATGTCAATTAAGGATGACAAAAATTGATATAACTTTTTTTTTGAACTTTTTCCAAATTTCTTTTTGCCAATCTCTTTGGCCACGTTTGTGCCGCTGATTCGCCAAATTTCATCGTTTGTGCCGCATTTTTAAGCGAGATATTCGCATGTCAAGTTGGTATGGCCACTTTTTATGTTTGAGTTTTTTCAAAAATTCTTTTTACTATTCTTTTAGGCTTCGTTTGTGCCAGCGATTCACCAAGTTTCATCGTTTGTGCCGCATTATTACGCGAGATATTCGCATGTCAAGTTGGTATGGCCACTTTTTATTTTTGAGTTTTTTCAAAATTTCGTTTTACCTATCATTTAGGCTTCGTTTCTGCCGGCGATTCACCAAGTTTCATCCTTTGTGCCGCAATATTAAAGAAGTTATTAAAGAAAAACTGTTACTGACATACTGACGCCAGCAGCGCATCTCTACGTCAACTAAAGTAACTAACTGCCAGCATACAACAGCGGTTGATGGCTTGATAATTTATCTATAAATACATATCTATTACAGCAAATATCAGTATTTTTCTTTTACCTACAACTTTAGAAATAACTATTTTAGTAATATAAAAAGTTTTTTTCGTTTTTATCGCCATACCAAGTGAGATATTAGCGTGTCAATTTAATATGACAAAAATTGATATAACTTTTTTTTTTGAACTTATTCACAATTTCTTTTTGCCAATCTCTTTGGCCTCGTTTGTGCCGCTGATTCGCCAAATTTCATCGTTTGTGCCGCATTATTAAGCGAGATATTCGAATGTCAAGTTGGTATGGCCACTTTTTATTTTGGAGTTTTTTCAAAATTTCTTTTTACCATTCTTTTAGGCTTCCTTTGTGCCAGCGATTCACCATATTTCATCGTTTGTGCCGCATTTATAGGCGAGATATTAGCATGTAAATTTAATATGACAAAAATTGATACACTTTTTATTTTTTAAACTTTTTCAAAATTTCATTTGGCCAATCTATTTGGCCTCGTTTGTGCCGCTGATTCCCCAAATTTCATCGTTTGTGCCGCATTATTAAGCGAGATATTCGCATGTCAAGTTGGTATGGCCATTTTTTATTTTTGAGTTTTTTCAAAATTTCTTTTTACCAATATTTTAGGCTACGTTTGCGCCAGCGATTCACCAAGTTTAGTCGTTTGTGCCGCATTTTTAGGCGAGATATTCGCATGTCAATTTGGAATTGCCACTTTTTATTTTTTGAGTTTTTTGAAAATTTCTTTTTACCAAACGTTAGTGCCGCGTTCGTGCCCTCCTTTCCCAAAATTTCAGCCATTAAGCTCAAAAATTGAAAAAGTTATTAAGGATTTAAAGTGGCCATACCAACTTGACGGAAGTTGGACACGCGATTTCGCTTGTCTTTGAGATTTTTCCAAAGTTTTTTTACCATTATCTTTGGCCTTGCTTGTGCCGGCGATTCACCAAGTTTCATCGTTTCTGCCGCAATATTAAAGAAGTTATTATAGAAAAACTGTTACTGACATACTGACGCCAGCAGCGCATCTCTACGTCAACTAAGGTAACTAACTGCCAGTATACAACAGCGGTTGATGGCTTGATAATTTATCTATAAATACATATCTATTGCAGCAAATAATAGTATTTTTCTTTTACCTACAACTTTACAAATAACTATTTTAGTAATATAAAGTTTTTTTCATTTTTACCGCCATACCAAGCAAGATATTAGCGTGTCAAGTAAATATGAGAAAAATTAATATAACCTTTCATATTTTGAATTTTTTCAAAATTTCTTTTTGCCAATCTCTTTGGCTTCGTTTCTGCTAGCGATTCGCCAAATTTCATCGTTTGTGCCGCATTATTAAGCGAGATATTTGCATGTCAAGTTGGTATGGTCACTTTTTATTTTTGAGTTTTTTCAAAATTTCTTTTTACCATTCTTTTAGGCTTTGTTTGTGCCGGCGATTCACCAAGTTAAATCGTTTGTGCCGCATTTTTAGGCGAGATATTCGCATGTCAATTTAATATGACAAAAATTGATATAACTTTTTATTTTTTGAACTTATTCAAAATTTTTTTTTACCATTCTCTTTGGCCTCGTTTGTGCCGGAGATTCACCAAGTTTCATCATTTGTGCCGCAATATTAATGAAGTTATTAATGAAAAACTGTTACTGACATACTGACGCCAGCAGCGCATCTCTACGTCAACTAAAGTAACTACCTGCCAGAATACACCAGCGGTTGATGGGTTGATAATTTATCTATAAATACATATCTATTACAGCAAATAATAGTATTTTTCTTTTACCTACAACTTTAGAAATAACTATTTTAGTAATATAAAAAGTTTTTTTCGTTTTTACCGCCATACCATGCGAGATATTAGCGTGTCAATTAAATATGAGAAAAATTAATATAACTTTTCATATTTTGAATTTCTTCAAAATTTCTTTTTGCCAATCTCTTTAGCCTCGTTTCTGCTAGCGATTCGTCGAGTTTCATCGTTGGTGCCGCATTATTACGCGAGATATTCGCATGTCAAGTTGGAATGGCCACTTTTTGTTTTTGATTTTTTCAATATTTCTTAATATCATTCTTTTAGGCTTCGTTTGTGCCGGCGATTCACCAAGTTAAATCGTTTGTGCCGTATTTTTAGACGAGATATTCGCATGTCAATTCAATATGACAAAAATTGTTATAACTTTTTATTTTCTGATTTTTTCAAAAAAAATTTTTACCATTCTCTTTGGCCTTGTTTGTGCCGGCGATTCACAAAGTTTCATCCTTTGTGCCGCAATATTAAAGAAGTTATTAAAGAAAAACTGTTACTGACATACTGACGCCAGCAGCGCATCTCTACGTCAACTAAATTAACTATCTGCCAGCATACAACAGCGGTTGATGGCTTGATAATTTATCTATAAATACATATCTATTACAACAAATATCAGTATTTTTCTTTTACCTACAACTTTAGAAATAACTATTTTAGTAATATAAAAAGTTTTTTTCGTTTTTACCGCCATACCAAGCGAAATATTAGCGTGTCAAGTAAATATGAGAAAAATTAATATAACTTTTCATATTTTGAATTTTTCAAAATTTCTTTTTGCCAATCTCTTTGGCCTCGTTTCTGATAGCGATTCGTCGAGTTTCATCGTTTGTGCCGAATTATTACGCGAGATATTCGCATGTCAATTTGATATGGCCACGTTTTATTTTTGAGTTTTTTCAAAAATTTTTTTACCATTCTTTTAGGCTTCATTTGTGCCGGCGATTCACCAAGTTTCATCGTTTGTGCCGCATTTTTAGGCGAGATATTCGCATGTCAATTTAATATGACAAAAATTGATATAACTTTTTTTTTGAACTTATTCAAAATTTCTTTTTGCCAATCTCTTTGGCCTCGTTTGTGCCGCTGATTCGCAAAATTTCATCGTTTGTGCCGCATTATTAAGCGAGATATTCGAATGTCAATTTGGTATGGCCACTTTTTATTTTTGAGTTTTTTCAAAACTTCTTTTTACCATTTTTTTAGGCTTCGTTTGTGCCAGCGATTCACTATGTTTTATCGTTTGTGCCGCATTTATAGGCGAGATATTTGCATGTAAATTTAATATGACAAAAATTGATACACTTTTTGTTTTTTAAACTTTTTCAAAATTTCTTTTGGCCAATCTATTTGGCCTCGTTTGTGCCGCTGATTCCCCAAATTTCATCGTTTGTGCCGAATTATTAAGCGAGATATTCGCATGTCAAGTTGGTATGGCCACTTTTTATTTTTGAGTTTTTTCAAAATTTCTTTTTACCATTATTTTAGGCTTCGTTTGCGCCAGCGAATCACCAAGTTTAATCGTTTGTGCCGCATTTTTAGGCGAGATATTCGCATGTCAATTTGGAATTACCACTTTTTATTTTTTGAGTTTTTTGAATATTTCATTTTACCAAACGTTTGTGCCGCGTTTGTGCCCTCCTTTCCCAAAATTTCAGCCATTAAGCTCAAAAATTGAAAAAGTTATTAAGGATTTAAAGTGGCCATACCAACTTGACGGAAGTTGGACACGCGATTTCGCTTCTCTTTGAGATTTTTCAAAAAATTTTTTTACCATTCTCTTTGGCCTTGTTTGTGCCGGCAATTCACCAAGTTTCATCGTTTCTGCCGCAATATTAAAGAAGTTATTATAGAAAAACTGTTACTGACATACTGACGCCAGCAGCGCATCTCTACGTCAACTATAGTAACTAACTGCCAGTATACAACAGCGGTTGATGGCTTGAAAATTTATCTATAAATACATATCTATTACAGCAAATAATAGTATTTTTCTTTTACCTACAACTTTACAAATAACTATTTTAGTAATATAAAAAGTTTTTTTCGTTTTTACCGCCATACCAAGCGGGATCTTAGCGTGTCAAGTAAATATGAGAAAAATTAATATAACTTTTCATATTTTGAATTGTTTCAAAATTTCTTTTTGCCAATCTATTTGGCCTCGTTTCTGCTAGCGATTCGTCGAGTTTCATCGTTTGTGCCGCATTATTACGCGAGATATTTGCATGTCAAGTTGGTATGGTCACTTTTTATTTTTGAGTATTTTCAAAAATTCTTTTTACCTATCTTTTAGGCTTCGTTTGTGCCGGCGATTCACCAAGTTTCATCCTTTGTGCCGCAATATTAAGGAAGTTATTAAAGAAAAACTGTTACTGACATACTGACGCCAGCAGCGCATCTCTACGTCAACTAGAGTAACTAAGTACCAGCATACACCAGTGGTTGATGGGTTGATAATTTATCTATAAATACATATCTATTACAGCAAATAATAGTATTTTTCTTTTACCTACAACTTTACAAATAACTATTTTAGTAATATAAAAAGTTTTTTCGTTTTTACCGCCATACCAAGCGAGATTTTCGCATGTCAATTTAATATGACAAGAATAGATATAACTTTTAATTTTTTGAACTTTTTCAAAATTTCTTTTTGCCAATCTATTTGGGTTCGTTTGTGCCGCTGATTCGCCAAATTTCATCGTTTGTGCCGCATTATTAAGCGAGATATTTGCATGTCAAGTTGGTATGGCCACTTTTTATTTTTGAGTTTTTTCAACATTTCTTTTTACGATTCTTTTAGGCTTTGTTTGTGTCGGCGATTCACCAAGTTTCATCGTTTTTGTCGCATTTTTAGGCGAGATATTCGCATGTCAATTTAAGATGACAAAAATTGATATAACTTTTTTTTTTTGAACTTTTTCAAAATTTCTTTTTTCCAATCTCTTCGGCCTCGTTTGTGCCGCTGATTCGCCAAATTTCATCGTTTGTGCCGCATTATTAAGCGAGATATTCGCATGTCAAGTTGGTATGGCCACTTTTGATTTTTGAGTTTTTTCGAAATTTCTTTTTACCATTCTTTTAGGCTTCGTTTGTGCCAGCGATTCACCAAGTTTAATCGTTTGTGCCACATTTTTAGGCGAGATATTCGCATGTCAATTTGGAATTGCCACTTTTTATTTTTTGAGTTTTTTGAAAATTTCTTTTTACTAATCGTTTGTGCCGCGTTTGTGCCGTCCTTTCCCAAAATTTCAGCCATTAAGCTCAAAAATTGAAAAAGTTATTAAGGATTTAATGTGGCCATACCAACTTGACGGAAGTTGGACACGCGATTTCGCTTGTCTTTGAGATTTTTCAAAAATTTTTTTTACCATTCTCTTTGGCCTTGTTTGTGCCAGCGATTCACCAAGTTTCATCGTTTGTGCCGCATTTTTGTGGCGAGATATTGGCATGTCAATTTGGAATGGCCTCTTTTTATTTTTTGAGTTTTTTGAAAATTTTTTTTACCATTCTCTTTGGCCTCGTTTGTGCCGGCGATTAACCAAGTTTCATCGTTTATGCCTCAATAAAAAAGAAGTTATTATAGAAAAACTGTTACTGACATACTGACGCCAGCAGCGCATCTCTACGTCAACTAAAGTAACTAACTGCCAGTATACAACAGCGGTTGATGGCTTGAAAATTTATCTATAAATACATATCTATTACAGCAAATAATAGTATTTTTCTTTTACCTACAACTTTAGAAATAACTATTTTAGTAATATAAAAAGTTTTTTTCGTTTTTACTGCCATACCAAGCGTGATATTAGCGTATCATTTAAATATGAGAAAAATTAATATAACTTTTCATATTTTGAATTTTTTCAAAATTTCTTTTTGTCAATCTCTTTGGCCTCGTTTCTGCTAGCGATTCGTCGAGTTTCATCGTTGGTGCCGCATTATTACGCGAGATATTCGCATGTCAAGTTGGAATGGCCACTTTTTGTTTTTGATTTTTTCTATATTTCTTATTATCATTCTATTAGGCTTCGTTTGTGCCGGCGATTCACCAAGTTAAATCGTTTGTGCCGCATTTTTAGACGACATATTCGCATGTCAATTCAATATGACAAAAATTATTATAACTTTTTATTTTTTGATTTTTTCAAAAAAAATTTTTACCATTCTCTTTGGCCTTGTTTGTGCCGGCGATTCACCAAGTTTCATCCTTTGTGCCGCAATAATAAAGAAGTTATTTAAGAAAAACTGTTAATGACATAAAGACGCCAGCAGCGCATCTCTACGTCAACTAAAGTAACTACCTGCCAGAATACACCAGCGGTTGATGGGTTGATAATTTATCTATAAATACATATCTATTACAGCAAATAATAGTATTTTTCTTTTACCTACAACTTTAGAAATAACTATTTTAGTAATATAAAAAGTTTTTTTCGTTTTTACCGCCATACCAAGGGAGATATTCGCATGTCAATTTAATGACAAAAATAGATATAACTTTTCATATTTTGAATTTTTTCAAAATTTCTTTTTGCCAATCTCTTTGGCCTCGTTTTTGCTAGCGATTCGTCGAGTTTCATCGTTTGTGCCGCATTATTACGCGAGATATTCGCATGTCAAGTTGGTATGGCCACTTTTTATTTTTGAGTTTATTCAAAATTTTTTTTACCATTCTTTTAGGCTTCGTTTGTGCCGGCGATTCACCAAGTTTCATCGTTTGTGCCGCATTTTTAGGCGAAATATTCGCATGTCAATTTAATATGACAAAAATTGATATAACTTTTTTTTTGAACTTATTCAAAATTTCTTTTTGCCAATCTCATTCGCCTCGTTTGTGCCGTTGATTCGCCAAATTTCATCGTTTGTGGCGCATAATTAAGCGAGATATTTGCATGTCAAGTTGGTATGGCCACTTTCTATTTTTGAGTTTTTTCAAAATATCTTTTTACTATTTATTTAGGCTTTGTTTGTGTCGGCGACTCACCAAGTTTCATCGTAATTGGTCGCATTTTTAGGCGAGATATTCGCATGTCAATTTAAGATGACAAAAATTGATATAACTTTTTTTTTGAACTTTTTCAAAATTTCTTTTTGCCAATCTCTTTGGCCTCGGTTGTGCCGCTGATTCGCCAAATTTCATCGTTTGTGCCGCATTTTTGAGCGAGATATTCGCATGTCAATTTGGTATGGCCACTTTTTATGTTTGAGTTTTTTTAAAAATTCTTTTTACTATTCTTTTATGCTTCGTTTGTGCCAGCGATTCACCAAGTTTCATCGTTTGTGCCGCATTTTTGAGGCGAGATATTGGCATGTCAATTTGGAATGGCCTCTTTTTATTTTTTGAGTTTTTTGAAAATTTCTTTTTACCATTCTCTTTGGCCTCGTTTGTGCCGGCGATTAACCAAGTTTCATCGTTTATGCCTCAATAAAAAAGAAGTTATTATAGAAAAACTGTTACTGACATACTGACGCCAGCAGCGCATCTCTACGTCAACTAAAGTAACTAACTGCCAGTATACAACAGCGGTTGATGGCTTGAAAATTTATCTATAAATACATATCTATTACAGCAAATAATAGTATTTTTCTTTTACCTACAACTTTACAAATAACTATTTTAGTAATATAAAAAGTTTTTTTCGTTTTTACCGCCATACCAACCGGGATCTTAGCGTGTCAAGTAAATATGAGAAAAATTAATATAACTTTTCATATTTTGAATTTTTTCAAAATTTCTTTTTGCCAATCTCATTCGCCTCGTTTGTGCCGTTGATTCGCCAAATTTCATCGTTTGTGGCGCATAATTAAGCGAGATATTTGCATGTCAAGTTGGTATGGCCACTTTCTATTTTTGAGTTTTTTCAAAATATCTTTTTACTATTTATTTAGGCTTTGTTTGTGTCGGCGACTCACCAAGTTTCATCGTAATTGGTCGCATTTTTAGGCGAGATATTCGCATGTCAATTTAAGATGACAAAAATTGATATAACTTTTTTTTTGAACTTTTTCAAAATTTCTTTTTGCCAATCTCTTTGGCCTCGGTTGTGCCGCTGATTCGCCAAATTTCATCGTTTGTGCCGCATTTTTGAGCGAGATATTCGCATGTCAATTTGGTATGGCCACTTTTTATGTTTGAGTTTTTTTAAAAATTCTTTTTACTATTCTTTTATGCTTCGTTTGTGCCAGCGATTCACCAAGTTTCATCGTTTGTGCCGCATTTTTGAGGCGAGATATTGGCATGTCAATTTGGAATGGCCTCTTTTTATTTTTTGAGTTTTTTGAAAATTTCTTTTTACCATTCTCTTTGGCCTCGTTTGTGCCGGCGATTAACCAAGTTTCATCGTTTATGCCTCAATAAAAAAGAAGTTATTATAGAAAAACTGTTACTGACATACTGACGCCAGCAGCGCATCTCTACGTCAACTAAAGTAACTAACTGCCAGTATACAACAGCGGTTGATGGCTTGAAAATTTATCTATAAATACATATCTATTACAGCAAATAATAGTATTTTTCTTTTACCTACAACTTTAGAAATAACTATTTTAGTAATATAAAAAGTTTTTTTCGTTTTTACTGCCATACCAAGCGTGATATTAGCGTATCATTTAAATATGAGAAAAATTAATATATCTTTTCATATTTTGAATTTTTTCAAAATTTCTTTTTGCCAATCACTTTGGCCTCGTTTCTGCTAGCGATTCGTCGAGTTTCATCGTTGGTGCCGCATTATTACGCGAGATATTCGCATGTCAAGTTGGAATGGCCACTTTTTGTTTTTGATTTTTTCAATATTTCTTATTATCATTCTTTTAGGCTTCGTTTGTGCCGGCGATTCACCAAGTTAAATCGTTTGTGCCGCATTTTTAGACGACATATTCGCATGTCAATTCAATATGACAAAAATTATTATAACTTTTTATTTTTTGATTTTTCAAAAAAAAATTTTACCATTCTCTTTGGCCTTGTTTGTGCCGGCGATTCACCAAGTTTCATCCTTTGTGCCGCAATAATAAAGAAGTTATTTAAGAAAAACTGTTAATGACATAAAGACGCCAGCAACGCATCTCTACGTCAACTAAAGTAACTAAGTACCAGCATACACCAGTGGTTGATGGGTTGATAATTTATCTATAAATACATATCTATTACAGCAAATAATAGTATTTTTCTTTTACCTACAACTTTACAAATAACTATTTTAGTAATATAAAAAGTTTTTTTCGTTTTTACCGCCATACCAAGGGAGATATTCGCATGTCAATTTAATGACAAAAATAGATATAACTTTTCATATTTTGAATTTTTTCAAAATTTCTTTTTGCCAATCTCTTTGGCCTCGTTTCTGCTAGCGATTCGTCGAGTTTCATCGTTTGTGCCGCATTATTACGCGAGATATTCGCATGTCAAGTTGGTATGGCCACTTTTTATTTTTGAGTTTATTCAAAATTTTTTTTACCATTCTTTTAGGCTTCGTTTGTGCCGGCGATTCACCAAGTTTCATCGTTTGTGCCGCATTTTTAGGCGAAATATTCGCATGTCAATTTAATATGACAAAAATTGATATAACTTTTTTTTTGAACTTATTCAAAATTTCTTTTTGCCAATCTCATTCGCCTCGTTTGTGCCGTTGATTCGCCAAATTTCATCGTTTGTGGCGCATAATTAAGCGAGATATTTGCATGTCAAGTTGGTATGGCCACTTTCTATTTTTGAGTTTTTTCAAAATATCTTTTTACTATTTATTTAGGCTTTGTTTGTGTCGGCGACTCACCAAGTTTCATCGTAATTGGTCGCATTTTTAGGCGAGATATTCGCATGTCAATTTAAGATGACAAAAATTGATATAACTTTTTTTTTGAACTTTTTCAAAATTTCTTTTTGCCAATCTCTTTGGCCTCGTTTGTGCCGCTGATTCGCCAAATTTCATCGTTTGTGCCGCATTTTTGAGCGAGATATTCGCATGTCAATTTGGTATGGCCACTTTTTATGTTTGAGTTTTTTTAAAAATTCTTTTTACTATTCTTTTATGCTTCGTTTGTGCCAGCGATTCACCAAGTTTCATCGTTTGTGCCGCATTTTTGAGGCGAGATATTGGCATGTCAATTTGGAATGGCCTCTTTTTATTTTTTGAGTTTTTTGAAAATTTCTTTTTACCATTCTCTTTGGCCTCGTTTGTGCCGGCGATTAACCAAGTTTCATCGTTTATGCCTCAATAAAAAAGAAGTTATTATAGAAAAATTGTTACTGACATACTGACGCCAGCAGCGCATCTCTACGTCAACTAAAGTAACTAACTGCCAGTATACAACAGCGGTTGATGGCTTGAAAATTTATCTATAAATACATATCTATTACAGCAAATAATAGTATTTTTCTTTTACCTACAACTTTAGAAATAACTATTTTAGTAATATAAAAAGTTTTTTTCGTTTTTACTGCCATACCAAGCGTGATATTAGCGTATCATTTAAATATGAGAAAAATTAATATAACTTTTCATATTTTGAATTTTTTCAAAATTTCTTTTTGTCAATCTCTTTGGCCTCGTTTCTGCTAGCGATTCGTCGAGTTTCATCGTTGGTGCCGCATTATTACGCGAGATATTCGCATGTCAAGTTGGAATGGCCACTTTTTGTTTTTGATTTTTTCTATATTTCTTATTATCATTCTATTAGGCTTCGTTTGTGCCGGCGATTCACCAAGTTAAATCGTTTGTGCCGCATTTTTAGACGACATATTCGCATGTCAATTCAATATGACAAAAATTATTATAACTTTTTATTTTTTGATTTTTTCAAAAAAAATTTTTACCATTCTCTTTGGCCTTGTTTGTGCCGGCGATTCACCAAGTTTCATCCTTTGTGCCGCAATAATAAAGAAGTTATTAAAGAAAAACTGTTAATGACATAAAGACGCCAGCAGCGCATCTCTACGTCAACTAAAGTAACTAAGTACCAGCATACACCAGTGGTTGATGGGTTGATAATTTATCTATAAATACATATCTATTACAGCAAATAATAGTATTTTTCTTTTACCTACAACTTTACAAATAACTATTTTAGTAACATAAAAAGTTTTTTCGTTTTTACCGCCATACCAAGCGAGATATTCGCATGTCAATTTAAGATGACAAAAATTGATATAACTTTTTTTTTTTGAACTTTTTCAAAATTTCTTTTTTCCAATCTCTTCGGCCTCGTTTGTGCCGCTGATTCGCCAAATTTCATCGTTTGTGCCGCATTATTAAGCGAGATATTCGCATGTCAAGTTGGTATGGCCACTTTTTATTTTTGAGTTTTTTCGAAATTTCTTTTTACCATTCTTTTAGGCTTCGTTTGTGCCAGCGATTCACCAAGTTTAATCGTTTGTGCCACATTTTTAGGCGAGATATTCGCATGTCAATTTGGAATTGCCACTTTTTATTTTTTGTTTTTTGAAAATTTCTTTTTACTAATCGTTTGTGCCGCGTTTGTGCCGTCCTTTCCCAAAATTTCAGCCATTAAGCTCAAAAATTGAAAAAGTTATTAAGGATTTAATGTGGCCATACCAACTTGACGGAAGTTGGACACGCGATTTCGCTTGTCTTTGAGATTTTTCAAAAAATTTTTTTACCATTCTCTTTGGCCTTGTTTGTGCCGGCAATTCACCAAGTTTCATCGTTTCTGCCGCAATATTAAAGAAGTTATTATAGAAAAACTGTTACTGACATACTGACGCCAGCAGCGCATCTCTACGTCAACTAAAGTAAATAACTGCCAGTATACAACAGCGGTTGATGGCTTGAAAATTTATCTATAAATACATATCTATTACAGCAAATAATAGTATTTTTCTTTTACCTACAACTTTACAAATAACTATTTTAGTAATATAAAAAGTTTTTTTCGTTTTTACCGCCATACCAAGCGGGATCTTAGCGTGTCAAGTAAATATGAGAAAAATTAATATAACTTTTCATATTTTGAATTGTTTCAAAATTTCTTTTTGCCAATCTCTTTGGCCTCGTTTGTGCCAGCGATTCACCAAGTTTCATCGTTTGTGCCGCATTTTTGAGGCGAGATATTGGCATGTCAATTTGGAATGGCCTCTTTTTATTTTTTGAGTTTTTTGAAAATTTCTTTTTACCATTCTCTTTGGCCTCGTTTGTGCCGGCGATTAACCAAGTTTCATCGTTTATGCCTCAATAAAAAAGAAGTTATTATAGAAAAACTGTTACTGACATACTGACGCCAGCAGCGCATCTCTACGTCAACTAAAGTAACTAACTGCCAGTATACAACAGCGGTTGATGGCTTGAAAATTTATCTATAAATACATATCTATTACAGCAAATAATAGTATTTTTCTTTTACCTACAACTTTAGAAATAACTATTTTAGTAATATAAAAAGTTTTTTTCGTTTTTACTGCCATACCAAGCGTGATATTAGCGTATCATTTAAATATGAGAAAAATTAATATAACTTTTCATATTTTGAATTTTTTCAAAATTTCTTTTTGTCAATCTCTTTGGCCTCGTTTCTGCTATCGATTCGTCGAGTTTCATCGTTGGTGCCGCATTATTACGCGAGATATTCGCATGTCAAGTTGGAATGGCCACTTTTTGTTTTTGATTTTTTCTATATTTCTTATTATCATTCTATTAGGCTTCGTTTGTGCCGGCGATTCACCAAGTTAAATCGTTTGTGCCGCATTTTTAGACGACATATTCGCATGTCAATTCAATATGACAAAAATTATTATAACTTTTTATTTTTTGATTTTTTCAAAAAAAAATTTTACCATTCTCTTTGGCCTTGTTTGTGCCGGCGATTCACCAAGTTTCATCCTTTGTGCCGCAATAATAAAGAAGTTATTTAAGAAAAACTGTTAATGACATAAAGACGCCAGCAGCGCATCTCTACGTCAACTAAAGTAACTAAGTACCAGCATACACCAGTGGTTGATGGGTTGATAATTTATCTATAAATACATATCTATTACAGCAAATAATAGTATTATAGTACTATTACTATACTATAGTATAGTACTATTTTAGTAATATAAAAAGTTTTTTTCGTTTTTACCGCCATACCAAGGGAGATATTCGCATGTCAATTTAATGACAAAAATAGATATAACTTTTCATATTTTGAATTTTTTCAAAATTTCTTTTTGCCAATCTCTTTGGCCTCGTTTCTGCTAGCGATTCGTCGAGTTTCATCGTTTGTGCCGCATTATTACGCGAGATATTCGCATGTCAAGTTGGTATGGCCACTTTTTATTTTTGAGTTTATTCAAAATTTTTTTTACCATTCTTTTAGGCTTCGTTTGTGCCGGCGATTCACCAAGTTTCATCGTTTGTGCCGCATTTTTAGGCGAAATATTCGCATGTCAATTTAATATGACAAAAATTGATATAACTTTTTTTTTGAACTTATTCAAAATTTCTTTTTGCCAATCTCATTCGCCTCGTTTGTGCCGTTGATTCGCCAAATTTCATCGTTTGTGGCGCATAATTAAGCGAGATATTTGCATGTCAAGTTGGTATGGCCACTTTCTATTTTTGAGTTTTTTCAAAATATCTTTTTACTATTTATTTAGGCTTTGTTTGTGTCGGCGACTCACCAAGTTTCATCGTAATTTGTCGCATTTTTAGGCGAGATATTCGCATGTCAATTTAAGATGACAAAAATTGATATAACTTTTTTTTTGAACTTTTTCAAAATTTCTTTTTGCCAATCTCTTTGGCCTCGTTTGTGCCGCTGATTCGCCAAATTTCATCGTTTGTGCCGCATTTTTGAGCGAGATATTCGCATGTCAATTTGGTATGGCCACTTTTTATGTTTGAGTTTTTTTAAAAATTCTTTTTACTATTCTTTTATGCTTCGTTTGTGCCAGCGATTCACCAAGTTTCATCGTTTGTGCCGCATTTTTGAGGCGAGATATTGGCATGTCAATTTGGAATGGCCTCTTTTTATTTTTTGAGTTTTTTGAAAATTTCTTTTTACCATTCTCTTTGGCCTCGTTTGTGCCGGCGATTAACCAAGTTTCATCGTTTATGCCTCAATAAAAAAGAAGTTATTATAGAAAAACTGTTACTGACATACTGACGCCAGCAGCGCATCTCTACGTCAACTAAAGTAACTAACTGCCAGCATACACCAGCGGTTGATGGGTTGATAATTTATCTATAAATACATATCTATTACAGCAAATAATAGTATTTTTCTTTTACCTACAACTTTACAAATAACTATTTTAGTAATATAAAAAGTTTTTTTCGTTTTTACCGCCATACCAAGCGAGATATTAGCGTGTCAAGTAAATATGACAAAAATTAATATAACATTTCATATTTTGAATTTTTTCGAAATTTCTTTTTGCCAATCTCTTTGGCCTCGTTTCTGCTGGCGATTCGCCGAGTTTCATCGTTTGTGCCGCATTTTTAGGCGAGATATTCGCATGTCAATTTAATATGACAAAAATTGATATAACTTTTTATTTTTTGAACTTTTTCAAAATTTCTTTTTGCCAATCTCTTTGGCCTCGTTTCTGCTAGCGATTCGTCGAGTTTCATCGTTGGTGCCGCATTATTACGCGAGATATTCGCATGTCAAGTTGGAATGGCCACTTTTTGTTTTTGATTTTTTCAATATTTCTTATTATCATTCTTTGAGGCTTCGTTTGTGCCGGCGATTCACCAAGTTAAATCGTTTGTGCCGCATTTTTAGACGACATATTCGCATGTCAATTCAATATGACAAAAATTATTATAACTTTTTATTTTTTGACTTTTTCAAAAAAAATTTTTACCATTCTCTTTGGCCTTGTTTGTGCCGGCGATTCACCAAGTTTCATCCTTTGTGCCGCAATAATAAAGAAGTTATTAAAGAAAAACTGTTAATGACATAAAGACGCCAGCAGCGCATCTCTACGTCAACTAAAGTAACTAAGTACCAGCATACACCAGTGGTTGATGGGTTGATAATTTATCTATAAATACATATCTATTACAGCAAATAATAGTATTTTTCTTTTACCTACAACTTTACAAATAACTATTTTAGTAATATAAAAAGTTTTTTCGTTTTTACCGCCATACCAAGCGAGATATTCGCATGTCAATTTAATATGACAAGAATAGATATAACTTTTAATTTTTTGAACTTTTTCAAAATTTCTTTTTGCCAATCTATTTGGCTTCGTTTGTGCCGCTGATTCGCCAAATTTC
The DNA here is from genome assembly GCF_049639745.1 of Rhodnius prolixus. Classification (NCBI taxonomy): domain Eukaryota; kingdom Metazoa; phylum Arthropoda; class Insecta; order Hemiptera; family Reduviidae; genus Rhodnius; species Rhodnius prolixus. The sequence continues at coordinate 870,536 of NW_027411597.1, forward strand.
ATCGTTTGTGCCGCATTATTAAGCTAGATATTTGCATGCCAAGTTGGTAAGCCACTTTTTATTTTTGAGTTTTTTCAAAATTTCTTTTTACGATTCTTTTAGGCTTTGTTTGTGTCGGCGATTCACCAAGTTTCATCGTTTTTGTCGCATTTTTAGGCGAAATATTCGCATGTCAATTTAATATGACAAAAATTGATATCACTTTTTTTTTTTGAATTTTTTCAAAATTTCTTTTTTCCAATCTCTTTGGCCTCGTTTGTGCCGCTGATTCGCCAAATTTCATCGTTTGTGCCGCATTATTAAGCTAGATATTTGCATGCCAAGTTGGTAAGCCACTTTTTATTTTTGAGTTTTTTCAAAATTTCTTTTTACGATTCTTTTAGGCTTCGTTTGTGCCAGCGATTCACCAAGTTTCATCGTTTGTGCCGCATTTTTAGGCGAGATATTGGTATTTCAGTTTGGAATGGCCACTTTTTATTTTTTTAGTTTTTTGAAAATTTCTTTTTACCATTCTCTTTGCCCTCTTTTGTGCCAGCGATTCACCAAGTTTCATCGTTTGTGCCGCATTTTTAGGCGAGATATTCGCATGTCAATTTGGAATTGCCACTTTTTATTTTTTTAGTTTTTTGAAAATTTCTTTTTACCAATCGTTTGTGCCGCGCTTGTGCCGTCCTTTCCCAAAATTTCAGCCATTAAGCTCAAAAATTGAAAAAGTTATTAAGGATTTAAAGTGGCCATACCAACTTGACGGAAGTTGGACACGCGATTTCGCTTGTCTTTGAGATTTTTCAAAAAAATTTTTTACCATTCTCTTTGGCCTTGTTTGTGCCGGCAATTCACCAAGTTCCATCGTTTTTGCCGCAATATTAAAGAACTTATTATAGAAAAACTATTACTGACATACTGACGCCAGCAGCGCATCTCTACGTCAACTAAAGTAACTAACTGCCAGCATACAACAGCGGTTGATGGCTTGAAAATTTATCTATAAATACATATCTATTACAGCAAATAATAGTATTTTTCTTTTACCTACAACTTTAGAAATAACTATTTTAGTAATATAAAAAGTTGTTTTCGTTTTTACTGCTATACCAAGCGTGATATTAGCGTATCATTTAAATATGAGAAAAATTAATATAACTTTTCATATTTTGAATTTTTTCAAAATTTCTTTTTGCCAATCTCTTTGGCCTCGTTTCTGCTAGCGATTCGTCGAGTTTCATCGTTGGTGCCGCATTATTACGCGAGATATTCGCATGTCAAGTTGGAATGGCCACTTTTTGTTTTTGATTTTTTCAATATTACTTATCATTCTTTTAGGCTTCGTTTGTGCCGGCGATTCACCAAGTTAAATCGTTTGTGCCGCATTTTTAGACGACATATTCGCATGTCAATTCAATATGACAAAAATTATTATAACTTTTTATTTTTTGATTTTTTCAAAAAAAAATTTTACCATTCTCTTTGGCCTTGTTTGTGCCGGCGATTCACCAAGTTTCATCCTTTGTGCCGCAATAATAAAGAAGTTATTTAAGAAAAACTGTTAATGACATAAAGACGCCAGCAGCGCATCTCTACGTCAACTAAAGTAACTAAGTACCAGCATACACCAGTGATTGATGGGTTGATAATTTATCTATAAATACATATCTATTACAGCAAATAATAGTATTTTTCTTTTACCTACAACTTTACAAATAACTATTTTAGTAATATAAAAAGTTTTTTTCGTTTTTACCGCCATACCAAGGGAGATATTCGCATGTCAATTTAATGACAAAAATAGATATAACTTTTCATATTTTGAATTTTTTCAAAATTTCTTTTTGCCAATCTCTTTGGCCTCGTTTCTGCTAGCGATTCGTCGAGTTTCATCGTTTGTGCCGCATTATTACGCGAGATATTCGCATGTCAAGTTGGCCACTTTTTATTTTTGAGTTTATTCAAAATTTTTTTTACCATTCTTTTAGGCTTCGTTTGTGCCGGCGATTCACCAAGTTTCATCGTTTGTGCCGCATTTTTAGGCGAAATATTCGCATGTCAATTTAATATGACAAAAATTGATATAACTTTTTTTTTGAACTTATTCAAAATTTCTTTTTGCCAATCTCATTCGCCTCGTTTGTGCCGTTGATTCGACAAATTTCATCGTTTGTGGCGCATAATTAAGCGAGATATTTGCATGTCAAGTTGGTATGGCCACTTTCTATTTTTGAGTTTTTTCCAAATATCTTTTTACTATTTATTTAGGCTTTGTTTGTGTCGGCGACTCACCAAGTTTCATCGTAATTTGTCGCATTTTTAGGCGAGATATTCGCATGTCAATTTAAGATGACAAAAATTGATATAACTTTTTTTTTGAACTTTTTCAAAATTTCTTTTTGCCAATCTCTTTGGCCTCGTTTGTGCCGCTGATACGCCAAATTTCATCGTTTGTGCCGCATTTTTGAGCGAGATATTCGCATGTCAATTTGGTATGGCCACTTTTTATGTTTGAGTTTTTTTAAAAATTCTTTTTACTATTCTTTTATGCTTCGTTTGTGCCAGCGATTCACCAAGTTTCATCGTTTGTGCCGCATTTTTGAGGCGAGATATTGGCATGTCAATTTGGAATGGCCTCTTTTTATTTTTTGAGTTTTTTGAAAATTTCTTTTTACCATTCTCTTTGGCCTCGTTTGTGCCGGCGATTAACCAAGTTTCATCGTTTATGCCTCAATAAAAAAGAAGTTATTATAGAAAAACTGTTACTGACATACTGACGCCAGCAGCGCATCTCTACGTCAACTAAAGTAACTAACTGCCAGCATACACCAGCGGTTGATGGGTTGATAATTTATCTATAAATACATATCTATTACAGCAAATAATAGTATTTTTCTTTTACCTACAACTTTACAAATAACTATTTTAGTAATATAAAAAGTTTTTTTCGTTTTTACCGCCATACCAAGCGAGATATTAGCGTGTCAAGTAAATATGACAAAAATTAATATAACATTTCATATTTTGAATTTTTTCGAAATTTCTTTTTGCCAATCTCTTTGGCCTCGTTTCTGCAGGCGATTCGTCGAGTTTCATCGTTTGTGCCGCATTTTTAGGCGAGATATTCGCATGTCAATTTAATATGACAAAAATTGATATAACTTTTTATTTTTTGAACTTTTTCAAAATTTTTTTTTACCAATCTCTTTGGCCTCGTTTGTGCCGGCGATTCACTAAGTTTTATTCTTTGTGCCGCAATATTAATGAAGTTATTAAAGAAAAACTGTTACTGACATACTGACGCCAGCAGCGCATTTCTACGTCAACTAAAGTAACTACCTGCCAGCATACACCAGCGGTTGATGGGTTGATAATTTATCTATAAATACATATATATTACAGCAAATAATAGTATTTTTCTTTTACCTACAATTTTAGAAATAACTATTTTAGTAAAATAAAAAGTTTTTTTCGTTTTTACTGCCATACCAAGCGTGATATTAGCGTATCAATTAAATATGAGAAAAATTAATATAACTTTTCATATTTTGAATTTTTTCAAAATTTCTTTTTGCCAATCTCTTTGGCCTCGTTTCTGCTAGCGATTCGTCGAGTTTCATCGTTGGTGCCGCATTATTACGCGAGATATTCGCATGTCAAGTTGGAATGGCCACTTTTTGTTTTTTATTTTTTCAATATTTCTTATTATGATTCTTTGAGGCTTCGTTTGTGTCGGCGATTCACCAAGTTAAATCGTTTGTGCCGCATTTTTAGACGACATATTCGCATGTCAATTCAATATGACAAAAATTATTATAACTTTTTATTTTTTGATTTTTTCAAAAAAAATTTTTACCATTCTCTTTGGCCTTGTTTGTGCCGGCGATTCACCAAGTTTCATCCTTTGTGCCGCAATAATAAAGAAGTTATTAAAGAAAAACTGTTAATGACATAAAGACGCCAGCAGCGCATCTCTACGTCAACTAAAGTAACTAAGTACCAGCATACACCAGTGGTTGATGGGTTGATAATTTATCTATAAATACATATCTATTACAGCAAATAATAGTATTTTTCTTTTACCTACAACTTTACAAATAACTATTTTAGTAATATAAAAAGTTTTTTCGTTTTTACCGCCATACCAAGCGAGATATTCGCATGTCAATTTAAGATGACAAAAATTGATATAACTTTTTTTTTTTGAACTTTTTCAAAATTTCTTTTTTCCAATCTCTTCGGCCTCGTTTGTGCCGCTGATTCGCCAAATTTCATCGTTTGTGCCGCTTTATTAAGCGAGATATTCGCATGTCAAGTTGGTATGGCCACTTTTTATTTTTGAGTTTTTTCGAAATTTCTTTTTACCATTCTTTTAGGCTTCGTTTGTGCCAGCGATTCACCAAGTTTAATCGTTTGTGCCACATTTTTAGGCGAGATATTCGCATGTCAACTTGGAATTGCCACTTTTTATTTTTTGAGTTTTTTGAAAATTTCTTTTTACCAATCGTTTGTGCCGCGTTTGTGCCGTCCTTTCCCAAAATTTCAGCCATTAAGCTCAAAAATTGAAAAAGTTATTAAGGATTTAATGTGGCCATACCAACTTGACGGAAGTTGGACACGCGATTTCGCTTGTCTTTGAGATTTTTCAAAAGTTTTTTTTACCATTCTCTTTGGCCTTGTTTGTGCCGGCAATTCACCAAGTTTCATCGTTTCTGCTGCAATATTAAAGAAGCTATTATAGAAAAACTGTTACTGACATACTGACGCCAGCAGCGCATCTCTACGTCAACTAAAGTAACTAACTGCCAGTATACAACAGCGGTTGATGGCTTGAAAATTTATCTATAAATACATATCTATTACAGCAAATAATAGTATTTTTCTTTTACCTACAACTTTACAAATAACTATTTTAGTAATATAAAAAGTTTTTTTCGTTTTTACCGCCATACCAAGCGGGATCTTAGCGTGTCAAGTAAATATGAGAAAAATTAATATAACTTTTCATATTTTGAATTGTTTCAAAATTTCTTTTTGCCAATCTCTTTGGCCTCGTTTCTGCTAGCGATTCGTCGAGTTTCATCGTTGGTGCCGCATTATTACGCGAGATATTCGCATGTCAAGTTGGAATGGCCACTTTTTGTTTTTGATTTTTTCAATATTTCTTATTATGATTCTTTGAGGCTTCGTTTGTGCCGGCGATTCACCAAGTTAAATCGTTTGTGCCGCATTTTTAGACGACATATTCGCATGTCAATTCAATATGACAAAAATTATTATAACTTTTTATTTTTTGATTTTTTCAAAAAAAATTTTTACCATTCTCTTTGGCCTTGTTTGTGCCGGCGATTCACCAAGTTTCATCCTTTGTGCCGCAATAATAAAGAAGTTATTAAAGAAAAACTGTTAATGACATAAAGACGCCAGCAGCGCATCTCTACGTCAACTAAAGTAACTAAGTACCAGCATACACCAGTGGTTGATGGGTTGATAATTTATCTATAAATACATATCTATTACAGCAAATAATAGTATTTTTCTTTTACCTACAACTTTAGAAATAACTATTTTAGTAATATAAAAAGTTTTTTCGTTTTTACCGCCATACCAAGCGAGATATTCGCATGTCAATTTAAGATGACAAAAATTGATATAACTTTTTTTTTTTGAACTTTTTCAAAATTTCTTTTTTCCAATCTCTTCGGCCTCGTTTGTGCCGCTGATTCGCCAAATTTCATCGTTTGTGCCGCATTATTAAGCGAGATATTCGCATGTCAAGTTGGTATGGCCACTTTTTATTTTTGAGTTTTTTCGAAATTTTTTTTTACCATTCTTTTAGGCTTCGTTTGTGCCAGCGATTCACCAAGTTTAATCGTTTGTGCCACATTTTTAGGCGAGATATTCGCATGTCAATTTGGAATTGCCACTTTTTATTTTTTGAGTTTTTTGAAAATTTCTTTTTACCAATCGTTTGTGCCGCGTTTGTGCCGTCCTTTCCCAAAATTTCAGCCATTAAGCTCAAAAATTGAAAAAGTTATTAAGGATTTAATGTGGCCATACCAACTTGACGGAAGTTGGACACGCGATTTCGCTTGTCTTTGAGATTTTTCAAAAGTTTTTTTTACCATTCTCTTTGGCCTTGTTTGTGCCGGCAATTCACCAAGTTTCATCGTTTCTGCTGCAATATTAAAGAAGTTATTATAGAAAAACTGTTACTGACATACTGACGCCAGCAGCGCATCTCTACGTCAACTAAAGTAACTAACTGCCAGTATACAACAGCGGTTGATGGCTTGAAAATTTATCTATAAATACATATCTATTACAGCAAATAATAGTATTTTTCTTTTACCTACAACTTTACAAATAACTATTTTAGTAATATAAAAAGTTTATTTCGTTTTTACCGCCATACCAAGCGGGATCTTAGCGCGTCAAGTAAATATGAGAAAAATTAATATAACTTTTCATATTTTGAATTTTTTCAAAATTTCTTTTTGCCAATCTCTTTGGCCTCGTTTCTGCTAGCGATTCGTCGAGCTTCATCGTTTGTGCCGCATTATTACGCGAGATATTTGCATGTCAAGTTGGTATGGTCACTTTTTATTTTTGAGTATTTTCAAAAATTCTTTTTACCTATCTTTTAGGCTTCGTTTGTGCCGGCGATTCACCAATTTTCATCGTTTGTGGCGCAATAATAAAGAAGTTATTAAAGAAAAACTGTTACTGACATACTGACGCCAGCAGCGCATCTCTACGTCAACTAAAGTAACTAAGTACCAGCATACACCAGTGGTTGATGGGTTGATAATTTATCTATAAATACATATCTATTACAGCAAATAATAGTATTTTTCTTTTACCTACAACTTTACAAATAGCTATTTTAGTAATATAAAAAGTTTTTTCGTTTTTACCGCCATACCAAGCGAGATTTTCGCATGTCAATTTAATATGACAAGAATAGATATAACTTTTAATTTTTTGAACTTTTTCAAAATTTCTTTTTGCCAATCTATTTGGGTTCGTTTGTGCCGCTGATTCGCCAAATTTCATCGTTTGTGCCGCATTATTAGGCGAGATATTTGCATGTCAAGTTGGTATGGGCACTTTTTATTTTTGAGTTTTTTCAAAATTTCTTTTTACGATTCTTTTAGGCTTTGTTTGTGTCGGCGATTCACCAAGTTTCATCGTTTTTGTCGCATTTTTAGGCGAGATATTCGCATGTCAATTTAAGATGACAAAAATTGATATAACTTTTTTTTTTTGAACTTTTTCAAAATTTCTTTTTTCCAATCTCTTCGGCCTCGTTTGTGCCGCTGATTCGCCAAATTTCATCGTTTGTGCCGCATTATTAAGCGAGATATTCGCATGTCAAGTTGGTATGGCCACTTTTTATTTTTGAGTTTTTTCGAAAATTCTTTTTACCATTCTTTTAAATCTTCGTTTGTGCCAGCGATTCACCAAGTTTAATCGTTTGTGCCACATTTTTAGGCGAGATATTCGCATGTCAATTTGGAATTGCCACTTTTTATTTTTTGAGTTTTTTGAAAATTTCTTTTTACTAATCGTTTGTGCCGCGTTTGTGCCGTCCTTTCCCAAAATTTCAGCCATTAAGCTCAAAAATTGAAAAAGTTATTAAGGATTTAATGTGGCCATACCAACTTGACGGAAGTTGGACACGCGATTTCGCTTGTCTTTGAGATTTTTCAAAAATTTTTTTTTACCAATCTCTTTGGCCTCGTTTGTGCCGGCGATTCACCAAGTTTTATTCTTTGTGCCGCAATATTAATGAAGTTATTATAGAAAAACTGTTACTGACATACTGACGCCAGCAGCGCATCTCTACGTCAACTAAAGTAACTAACTGCCAGTATACAACAGCGGTTGATGGCTTGAAAATTTATCTATAAATACATATCTATTACAGCAAATAATAGTATTTTTCTACAACTTTACAAATAACTATTTTAGTAATATAAAAAGTTTTTTTCGTTTTTACCGCCATACCAAGCGGGATCTTAGCGTGCCAAGTAAATATGAGAAAAATTAATATAACTTTTCATATTTTGAATTGTTTCAAAATTTCTTTTTGCCAATCTCTTTGGCCTCGTTTCTGCTAGCGATTCGTCGAGTTTCATCGTTTGTGCCGCATTATTACGCGAGATATTTGCATGTCAAGTTGGTATGGTAACTTTTTATTTTTGAGTATTTTCAAAAATTCTTTTTACCTATCTTTTAGGCTTCGTTTGTGCCGGCGATTCACCAAGTTTCATCCTTTGTGCCGCAATATTAAGGAAGTTATTAAAGAAAAACTGTTACTGACATACTGACGCCAGCAGCGCATCTCTACGTCATCTTAAGTAACTAACTGCCAGCATACACCATCGGTTGATGGGTTGATAATTTATCTATAAATACATATCTATTACAGCAAATAATAGTATTTTTCTTTTACCTACAACTTTAGAAATAACTATTTTAGTAATATAAAAAGTTTTTTTCGTTTTTACCGCCATACCATGCGAGATATTTGCGTGTCAAGTAAATATGAGAAAAATTAATATAACTTTTCATATTTTAAATTTTTTCAAAATTTCTTTTTGCCAATCTCTTTAACCTCGTTTCTGCTAGCGATTCGTCGGGTTTCATCGTTTGTGCCGCATTATTACGCGAGATATTCGCATGTCAAGTTGGTATGGCCTCTTTTTATTTTTGATATTATTCAAAATTTTTTTTACCATTCTTTTAGGCTTCGATTGTGCCGGCGATTCACCAAGTGTCATCGTTTGTGCCGCATTTTTAGGCGAAATATTCGCATGTCAATTTAATATGACAAAAATTGATATAACTTTTTTTTTTGAACTTATTCAAAATTTCTTTTTGCCAATCTCTTTCGCCTCGTTTGTGCCGCTGATTCGCCAAATTTCATCGTTTGTGCCGCATTATTAAGCGAGATATTCGAATGTCAAGTTGGTATGGCTACTTTTTATTTTTGAGTTTTTTCAAAATTTCTTTTTGCCATTCTTTTAGGCTTCGTTTGTGCCAGCGATTCGCCATGTTTCATCGTTTGTGCAGCATTTATAGGCGAGATATTAGCATGTAAATTTAATATGACAAAAAGTGATACACTTTTTATTTTTTAAACTTTTTCAAAATTTCTTTTGGCCAATCTATTTGGCCTCGTTTGTGCCGCTGATTCCCCAAATTTCATCGTTTGTGCCGCATTATTAAGCGAGATATTCGCATGTCAAGTTGGTATGGCCACTTTTTATTTTTGAGTTTTTTTTAAAGTTTCTTTTTACCATTCTTTTAGGCTTCGTTTGTGCCAGCGATTCACCAAGTTTAATCGTTTGTGCCGCATTTTTAGGCGAGATATTCGCATGTCAATTTGGAATTGCCACTTTTTATTTTTTGAGTTTTTTGAAAATTTCTTTTTACCAATCGTTTGTTTTGCGTTTGTGCCGTCCTTTCCCAAAATTTCAGCCATTAAGCTCAAAAATTGAAAAAGTTATTAAGGATTTAAAGTGGCCATACCAACTTGACGGAAGTTGGACACGCGATTTCGCTTGTCTTTGAGATTTTTCAAAAGTTTTTTTTACCATTATCTTTGGCCTTGTTTGTGCCGGCGATTCACCAAGTTTCATCGTTTCTGCTGCAATATTAAAGAAGTTATGATAGAAAAACTGTTACTGACATACTGACGCCAGCAGCGCATCTCTTCGTCAACTAAAGTAACTAACTGCCAGTATACAACAGCGGTTGATGGCTTGATAATTTATCTATAAATACATATCTATTACAGCAAATAATAGTATTTTTCTTTTACCTACAACTTTACAAAAAACTATTTTAGTAATATAAAAAGTTTTTTTCGTTTTTACCGTCATACCAAGCGAGATATTCGCATGTCAATTTAATATGACCAAATTAGATATAACTTTTAATTTTTTGAAATTTTTCAAAATTTCATTTTGCCAATCTATTTGCCCTCGTTTGTGCCGCTGATTCGCCAAATTTCATCGTTTGTGCCGCATTATTAAGCGTGATATTTGCATGTCAAGTTGGTATGGCCACTTTTTATTTTTGAGTTTTTTCAAAATTTCTTTTTACCATTCTTTTAGGCTTTGTTTGTGCCGGCGATTCACCAAGTTAAATCGTTTGTGCCGCATTTTTAGGCGAGATATTCGCATGTCAATTTAATATGACAAAAATTGATATAACTTTTTATTTTTTGAACTTTTTCAAAATTTTTTTTTACCAATCTCTTTGGCCTCGTTTGTGCCGGCGATTCACCAAGTTTTATTCTTTGTGCCGCAATATTAATGAAGTTATTAAAGAAAAACTGTTACTGACATACTGACGCCAGCAGCGCATTTCTACGTCAACTAAAGTAACTACCTGCCAGCATACACCAGCGGTTGATGGGTTGATAATTTATCTATAAATACATATCTATTACAGCAAATAATAGTATTTTTCTTTTACCTACAACTTTACAAATAACTATTTTAGTAATATAAAAAGTTTTTTTCGTTTTTACCGCCATACCATGCGAGATATTTGCGTGTCAAGTAAATATGAGAAAAATTAATATAACTTTTCATATTTTGAATTTTTTCAAAATTTCTTTTTGCCAATCTCTTTGGCCTCGTTTCTGCTAGCGATTCGTCGAGTTTCATCGTTTGTGCCGCATTATTACGCGAGATATTCGCATGTCAAGTTGGTATGGCCACTTTTTATTTTTGAGTTTATTCAAAATTTTTTTTACCATTTTTTTATGCTTCGTTTGTGCCGGCGATTCACCAAGTTTCATCGTTTGTGCCGCATTTTTAGGCGAAATATTCGCATGTCAATTTAATATGACAAAAATTGATATAACTTTTTTTTTGAACTTTTTCAAAATTTCTTTTTGCCAATTTCTTTGGCCTCGTTTGTGCCGCTGATTCGCCAAATTTCATCGTTTGTGCCGCATTTTTGAGCGAGATATTCGCATGTCAATTTGGTATGGCCACTTTTTATGTTGGAGTTTTTTTAAAAATTCTTTTTACTATTCTTTTATGCTTCGTTTGTGCCAGCGATTCACCAAGTTTCATCGTTTGTGCCGCATTTTTGAGGCGAGATATTGGCATGTCAATTTGGAATGGCCTCTTTTTATTTTTTGAGTTTTTTGAAAATTTCTTTTTACCATTCTCTTTGGCCTCGTTTGTGCCGGCGATTAACCAAGTTTCATCGTTTATGCCTCAATAAAAAAGCAGTTATTATAGAAAAACTGTTACTGACATACTGACGCCAGCAGCGCATCTCTACGTCAACTAAAGTAACTAACTGCCAGCATACACCAGCGGTTGATGGGTTGATAATTTATCTATAAATACATATCTATTACAGCAAATAATAGTATTTTTCTTTTACCTACAACTTTACAAATAACTATTTTAGTAATATAAAAAGTTTTTTTCGTTTTTACCGTCATACCAAGCGAGATATTAGCGTGTCAAGTAAATATGACAAAAATTAATATAACATTTCATATTTTGAATTTTTTCGAAATTTCTTTTTGCCAATCTCTTTGGCCACGTTTCTGCTGGCGATTCGTCGAGTTTCATCGTTTGTGCCGCATTTTTAGGCGAGATATTCGCATGTCAATTTAATATGACAAAAATTGATATAACTTTTTATTTTTTGAACTTTTTCAAAATTTCTTTTTGCCAATCTCTTTGGCCTCGTTTCTGCTAGCGATTCGTCTAGTTTCATCGTTGGTGCCGCATTATTACGCGAGATATTGGCATGTCAAGTTGGAATGGCCACTTTTTGTTTTTGATTTTTTCAATATTTCTTATTATCATTCTTTGAGGCTTCGTTTGTGCCGGCGATTCACCAAGTTAAATCGTTTGTGCCGCATTTTTAGACGACATATTCGCATGTCAATTCAATATGACCAAAATTATTATAACTTTTTATTTTTTGACTATTTCAAAAAAAATTTTTACCATTCTCTTTGGCCTTGTTTGTGCCGGCGATTCACCAAGTTTCATCCTTTGTGCCGCAATAATAAAGAAGTTATTAAAGAAAAACTGTTAATGACATAAAGACGCCAGCAGCGCATCTCTACGTCAACTAAAGTAACTAAGTACCAGCATACACCAGTGGTTGATGGGTTGATAATTTATCTATAAATACATATCTATTACAGCAAATAATAGTATTTTTCTTTTACCTACAACTTTACAAATAACTATTTTAGTAATATAAAAAGTTTTTTCGTTTTTACCGCCATACCAAGCGAGATATTCGCATGTCAATTTAATATGACAAGAATAGATATAACTTTTAATTTTCTGAACTTTTTCAAAATTTCTTTTTTCCAATCTCTTTGGCCTCGTTTGTGCCGCTGATTCGCCAAATTTCATCGTTTGTGCCGCATTTTTAAGCGAGATATTCGCATGTCAAGTTGGTATGGCCACTTTTAATGTTTGAGTTTTTTCAAAAATTCTTTTTACTATTCTTTTAGGCTTCGTTTGTGCCAGCGATTCACCAAGTTTCATCGTTTGTGCCGCATTTTTAGGCGAGATATTGGTATTTCAGTTTGGAATGGCCACTTTTTATTTTTTAAGTTTTTTGAAAATTTCTTTTTACCATTCTCTTTGGCCTCTTTTGTGCCAGCGATTCACCAAGTTTCATCGTTTGTGTCGCATTTTTAGGCGAGATATTCGCATGTCAATTTGGAATTGCCACTTTTTATTTTTTGAGTTTTTTGAAAATTTCTTTTTACCAATCGTTTCTGCCGCGTTTGTGCCGTCCTTTCCCAAAATTTCAGCCATTAAGCTCAAAAATTGAAAAAGTTATTAAGGATTTAAAGTGGCCATACCAACTTGACGGAAGTTGGACACGCGATTTCGCTTGTCTTTGAGATTTTTCAAAAAATTTTTTTACCATTCTCTTTGGCCTTGTTTGTGCCGGCAATTCACCAAGTTTCATCGTTTCTGCCGCAATATTAAAGAACTTATTATAGAAAAACTGTTACTGACATTATGACGCCAGCAGCGCATCTCTACATCATCTAAAGTAACTAACTGCCAGCATACACCATCGGTTGATGGGTTGATAATTTATCTATAAATACATATCTATTACAGCAAATAATAGTATTTTTCTTTTACCAACAACTTTACAAATAACTATTTTAGTAATATAAAAAGTTTTTTTCGTTTTTACCGCCATACCAAGGGAGATATTCGCATGTCAATTTAATGACAAAAATAGATATAACTTTTAATTTTTTGAACTTTTTCAAAATTTCTTTTTGCCAATCTATTTGGCCTCGTTTGTGCCGCTGATTCGCCAAATTTCATCGTTTGTGCCGCATTATTAAGCGAGATCTTTGCATGTCAAGTTGGTATTTCCACTTTTTATTTTTGAGTTTTTCAAAATTTCTTTTTACCATTCTTATAGACTTTGTTTGTGCCGGCGATTCACCAAGTTAAATCGTTTGTGCCGCATTTTTAGGCGAGATATTCGCATGTCAATTTAATATGACAAAAATTGATATATTTTTTATTTTTTGAACTTTTTCAAAATTTTTTTTTACCATTCTCTTTGGCCTCGATTGTGCCGGCGATTCACCAAGTTTCATCCTTTGTGCCGCAATATTAAAGAAGTTATTGAAAACTGTTACTGACATACTGACGCCAGCAGCGCATCTCTACGTCAACTAAAGTAACTAACTGCCAGCATACAACAGCGGTTGATGGCTTGATAATTTATCTATAAATACATATCTATTACAGCAAATAATGGTATTTTTCTTTTACCTACAACTTTAGAAATAACTATTTTAGTAATATAAAAAGTTTTTTTCGTTTTTACCGCCATACCATGCGAGATATTTGCGTGTCAAGTAAATATGAGAAAAATTAATATAACTTTTCATATTTTGAATTTTTTCAAAATTTCTTTTTGCCAATCTCTTTGGCCTCGTTTCTGCTAGCGATTCGTCGAGTTTCATCGTTTGTGCCGCATTATTACGCGAGATATTCGCATGTCAAGTTGGTATGGCCACTTTTTATTTTTGAGTTTATTCAAAATTGTTTTTACCATTCTTTTATGCTTCGTTTGTGCCGGCGATTCACCAAGTTTCATCGTTTGTGCCGCATTTTTAGGCGAAATATCCGCATGTCAATTTAATATGACAAAAATTGATATAACTTTTCATATTTTGAATTTTTTCAAAATTTCTTTTTGCCAATCTCATTCGCCTCGTTTGTGCCGCTGATTCGCCAAATTTCATCGTTTGTGGCGCATTATTAAGCGAGATATTTGCATGTCAAGTTGGTATGGCCACTTTCTATTTTTGAGTTTTTTCAAAATTTCTTTTTACTATTTATTTTGGCTTTGTTTGTGTCGGCGACTCACCAAGTTTCATCGTAATTTGTCGCATTTTTAGGCGAGATATTCGCATGTCAATTTAAGATGACAAAAATTGATATAACTTTTTTTTGAACTTTTTCAAAATTTCTTTTTGCCAATCTCTTTGGCCTCGTTTGTGCCGCTGATTCGCCAAATTTCATCGTTTGTGCTGCATTTTTGAGCGAGATATTCGCATGTCAATTTGGTATGGCCACTTTTTATGTTTGAGTTTTTTTAAAAATTCTTTTTACTATTTTTTATGCTTCATTTGTGCCAGCGATTCACCAAGTTTCATCGTTTGTGCCGCATTTTTGAGGCGAGATATTGGCATGTCAATTTTGAATGGCCTCTTTTTATTTTTTGAGTTTTTTGAAAATTTCTTTTTACCATTCTCTTTGGCCTCGTTTGTGCCGGCGATTAACCAAGTTTCATTGTTTATGCCTCAATAAAAAAGAAGTTATTATAGAAAAACTGTTACTGACATACTGACGCCAGCAGCGCATCTCTACGTCAACTAAAGTAACTAACTGCCAGCATACACCAGCGGTTGATGGGTTGATAATTTATCTATAAATACATATCTATTACAGCAAATAATAGTATTTTTTTTTTACCTACAACTTTACAAATAACTATTTTAGTAATATAAAAAGTTTTTTTCGTTTTTACCGCCATACCAAGCGAGATATTAGCGTGTCAAGTAAATATGACAAAAATTAATATAACATTTCATATTTTGAATTTTTTCGAAATTTCTTTTTGCCAATCTCTTTGGCCTCGTTTCTGCTGGCGATACGTCGAGTTTCATCGTTTGTGCCGCATTTTTAGGCGAGATATTCGCATGTCAATTTAATATGACAAAAATTGATATAACTTTTTATTTTTTGAACTTTTTCCAAATTTTTTTTTTACCAATCTCTTTGGCCTCGTTTGTGCCGGCGATTCACCAAGTTTTATTCTTTGTGCCGCAATATTAATGAAGTTATTAAAGAAAAACTGTTACTGACATACTGACGCCAGCAGCGCATTTCTACGTCAACTAAAGTAACTACCTGCCAGCATACACCAGCGGTTGATGGGTTGATAATTTATCTATAAATACATATATATTACAGCAAATAATAGTATTTTTCTTTTACCTACAACTTTACAAATAACTATTTTAGTAATATAAAAAGTTTTTTTCTTTTTTACTGCCATACCAAGCGTGATATTAGCGTATCAATTAAATATGAGAAAAATTAATATAACTTTTCATATTTTGAATTTTTTCAAAATTTCTTTTTGCCAATCTCTTTGGCCTCGTTTCTGCTAGCGATTCGTCGAGTTTCATCGTTGGTGCCGCATTATTACGCGAGATATTCGCATGTCAAGTTGGAATGGCCACTTTTTGTTTTTGATTTTTTCAATATTTCTTATTATCATTCTTTGAGGCTTCGTTTGTGCCGGCGATTCACCAAGTTAAATCGTTTGTGCCGCATTTTTAGACGACATATTCGCATGTCAATTCAATATGACAAAAATTATTATAACTTTTTATTTTTTGACTTTTTCAAAAAAAATTTTTACCATTCTCTTTGGCCTTGTTTGTGCCGGCGATTCACCAAGTTTCATCCTTTGTGCCGCAATAATAAAGAAGTTATTAAAGAAAAACTGTTAATGACATAAAGACGCCAGCAGCGCATCTCTACGTCAACTAAAGTAACTAAGTACCAGCATACACCAGTGGTTGATGGGTTGATAATTTATCTATAAATACATATCTATTACAGCAAATAATAGTATTTTTCTTTTACCTACAACTTTACAAATAACTATTTTAGTAATATAAAAAGTTTTTTCGTTTTTACCGCCATACCAAGCGAGATATTCGCATGTCAATTTAATATGACAAGAATAGATATAACTTTTAATTTTTTGAACTTTTTCAAAATTTCTTTTTGCCAATCTATTTGGCTTCGTTTGTGCCGCTGATTCGCCAAATTTCATCGTTTGTGCCGCATTATTAAGCTAGATATTTGCATGCCAAGTTGGTAAGCCACTTTTTATTTTTGAGTTTTTTCAAAATTTCTTTTTACGATTCTTTTAGGCTTTGTTTGTGTCGGCGATTCACCAAGTTTCATCGTTTTTGTCGCATTTTTAGGCGAGATATTCGCATGTCAATTTAAGATGACAAAAATTGATATCACTTTTTTTTTTTGAATTTTTTCAAAATTTCTTTTTTCCAATCTCTTTGGCCTCGTTTGTGCCGCTGATTCGCCAAATTTCATCGTTTGTGCCGCATTATTAAGCTAGATATTTGCATGCCAAGTTGGTAAGCCACTTTTTATTTTTGAGTTTTTTCAAAATTTCTTTTTACGATTCTTTTAGGCTTCGTTTGTGCCAGCGATTCACCAAGTTTCATCGTTTGTGCCGCATTTTTAGGCGAGATATTGGTATTTCAGTTTGGAATGGCCACTTTTTATTTTTTTAGTTTTTTGAAAATTTCTTTTTACCATTCTCTTTGCCCTCTTTTGTGCCAGCGATTCACCAAGTTTCATCGTTTGTGCCGCATTTTTAGGCGAGATATTCGCATGTCAATTTGGAATTGCCACTTTTTATTTTTTTAGTTTTTTGAAAATTTCTTTTTACCAATCGTTTGTGCCGCGCTTGTGCCGTCCTTTCCCAAAATTTCAGCCATTAAGCTCAAAAATTGAAAAAGTTATTAAGGATTTAAAGTGGCCATACCAACTTGACGGAAGTTGGACACGCGATTTCGCTTGTCTTTGAGATTTTTCAAAAAAATTTTTTACCATTCTCTTTGGCCTTGTTTGTGCCGGCAATTCACCAAGTTCCATCGTTTTTGCCGCAATATTAAAGAACTTATTATAGAAAAACTGTTACTGACATACTGACGCCAGCAGCGCATCTCTACGTCAACTAAAGTAACTAACTGCCAGCATACAACAGCGGTTGATGGCTTGAAAATTTATCTATAAATACATATCTATTACAGCAAATAATAGTATTTTTCTTTTACCTACAACTTTAGAAATAACTATTTTAGTAATATAAAAAGTTGTTTTCGTTTTTACTGCTATACCAAGCGTGATATTAGCGTATCATTTAAATATGAGAAAAATTAATATAACTTTTCATATTTTGAATTTTTTCAAAATTTCTTTTTGCCAATCTCTTTGGCCTCGTTTCTGCTAGCGATTCGTCGAGTTTCATCGTTGGTGCCGCATTATTACGCGAGATATTCGCATGTCAAGTTGGAATGGCCACTTTTTGTTTTTGATTTTTTCAATATTTCTTATCATTCTTTTAGGCTTCGTTTGTGCCGGCGATTCACCAAGTTAAATCGTTTGTGCCGCATTTTTAGACGACATATTCGCATGTCAATTCAATATGACAAAAATTATTATAACTTTTTATTTTTTGATTTTTTCAAAAAAAAATTTTACCATTCTCTTTGGCCTTGTTTGTGCCGGCGATTCACCAAGTTTCATCCTTTGTGCCGCAATAATAAAGAAGTTATTTAAGAAAAACTGTTAATGACATAAAGACGCCAGCAGCGCATCTCTACGTCAACTAAAGTAACTAAGTACCAGCATACACCAGTGATTGATGGGTTGATAATTTATCTATAAATACATATCTATTACAGCAAATAATAGTATTTTTCTTTTACCTACAACTTTACAAATAACTATTTTAGTAATATAAAAAGTTTTTTTCGTTTTTACCGCCATACCAAGGGAGATATTCGCATGTCAATTTAATGACAAAAATAGATATAACTTTTCATATTTTGAATTTTTTCAAAATTTCTTTTTGCCAATCTCTTTGGCCTCGTTTCTGCTAGCGATTCGTCGAGTTTCATCGTTTGTGCCGCATTATTACGCGAGATATTCGCATGTCAAGTTGGCCACTTTTTATTTTTGAGTTTATTCAAAATTTTTTTTACCATTCTTCTAGGCTTCGTTTGTGCCGGCGATTCACCAAGTTTCATCGTTTGTGCCGCATTTTTAGGCGAAATATTCGCATGTCAATTTAATATGACAAAAATTGATATAACTTTTTTTTTGAACTTATTCAAAATTTCTTTTTGCCAATCTCATTCGCCTCGTTTGTGCCGTTGATTCGCCAAATTTCATCGTTTGTGGCGCATAATTAAGCGAGATATTTGCATGTCAAGTTGGTATGGCCACTTTCTATTTTTGAGTTTTTTCCAAATATCTTTTTACTATTTATTTAGGCTTTGTTTGTGTCGGCGACTCACCAAGTTTCATCGTAATTTGTCGCATTTTTAGGCGAGATATTCGCATGTCAATTTAAGATGACAAAAATTGATATAACTTTTTTTTTGAACTTTTTCAAAATTTCTTTTTGCCAATCTCTTTGGCCTCGTTTGTGCCGCTGATACGCCAAATTTCATCGTTTGTGCCGCATTTTTGAGCGAGATATTCGCATGTCAATTTGGTATGGCCACTTTTTATGTTTGAGTTTTTTTAAAAATTCTTTTTACTATTCTTTTATGCTTCGTTTGTGCCAGCGATTCACCAAGTTTCATCGTTTGTGCCGCATTTTTGAGGCGAGATATTGGCATGTCAATTTGGAATGGCCTCTTTTTATTTTTTGAGTTTTTTGAAAATTTCTTTTTACCATTCTCTTTGGCCTCGTTTGTGCCAGCGATTCACCAAGTTTAATCGTTTGTGCCACATTTTTAGGCGAGATATTCGCATGTCAACTTGGAATTGCCACTTTTTATTTTTTGAGTTTTTTGAAAATTTCTTTTTACCAATCGTTTGTGCCGCGTTTGTGCCGTCCTTTCCCAAAATTTCAGCCATTAAGCTCAAAAATTGAAAAAGTTATTAAGGATTTAATGTGGCTATACCAACTTGACGGAAGTTGGACACGCGATTTCGCTTGTCTTTGAGATTTTTCAAAAGTTTTTTTTACCATTCTCTTTGGCCTTGTTTGTGCCGGCAATTCACCAAGTTTCATCGTTTCTGCTGCAATATTAAAGAAGTTATTATAGAAAAACTGTTACTGACATACTGACGCCAGCAGCGCATCTCTACGTCAACTAAAGTAACTAACTGCCAGTATACAACAGCGGTTGATGGCTTGAAAATTTATCTATAAATACATATCTATTACAGCAAATAATAGTATTTTTCTTTTACCTACAACTTTACAAATAACTATTTTAGTAATATAAAAAGTTTTTTTCGTTTTTACCGCCATACCAAGCGGGATCTTAGCGTGTCAAGTAAATATGAGAAAAATTAATATAACTTTTCATATTTTGAATTGTTTCAAAATTTCTTTTTGCCAATCTCTTTGGCCTCGTTTCTGCTAGCGATTCGTCGAGTTTCATCGTTGGTGCCGCATTATTACGCGAGATATTCGCATGTCAAGTTGGAATGGCCACTTTTTGTTTTTGATTTTTTCAATATTTCTTATTATGATTCTTTGAGGCTTCGTTTGTGCCGGCGATTCACCAAGTTAAATCGTTTGTGCCGCATTTTTAGACGACATATTCGCATGTCAATTCAATATGACAAAAATTATTATAACTTTTTATTTTTTGATTTTTTCAAAAAAAATTTTTACCATTCTCTTTGGCCTTGTTTGTGCCGGCGATTCACCAAGTTTCATCCTTTGTGCCGCAATAATAAAGAAGTTATTAAAGAAAAACTGTTAATGACATAAAGACGCCAGCAGCGCATCTCTACGTCAACTAAAGTAACTAAGTACCAGCATACACCAGTGGTTGATGGGTTGATAATTTATCTATAAATACATATCTATTACAGCAAATAATAGTATTTTTCTTTTACCTACAACTTTACAAATAACTATTTTAGTAATATAAAAAGTTTTTTCGTTTTTACCGCCATACCAAGCGAGATATTCGCATGTCAATTTAAGATGACAAAAATTGATATAACTTTTTTTTTTTGAACTTTTTCAAAATTTCTTTTTTCCAATCTCTTCGGCCTCGTTTGTGCCGCTGATTCGCCAAATTTCATCGTTTGTGCCGCATTATTAAGCGAGATATTCGCATGTCAAGTTGGTATGGCCACTTTTTATTTTTGAGTTTTTTCAAAATTTCTTTTTACCATTCTTTTAGGCTTCGTTTGTGCCAGCGATTCACCAAGTTTAATCGTTTGTGCCACATTTTTAGGCGAGATATTCGCATGTCAATTTGGAATTGCCACTTTTTATTTTTTGAGTTTTTTGAAAATTTCTTTTTACCAATCGTTTGTGCCGCGTTTGTGCCGTCCTTTCCCAAAATTTCAGCCATTAAGCTCAAAAATTGAAAAAGTTATTAAGGATTTAAAGTGGCCATACCAACTTGACGG
This sequence comes from Rhodnius prolixus, assembly GCF_049639745.1. NCBI lineage: Eukaryota > Metazoa > Arthropoda > Insecta > Hemiptera > Reduviidae > Rhodnius > Rhodnius prolixus. The sequence goes on from NW_027411597.1 coordinate 891,283, forward strand.
AAGTTGGACACGCGATTTCGCTTGTCTTTGAGATTTTTCAAAAGTTTTTTTTACCATTATCTTTGGCCTTGTTTGTGCCGGCGATTCACCAAGTTTCATCGTTTCTGCTGCAATATTAAAGAAGTTATTATAGAAAAACTGTTACTGACATACTGACGCCAGCAGCGCATCTCTTCGTCAACTAAAGTAACTAACTGCCAGTATACAACAGCGGTTGATGGCTTGATAATTTATCTATAAATACATATCTATTACAGCAAATAATAGTATTTTTCTTTTACCTACAACTTTACAAAAAACTATTTTAGTAATATAAAAAGTTTTTTTCGTTTTTACCGTCATACCAAGCGAGATATTCGCATGTCAATTTAATATGACCAAATTAGATATAACTTTTAATTTTTTGAAATTTTTCAAAATTTCATTTTGCCAATCTATTTGCCCTCGTTTGTGCCGCTGATTCGCCAAATTTCATCGTTTGTGCCGCATTATTAAGCGTGATATTTGCATGTCAAGTTGGTATGGCCACTTTTTATTTTTGAGTTTTTTCAAAATTTCTTTTTACCATTCTTTTAGGCTTTGTTTGTGCCGGCGATTCACCAAGTTAAATCGTTTGTGCCGCATTTTTAGGCGAGATATTCGCATGTCAATTTAATATGACAAAAATTGATATAACTTTTTATTTTTTGAACTTTTTCAAAATTTTTTTTTACCAATCTCTTTGGCCTCGTTTGTGCCGGCGATTCACCAAGTTTTATTCTTTGTGCCGCAATATTAATGAAGTTATTAAAGAAAAACTGTTACTGACATACTGACGCCAGCAGCGCATTTCTACGTCAACTAAAGTAACTACCTGCCAGCATACACCAGCGGTTGATGGGTTGATAATTTATCTATAAATACATATCTATTACAGCAAATAATAGTATTTTTCTTTTACCTACAACTTTACAAATAACTATTTTAGTAATATAAAAAGTTTTTTCGTTTTTACCGCCATACCAAGCGAGATATTCGCATGTCAATTTAATATGACAAGAATAGATATAACTTTTAATTTTTTGAACTTTTTCAAAATTTCTTTTTGCCAATCTATTTGGCTTCGTTTGTGCCGCTGATTCGCCAAATTTCATCGTTTGTGCCGCATTATTAAGCGAGATATTTGCATGTCAAGTTGGTATGGCCACTTTTTATTTTTGAGTTTTTTCAAAATTTCTTTTTACGATTCTTTTAGGCTTTGTTTGTGTCGGCGATTCACCAAGTTTCATCGTTTTTGTCGCATTTTTAGGCGAGATATTCGCATGTCAATTTAAGATGACAAAAATTGATATCACTTTTTTTTTTGAACTTTTTCAAAATTTCTTTTTCCAATCTCTTTGGCCTCGTTTGTGCCGCTGATTCGCCAAATTTCATCGTTTGTGCCGCATATTTAAGCGAGATATTCGCATGTCAATTTGGTATGGCCACTTTTAATGTTTGAGTTTTTTCAAAAATTCTTTTTACTATTCTTTTAGGCTTCGTTTGTGCCAGCGATTCACCAAGTTTCATCGTTTGTGCCGCATTTTTAGGCGAGATATTGGTATTTCAGTTTGGAATGGCCACTTTTTATTTTTTAAGTTTTTTGAAAATTTCTTTTTACCATTCTCTTTGGCCTCTTTTGTGCCAGCGATTCACCAAGTTTCATCGTTTGTGCCGCATTTTTAGGCGAGATATTCGCATGTCAATTTGGAATTGCCACTTTTTATTTTTTGAGTTTTTTGAAAATTTCTTTTTACCAATCGTTTGTGCCGCGTTTGTGCCGTCCTTTCCCAAAATTTCAGCCATTAAGCTCAAAAATTGAAAAAGTTATTAAGGATTTAAAGTGGCCATACCAACTTGACGGAAGTTGGACACGCGATTTCGCTTGTCTTTGAGATTTTTCAAAAAATTTTTTACCATTCTCTTTGGCCTTGTTTGTGCCGGCAATTCACCAAGTTTCATCGTTTCTGCCGCAATATTAAAGAACTTATTATAGAAAAACTGTTACTGGCATACTGACGCCAGCAGCGCATCTCTACATCATCTAAAGTAACTAACTGCCAGCATACACCATCGGTTGATGGGTTGATAATTTATCTATAAATACATATCTATTACAGCAAATAATAGTATTTTTCTTTTACCAACAACTTTACAAATAACTATTTTAGTAATATAAAAAGTTTTTTTCGTTTTTACCGCCATACCAAGGGAGATATTCGCATGTCAATTTAATGACAAAAATAGATATAACTTTTAATTTTTTGAACTTTTTCAAAATTTCTTTTTGGCAATCTATTTGGCCTCGTTTGTACCGCTGATTCGCCAATTTTCATCGTTTGTGCCGCATTATTAAGCGAGATCTTTGCATGTCAAGTTGGTATTTCCACTTTTTATTTTTGAGTTTTTCAAAATTTCATTTTACCATTCTTTTAGACTTTGTTTGTGCCGGCGATTCACCAAGTTAAATCGTTTGTGCCGCATTTTTGGCGAGATATTCGCATGTCAATTTAATATGACAAAAATTGATATATTTTTTATTTTTTGAACTTTTTCAAAATTTTTTTTTACCATTCTGTTTGGCCTCGATTGTGCCGGCGATTCACCAAGTTTCATCCTTTGTGCCGCAATATTAAAGAAGTTATTGAAAACTGTTACTGACATACTGACGCCAGCAGCGCATCTCTACGTCAACTAAAGTAACTAACTGCCAGCATACAACAGCGGTTCATGGCTTGATAATTTATCTATAAATACATATCTATTACAGCAAATAATGGTATTTTTCTTTTACCTACAACTTTAGAAATAACTATTTTAGTAATATAAAAAGTTTTTTTCGTTTTTACCGCCATACCATGCGAGATATTTGCGTGTCAAGTAAATATGAGAAAAATTAATATAACTTTTCATATTTTGAATTTTTTCAAAATTTCTTTTTGCCAATCTCTTTGGCCTCGTTTCTGCTATCGATTCGTCGAGTTTCATCGTTTGTGCCGCATTATTACGCGAGATATTCGCATGTCAAGTTGGTATGGCCACTTTTTATTTTTGAGTTTATTCAAAATTTTTTTTACCATTTTTTTATGCTTCGTTTGTGCCGGCGATTCACCAAGTTTCATCGTTTGTGCCGCATTTTTAGGCGAAATATTCGCATGTCAATTTAATATGACAAAAATTGATATAACTTTTTTTTTGAACTTTTTCAAAATTTCTTTTTGCCAATTTCTTTGGCCTCGTTTGTGCCGCTGATTCGCCAAATTTCATCGTTTGTGCCGCATTTTTGAGCGAGATATTCGCATGTCAATTTGGTATGGCCACTTTTTATGTTGGAGTTTTTTTAAAAATTCTTTTTACTATTCTTTTATGCTTCGTTTGTGCCAGCGATTCACCAAGTTTCATCGTTTGTGCCGCATTTTTGAGGCGAGATATTGGCATGTCAATTTGGAATGGCCTCTTTTTATTTTTTGAGTTTTTTGAAAATTTCTTTTTACCATTCTCTTTGGCCTCGTTTGTGCCGGCGATTAACCAAGTTTCATCGTTTATGCCTCAATAAAAAAGCAGTTATTATAGAAAAACTGTTACTGACATACTGACGCCAGCAGCGCATCTCTACGTCAACTAAAGTAACTAACTGCCAGCATACACCAGCGGTTGATGGGTTGATAATTTATCTATAAATACATATCTATTACAGCAAATAATAGTATTTTTCTTTTACCTACAACTTTACAAATAACTATTTTAGTAATATAAAAAGTTTTTTTCGTTTTTACTGCCATACCAAGCGTGATATTAGCGTATCAATTAAATATGAGAAAAATTAATATAACATTTCATATTTTGAATTTTTTCGAAATTTCTTTTTGCCAATCTCTTTGGCCTCGTTTCTGCTGGCGATTCGTCGAGTTTCATCGTTTGTGCCGCATTTTTAGGCGAGATATTCGCATGTCAATTTAATATGACAAAAATTGATATAACTTTTTATTTTTTGAACTTTTTCAAAATTTCTTTTTGCCAATCTCTTTGGCCTCGTTTCTGCTAGCGATTCGTCTAGTTTCATCGTTGGTGCCGCATTATTACGCGAGATATTCGCATGTCAAGTTGGAATGGCCACTTTTTGTTTTTGATTTTTTCAATATTTCTTATTATCATTCTTTGAGGCTTCGTTTGTGCCGGCGATTCACCAAGTTAAATCGTTTGTGCCGCATTTTTAGACGACATATTCGCATGTCAATTCAATATGACCAAAATTATTATAACTTTTTATTTTTTGACTATTTCAAAAAAAATTTTTACCATTCTCTTTGGCCTTGTTTGTGCCGGCGATTCACCAAGTTTCATCCTTTGTGCCGCAATAATAAAGAAGTTATTAAAGAAAAACTGTTAATGACATAAAGACGCCAGCAGCGCATCTCTACGTCAACTAAAGTAACTAAGTACCAGCATACACCAGTGGTTGATGGGTTGATAATTTATCTATAAATACATATCTATTACAGCAAATAATAGTATTTTTCTTTTACCTACAACTTTACAAATAACTATTTTAGTAATATAAAAAGTTTTTTCGTTTTTACCGCCATACCAAGCGAGATATTCGCATGTCAATTTAATATGACAAGAATAGATATAACTTTTAATTTTCTGAACTTTTTCAAAATTTCTTTTTTCCAATCTCTTTGGCCTCGTTTGTGCCGCTGATTCGCCAAATTTCATCGTTTGTGCCGCATTTTTAAGCGAGATATTCGCATGTCAAGTTGGTATGGCCACTTTTAATGTTTGAGTTTTTTCAAAAATTCTTTTTACTATTCTTTTAGGCTTCGTTTGTGCCAGCGATTCACCAAGTTTCATCGTTTGTGCCGCATTTTTAGGCGAGATATTGGTATTTCAGTTTGGAATGGCCACTTTTTATTTTTTAAGTTTTTTGAAAATTTCTTTTTACCATTCTCTTTGGCCTCTTTTGTGCCAGCGATTCACCAAGTTTCATCGTTTGTGTCGCATTTTTAGGCGAGATATTCGCATGTCAATTTGGAATTGCCACTTTTTATTTTTTGAGTTTTTTGAAAATTTCTTTTTACCAATCGTTTGTGCCGCGTTTGTGCCGTCCTTTCCCAAAATTTCAGCCATTAAGCTCAAAAATTGAAAAAGTTATTAAGGATTTAAAGTGGCCATACCAACTTGACGGAAGTTGGACACGCGATTTCGCTTGTCTTTGAGATTTTTCAAAAAATTTTTTTACCATTCTCTTTGGCCTTGTTTGTGCCGGCAATTCACCAAGTTTCATCGTTTCTGCCGCAATATTAAAGAACTTATTATAGAAAAACTGTTACTGACATACTGACGCCAGCAGCGCATCTCTACATCATCTAAAGTAACTAACTGCCAGCATACACCATCGGTTGATGGGTTGATAATTTATCTATAAATACATATCTATTACAGCAAATAATAGTATTTTTCTTTTACCAACAACTTTACAAATAACTATTTTAGTAATATAAAAAGTTTTTTTCGTTTTTACCGCCATACCAAGGAAGATATTCGCATGTCAATTTAATGACAAAAATAGATATAACTTTTAATTTTTTGAACTTTTTCAAAATTTCTTTTTGCCAATCTATTTGGCCTCGTTTGTGCCGCTGATTCGCCAAATTTCATCGTTTGTGCCGCATTATTAAGCGAGATCTTTGCATGTCAAGTTGGTATTTCCACTTTTTATTTTTGAGTTTTTCAAAATTTCTTTTTACCATTCTTATAGACTTTGTTTGTGCCGGCGATTCACCAAGTTAAATCGTTTGTGCCGCATTGTTAGGCGAGATATTCGCATGTCAATTTAATATGACAAAAATTGATATATTTTTTATTTTTTGAACTTTTTCAAAATTTTTTTTTACCATTCTCTTTGGCCTCGATTGTGCCGGCGATTCACCAAGTTTCATCCTTTGTGCCGCAATATTAAAGAAGTTATTGAAAACTGTTACTGACATACTGACGCCAGCAGCGCATCTCTACGTCAACTAAAGTAACTAACTGCCAGCATACAACAGCGGTTGATGGCTTGATAATTTATCTATAAATACATATCTATTACAGCAAATAATGGTATTTTTCTTTTACCTACAACTTTAGAAATAACTATTTTAGTAATATAAAAAGTTTTTTTCGTTTTTACCGCCATACCATGCGAGATATTTGCGTGTCAAGTAAATATGAGAAAAATTAATATAACTTTTCATATTTTGAATTTTTTCAAAATTTCTTTTTGCCAATCTCTTTGGCCTCGTTTCTGCTAGCGATTCGTCGAGTTTCATCGTTTGTGCCGCATTATTACGCGAGATATTCGCATGTCAAGTTGGTATGGCCACTTTTTATTTTTGAGTTTATTCAAAATTGTTTTTACCATTCTTTTATGCTTCGTTTGTGCCGGCGATTCACCAAGTTTCATCGTTTGTGCCGCATTTTTAGGCGAAATATCCGCATGTCAATTTAATATGACAAAAATTGATATAACTTTTCATATTTTGAATTTTTTCAAAATTTCTTTTTGCCAATCTCATTCGCCTCGTTTGTGCCGCTGATTCGCCAAATTTCATCGTTTGTGGCGCATTATTAAGCGAGATATTTGCATGTCAAGTTGGTATGGCCACTTTCTATTTTTGAGTTTTTTCAAAATTTCTTTTTACTATTTATTTTGGCTTTGTTTGTGTCGGCGACTCACCAAGTTTCATCGTAATTTGTCGCATTTTTAGGCGAGATATTCGCATGTCAATTTAAGATGACAAAAATTGATATAACTTTTTTTTGAACTTTTTCAAAATTTCTTTTTGCCAATCTCTTTGGCCTCGTTTGTGCCGCTGATTCGCCAAATTTCATCGTTTGTGCCGCATTTTTGAGCGAGATATTCGCATGTCAATTTGGTATGGCCACTTTTTATGTTTGAGTTTTTTTAAAAATTCTTTTTACTATTTTTTATGCTTCGTTTGTGCCAGCGATTCAGCAAGTTTCATCGTTTGTGCCGCATTTTTGAGGCGAGATATTGGCATGTCAATTTTGAATGGCCTCTTTTTATTTTTTGAGTTTTTTGAAAATTTCTTTTTACCATTCTCTTTGGCCTCGTTTGTGCCGGCGATTAACCAAGTTTCATCGTTTATGCCTCAATAAAAAAGAAGTTATTATAGAAAAACTGTTACTGACATACTGACGCCAGCAGCGCATCTCTACGTCAACTAAAGTAACTAACTGCCAGCATACACCAGCGGTTGATGGGTTGATAATTTATCTATAAATACATATCTATTACAGCAAATAATAGTATTTTTTTTTTACCTACAACTTTACAAATAACTATTTTAGTAATATAAAAAGTTTTTTTCGTTTTTACCGCCATACCAAGCGAGATATTAGCGTGTCAAGTAAATATGACAAAAATTAATATAACATTTCATATTTTGAATTTTTTCGAAATTTCTTTTTGCCAATCTCTTTGGCCTCGTTTCTGCTGGCGATTCGTCGAGTTTCATCGTTTGTGCCGCATTTTTAGGCGAGATATTCGCATGTCAATTTAATATGACAAAAATTGATATAACTTTTTATTTTTTGAACTTTTTCCAAATTTTTTTTTACCAATCTCTTTGGCCTCGTTTGTGCCGGCGATTCACCAAGTTTTATTCTTTGTGCCGCAATATTAATGAAGTTATTAAAGAAAAACTGTTACTGACATACTGACGCCAGCAGCGCATTTCTACGTCAACTAAAGTAACTACCTGCCAGCATACACCAGCGGTTGATGGGTTGATAATTTATCTATAAATACATATATATTACAGCAAATAATAGTATTTTTCTTTTACCTACAACTTTACAAATAACTATTTTAGTAATATAAAAAGTTTTTTTCTTTTTTACTGCCATACCAAGCGTGATATTAGCGTATCAATTAAATATGAGAAAAATTAATATAACTTTTCATATTTTGAATTTTTTCAAAATTTCTTTTTGCCAATCTCTTTTGCCTCGTTTCTGCTAGCGATTCGTCGAGTTTCATCGTTGGTGCCGCATTATTACGCGAGATATTCGCATGTCAAGTTGGAATGGCCACTTTTTGTTTTTGATTTTTTCAATATTTCTTATTATCATTCTTTGAGGCTTCGTTTGTGCCGGCGATTCACCAAGCTAAATCGTTTGTGCCGCACTTTTAGACGACATATTCGCATGTCAATTCAATATGACAAAAATTATTATAACTTTTTATTTTTTGACTTTTTCAAAAAAAAATTTTACCATTCTCTTTGGCCTTGTTTGTGCCGGCGATTCACCAAGGTTCATCCTTTGTGCCGCAATAATAAAGAAGTTATTAAAGAAAAACTGTTAATGACATAAAGACGCCAGCAGCGCATCTCTACGTCAACTAAAGTAACTAAGTACCAGCATACACCAGTAGTTGATGGGTTGATAATTTATCTATAAATACATATCTATTACAGCAAATAATAGTATTTTTCTTTTACCTACAACTTTACAAATAACTATTTCAGTAATATAAAAAGTTTTTTCGTTTTTACCGCCATACCAAGCGAGATATTCGCATGTCAATTTAATATGTCAAGAATAGATATAACTTTTAATTTTTTGAACTTTTTCAAAATTTCTTTTTGCCAATCTATTTGGCTTCGTTTGTGCCACTGATTCGCCAAATTTCATCGTTTGTGGCGCATTATTAAGCGAGATATTCGCATGTCAAGTTGGTATGGCCACTTTCTATTTTTGAGTTTTTTCAAAATTTCTTTTTACTATTTATTTAGGCTTTGTTTGTGTCGGCGACTCACCAAGTTTCATCGTAATTTGTCGCATTTTTAGGCGAGATATTCGCATGTCAATTTAAGATGACAAAAATCGATATAACTTTTTTTTTGAACTTTTTCAAAATTTCTTTTTGCCAATCTCTTTGGCCTCGTTTGTGCCGCTGATTCGTCAAATTTCATCGTTTGTGCCGCATTTTTGAGCGAGATATTCGCATGTCAATTTGGTATGGCCACTTTTTATGTTTGAGTTTTTTTAAAAATTCTTTTTACTATTCTTTTATGCTTCGTTTGTGCCAGCGATTCACCAAGTTTCATCGTTTGTGCCGCATTTTTGAGGCGAGATATTGGCATGTCAATTTGGAATGGCCTCTTTTTATTTTTTGAGTTTTTTGAAAATTTCTTTTTACCATTCTCTTTGGCCCCGTTTGTGCCGGCGATTAACCAAGTTTCATCGTTCATGCCTCAATAATAAAGAAGTTATTAAAGAAAAACTGTTAATGACATAAAGACGCCAGCAGCGCATCTCTACGTCAACTAAAGTAACTAACTGCCAGCATACACCAGCGGTTGATGGGTTGATAATTTATCTATAAATACATATCTATTACAGCAAATAATAGTATTTTTCTTTTACCTACAACTTTACAAATAACTATTTTAGTAATATAAAAAGTTTTTTCGTTTTTACCGCCATACCAAGCGAGATATTCGCATGTCAATTTAATATGACAAGAATAGATATAACTTTTAATTTTTTGAACTTTTTCAAAATTTCTTTTTGCCAATCTCTTTGGCCTCGTTTCTGCTAGCGATTCGTCGAGTTTCATCGTTTGTGCCGCATTATTAAGCGAGATATTTGCATGTCAAGTTGGTATGGCCACTTTTTATTTTTGAGTTTTTTCAAAATTTCTTTTTACGATTCTTTTAGGCATTGTTTGTGTCGGCGATTCACCAAGTTTCATCGTTTTTGTCGCATTTTTAGGCGAGATATTCGCATGTCAATTTAAGATGACAAAAATTGATATCACTTTTTTTTTTGAACTTTTTCAAAATTTCTTTTTTCCAATCTCTTTGGCCTCGTTTGTGCCGCTGATTCGCCAAATTTCATCGTTTGTGCCGCATTTTTAAGCGAGATATTGGTATTTCAGTTTGGAATGGCCACTTTTTATTTTTTAAGTTTTTTGAAAATTTCTTTTTACCAATCGTTTGTGCCGCGTTTGTGCCGCGTTTGTGCCGTCCTTTCCCAAAATTTCAGCCATTAAGCTCAAAAATTGAAAAAGTTATTAAGGATTTAAAGTGGCCATACCAACTTGACGGAAGTTGGACACGCGATTTCGCTTGTCTTTGAGATTTTTCAAAAAAATTTTTTACCATTCTCTTTGGCCTTGTTTGTGCCGGCAATTCACTAAGTTCCATCGTTTTTGCCGCAATAATAAAGAACTTATTATAGAAAAACTGTTACTGACATACTGACGCCAGCAGCGCATCTCTACGTCAACTAAAGTAACTAACTGCCAGCATACAACAGCGGTTGATGGCTTGAAAATTTATCTATAAATACATATATATTACAGCAAATAATAGTATTTTTCTTTTACCTACAACTTTACAAATAACTATTTTAGTAATATAAAAAGTTTTTTCGTTTTTACCGCCATACCAAGCGAGATATTCGCATGTCAATTTAATATGACAAGAATAGATATAACTTTTAATTTTCTGAACTTTTTCAAAATTTCTTTTTTCCAATCTCTTTGGCCTCGTTTGTGCCGCTGATTCGCCAAATTTCATCGTTTGTGCCGCATTTTTAAGCGAGATATTCGCATGTCAAGTTGGTATGGCCACTTTTAATGTTTGAGTTTTTTCAAAAATTCTTTTTACTATTCTTTTAGGCTTCGTTTGTGCCAGCGATTCACCAAGTTTCATCGTTTGTGCCGCATTTTTAGGCGAGATATTGGTATTTCAGTTTGGAATGGCCACTTTTTATTTTTTAAGTTTTTTGAAAATTTCTTTTTACCATTCTCTTTGGCCTCTTTTGTGCCAGCGATTCACCAAGTTTCATCGTTTGTGTCGCATTTTTAGGCGAGATATTCGCATGTCAATTTGGAATTGCCACTTTTTATTTTTTGAGTTTTTTGAAAATTTCTTTTTACCAATCGTTTGTGCCGCGTTTGTGCCGTCCTTTCCCAAAATTTCAGCCATTAAGCTCAAAAATTGAAAAAGTTATTAAGGATTTAAAGTGGCCATACCAACTTGACGGAAGTTGGACACGCGATTTCGCTTGTCTTTGAGATTTTTCAAAAAATTTTTTTACCATTCTCTTTGGCCTTGTTTGTGCCGGCAATTCACCAAGTTTCATCGTTTCTGCCGCAATATTAAAGAACTTATTATAGAAAAACTGTTACTGACATACTGACGCCAGCAGCGCATCTCTACATCATCTAAAGTAACTAACTGCCAGCATACACCATCGGTTGATGGGTTGATAATTTATCTATAAATACATATCTATTACAGCAAATAATAGTATTTTTCTTTTACCAACAACTTTACAAATAACTATTTTAGTAATATAAAAAGTTTTTTTCGTTTTTACCGCCATACCAAGGAAGATATTCGCATGTCAATTTAATGACAAAAATAGATATAACTTTTAATTTTTTGAACTTTTTCAAAATTTCTTTTTGCCAATCTATTTGGCCTCGTTTGTGCCGCTGATTCGCCAAATTTCATCGTTTGTGCCGCATTATTAAGCGAGATCTTTGCATGTCAAGTTGGTATTTCCACTTTTTATTTTTGAGTTTTTCAAAATTTCTTTTTACCATTCTTATAGACTTTGTTTGTGCCGGCGATTCACCAAGTTAAATCGTTTGTGCCGCATTGTTAGGCGAGATATTCGCATGTCAATTTAATATGACAAAAATTGATATATTTTTTATTTTTTGAACTTTTTCAAAATTTTTTTTTACCATTCTCTTTGGCCTCGATTGTGCCGGCGATTCACCAAGTTTCATCCTTTGTGCCGCAATATTAAAGAAGTTATTGAAAACTGTTACTGACATACTGACGCCAGCAGCGCATCTCTACGTCAACTAAAGTAACTAACTGCCAGCATACAACAGCGGTTGATGGCTTGATAATTTATCTATAAATACATATCTATTACAGCAAATAATGGTATTTTTCTTTTACCTACAACTTTAGAAATAACTATTTTAGTAATATAAAAAGTTTTTTTCGTTTTTACCGCCATACCATGCGAGATATTTGCGTGTCAAGTAAATATGAGAAAAATTAATATAACTTTTCATATTTTGAATTTTTTCAAAATTTCTTTTTGCCAATCTCTTTGGCCTCGTTTCTGCTAGCGATTCGTCGAGTTTCATCGTTTGTGCCGCATTATTACGCGAGATATTCGCATGTCAAGTTGGTATGGCCACTTTTTATTTTTGAGTTTATTCAAAATTGTTTTTACCATTCTTTTATGCTTCGTTTGTGCCGGCGATTCACCAAGTTTCATCGTTTGTGCCGCATTTTTAGGCGAAATATCCGCATGTCAATTTAATATGACAAAAATTGATATAACTTTTCATATTTTGAATTTTTTCAAAATTTCTTTTTGCCAATCTCATTCGCCTCGTTTGTGCCGCTGATTCGCCAAATTTCATCGTTTGTGGCGCATTATTAAGCGAGATATTTGCATGTCAAGTTGGTATGGCCACTTTCTATTTTTGAGTTTTTTCAAAATTTCTTTTTACTATTTATTTTGGCTTTGTTTGTGTCGGCGACTCACCAAGTTTCATCGTAATTTGTCGCATTTTTAGGCGAGATATTCGCATGTCAATTTAAGATGACAAAAATTGATATAACTTTTTTTTGAACTTTTTCAAAATTTCTTTTTGCCAATCTCTTTGGCCTCGTTTGTGCCGCTGATTCGCCAAATTTCATCGTTTGTGCCGCATTTTTGAGCGAGATATTCGCATGTCAATTTGGTATGGCCACTTTTTATGTTTGAGTTTTTTTAAAAATTCTTTTTACTATTTTTTATGCTTCGTTTGTGCCAGCGATTCAGCAAGTTTCATCGTTTGTGCCGCATTTTTGAGGCGAGATATTGGCATGTCAATTTTGAATGGCCTCTTTTTATTTTTTGAGTTTTTTGAAAATTTCTTTTTACCATTCTCTTTGGCCTCGTTTGTGCCGGCGATTAACCAAGTTTCATCGTTTATGCCTCAATAAAAAAGAAGTTATTATAGAAAAACTGTTACTGACATACTGACGCCAGCAGCGCATCTCTACGTCAACTAAAGTAACTAACTGCCAGCATACACCAGCGGTTGATGGGTTGATAATTTATCTATAAATACATATCTATTACAGCAAATAATAGTATTTTTTTTTTACCTACAACTTTACAAATAACTATTTTAGTAATATAAAAAGTTTTTTTCGTTTTTACCGCCATACCAAGCGAGATATTAGCGTGTCAAGTAAATATGACAAAAATTAATATAACATTTCATATTTTGAATTTTTTCGAAATTTCTTTTTGCCAATCTCTTTGGCCTCGTTTCTGCTGGCGATTCGTCGAGTTTCATCGTTTGTGCCGCATTTTTAGGCGAGATATTCGCATGTCAATTTAATATGACAAAAATTGATATAACTTTTTATTTTTTGAACTTTTTCCAAATTTTTTTTTACCAATCTCTTTGGCCTCGTTTGTGCCGGCGATTCACCAAGTTTTATTCTTTGTGCCGCAATATTAATGAAGTTATTAAAGAAAAACTGTTACTGACATACTGACGCCAGCAGCGCATTTCTACGTCAACTAAAGTAACTACCTGCCAGCATACACCAGCGGTTGATGGGTTGATAATTTATCTATAAATACATATATATTACAGCAAATAATAGTATTTTTCTTTTACCTACAACTTTACAAATAACTATTTTAGTAATATAAAAAGTTTTTTTCTTTTTTACTGCCATACCAAGCGTGATATTAGCGTATCAATTAAATATGAGAAAAATTAATATAACTTTTCATATTTTGAATTTTTTCAAAATTTCTTTTTGCCAATCTCTTTTGCCTCGTTTCTGCTAGCGATTCGTCGAGTTTCATCGTTGGTGCCGCATTATTACGCGAGATATTCGCATGTCAAGTTGGAATGGCCACTTTTTGTTTTTGATTTTTTCAATATTTCTTATTATCATTCTTTGAGGCTTCGTTTGTGCCGGCGATTCACCAAGCTAAATCGTTTGTGCCGCACTTTTAGACGACATATTCGCATGTCAATTCAATATGACAAAAATTATTATAACTTTTTATTTTTTGACTTTTTCAAAAAAAAATTTTACCATTCTCTTTGGCCTTGTTTGTGCCGGCGATTCACCAAGGTTCATCCTTTGTGCCGCAATAATAAAGAAGTTATTAAAGAAAAACTGTTAATGACATAAAGACGCCAGCAGCGCATCTCTACGTCAACTAAAGTAACTAAGTACCAGCATACACCAGTAGTTGATGGGTTGATAATTTATCTATAAATACATATCTATTACAGCAAATAATAGTATTTTTCTTTTACCTACAACTTTACAAATAACTATTTCAGTAATATAAAAAGTTTTTTCGTTTTTACCGCCATACCAAGCGAGATATTCGCATGTCAATTTAATATGTCAAGAATAGATATAACTTTTAATTTTTTGAACTTTTTCAAAATTTCTTTTTGCCAATCTATTTGGCTTCGTTTGTGCCACTGATTCGCCAAATTTCATCGTTTGTGGCGCATTATTAAGCGAGATATTCGCATGTCAAGTTGGTATGGCCACTTTCTATTTTTGAGTTTTTTCAAAATTTCTTTTTACTATTTATTTAGGCTTTGTTTGTGTCGGCGACTCACCAAGTTTCATCGTAATTTGTCGCATTTTTAGGCGAGATATTCGCATGTCAATTTAAGATGACAAAAATCGATATAACTTTTTTTTTGAACTTTTTCAAAATTTCTTTTTGCCAATCTCTTTGGCCTCGTTTGTGCCGCTGATTCGTCAAATTTCATCGTTTGTGCCGCATTTTTGAGCGAGATATTCGCATGTCAATTTGGTATGGCCACTTTTTATGTTTGAGTTTTTTTAAAAATTCTTTTTACTATTCTTTTATGCTTCGTTTGTGCCAGCGATTCACCAAGTTTCATCGTTTGTGCCGCATTTTTGAGGCGAGATATTGGCATGTCAATTTGGAATGGCCTCTTTTTATTTTTTGAGTTTTTTGAAAATTTCTTTTTACCATTCTCTTTGGCCCCGTTTGTGCCGGCGATTAACCAAGTTTCATCGTTCATGCCTCAATAATAAAGAAGTTATTAAAGAAAAACTGTTAATGACATAAAGACGCCAGCAGCGCATCTCTACGTCAACTAAAGTAACTAACTGCCAGCATACACCAGCGGTTGATGGGTTGATAATTTATCTATAAATACATATCTATTACAGCAAATAATAGTATTTTTCTTTTACCTACAACTTTACAAATAACTATTTTAGTAATATAAAAAGTTTTTTCGTTTTTACCGCCATACCAAGCGAGATATTCGCATGTCAATTTAATATGACAAGAATAGATATAACTTTTAATTTTTTGAACTTTTTCAAAATTTCTTTTTGCCAATCTCTTTGGCCTCGTTTCTGCTAGCGATTCGTCGAGTTTCATCGTTTGTGCCGCATTATTAAGCGAGATATTTGCATGTCAAGTTGGTATGGCCACTTTTTATTTTTGAGTTTTTTCAAAATTTCTTTTTACGATTCTTTTAGGCATTGTTTGTGTCGGCGATTCACCAAGTTTCATCGTTTTTGTCGCATTTTTAGGCGAGATATTCGCATGTCAATTTAAGATGACAAAAATTGATATCACTTTTTTTTTTGAACTTTTTCAAAATTTCTTTTTTCCAATCTCTTTGGCCTCGTTTGTGCCGCTGATTCGCCAAATTTCATCGTTTGTGCCGCATTTTTAAGCGAGATATTGGTATTTCAGTTTGGAATGGCCACTTTTTATTTTTTAAGTTTTTTGAAAATTTCTTTTTACCAATCGTTTGTGCCGCGTTTGTGCCGCGTTTGTGCCGTCCTTTCCCAAAATTTCAGCCATTAAGCTCAAAAATTGAAAAAGTTATTAAGGATTTAAAGTGGCCATACCAACTTGACGGAAGTTGGACACGCGATTTCGCTTGTCTTTGAGATTTTTCAAAAAAATTTTTTACCATTCTCTTTGGCCTTGTTTGTGCCGGCAATTCACTAAGTTCCATCGTTTTTGCCGCAATAATAAAGAACTTATTATAGAAAAACTGTTACTGACATACTGACGCCAGCAGCGCATCTCTACGTCAACTAAAGTAACTAACTGCCAGCATACAACAGCGGTTGATGGCTTGAAAATTTATCTATAAATACATATATATTACAGCAAATAATAGTATTTTTCTTTTACCTACAACTTTACAAATAACTATTTTAGTAATATAAAAAGTTTTTTCGTTTTTACCGCCATACCAAGCGAGATATTCGCATGTCAATTTAATATGACAAGAATAGATATAACTTTTAATTTTTTGAACTTTTTCAAAATTTCTTTTTGCCAATCTCTTTGGCCTCGTTTCTGCTAGCGATTCGTCGAGTTTCATCGTTTGTGCCGCATTATTAAGCGAGATATTTGCATGTCAAGTTGGTATGGCCACTTTTTATTTTTGAGTTTTTTCAAAATTTCTTTTTACGATTCTTTTAGGCATTGTTTGTGTCGGCGATTCACCAAGTTTCATCGTTTTTGTCGCATTTTTAGGCGAGATATTCGCATGTCAATTTAAGATGACAAAAATTGATATCACTTTTTTTTTTTGAACTTTTTCAAAATTTCTTTTTTCCAATCTCTTTGGCCTCGTTTGTGCCGCTGATTCGCCAAATTTCATCGTTTGTGCCGCATTTTTAAGCGAGATATTGGTATTTCAGTTTGGAATGGCCACTTTTTATTTTTTAAGTTTTTTGAAAATTTCTTTTTACCAATCGTTTGTGCCGCGTTTGTGCCGCGTTTGTGCCGTCCTTTCCCAAAATTTCAGCCATTAAGCTCAAAAATTGAAAAAGTTATTAAGGATTTAAAGTGGCCATACCAACTTGACGGAAGTTGGACACGCGATTTCGCTTGTCTTTGAGATTTTTCAAAAAATTTTTTTACCATTCTCTTTGGCCTTGTTTGTGCCGGCAATTCACCAAGTTCCATCGTTTTTGCCGCAATAATAAAGAACTTATTATAGAAAAACTGTTACTGACATACTGACGCCAGCAGCGCATCTCTACGTCAACTAAAGTAACTAACTGCCAGCATACAACAGCGGTTGATGGCTTGAAAATTTATCTATAAATACATATATATTACAGCAAATAATAGTATTTTTCTTTTACCTACAACTTTAGAAATAACTATTTTAGTAATATAAAAAGTTTTTTTCGTTTTTACTGCCATACCAAGCGTGATATTAGCGTATCAATTAAATATGAGAAAAATTAATATAACTTTTCATATTTTGAATTTTTTCGAAATTTCTTTTTGCCAATCTCTTTGGCCTCGTTTCTGCTGGCGATTCGTCGAGTTTCATCGTTTGTGCCGCATTTTTAGGCGAGATATTCGCATGTCAATTTAATATGACAAAAATTGATATAACTTTTAATTTTTTGAACTTTTACTAAATTTTTTTTTTACCAATCTCTTTGGCCTCGTTTGTGCCGGCGATTCACCAAGTTTTATTCTTTGTGCCGCATTATTAAGCGAGATATTTGCTTGTCAAGTTGGTAAGGCCACTTTTTATTTTTGAGTTTTTTCGAAATTTCTTTTTACGATTCTTTTAGGCTTTGTTTGTGTCGGCGATTCACCAAGTTTCATCGTTTGTGCCGCATTTTTAGGCGAAATATTCGCATGTCAATTTGGAATTGCCACTTTTTATTTTTTGAGTTTTTTGGAAATTTCTTTTTACCAATCGTTTGTGCCGCGTTTGTGCCGTCCTTTCCCAAAATTTCAGCCATTAAGCTCAAAAATTGAAAAAGTTATTAAGGATTTAAAGTGGCCATACCAACTTGACGGAAGTTGGACACGCGATTTCGCTTGTCTTTGAGATTTTTCAAAAAAATTTTTTACCATTCTCTTTGGCCTTGTTTGTGCTGGCAATTCACCAAGTTCCATCGTTTTTGCCGCAATATTAAAGAACTTATTATAGAAAAACTGTTACTGACATACTGACGCCAGCAGCGCATCTCTACGTCAACTAAAGTAACTAACTGCCAGCAAACAACAGCGGTTGATGGCTTGAAAATTTATCTATAAATACATATATATTACAGCAAATAATAGTATTTTTCTTTTACCTACAACTTTAGAAATAACTATTTTAGTAATATAAAAAGTTTTTTTCGTTTTTACTGCCATACCAAGCGTGATATTAGCGTATCAATTAAATATGAGAAAAATTAATATAACTTTTCATATTTTGAATTTTTTCAAAATTTCTTTTTGCCAATCTCTTTGGCCTCGTTTCTGCTAGCGATTCGTCGAGTTTCATCGTTGGTGCCGCATTATTACGCGAGATATTCGCATGTCAAGTTGGAATGGCCACTTTTTATTTTTTGAGTTTATTGGAAATTTCTTTTTACCAATCGTTTGTGCCGCGTTTGTGCCGTCCTTTCCCAAAATTTCAGCCATTAAGCTCAAAAATTGAAAAAGTTATTAAGGATTTAAAGTGGCCATACCAACTTGACGGAAGTTGGACACGCGATTTCGCTTGTCTTTGAGATTTTTCAAAAAAAAATTTTACCATTCTTTTTGGCCTTGTTTGTGCCGGCAATTCACCAAGTTCCATCGTTTTTGCCGCAATATTAAAGAACTTATTATAGAAAAACTGTTACTGACATACTGACGCCAGCAGCGCATCTCTACGTCAACTAAAGTAACTAACTGCCAGCATACAACAGCGGTTGATGGCTTGAAAATTTATCTATAAATACATATCTATTACAGCAAATAATAGTATTTTTCTTTTACCTACAACTTTACAAATAACTATTTTAGTAATATAAAAAGTTTTTTTCGTTTTAACCGCCATACCAAGCGAGATATTAGCGTGTCAAGTAAATATGACAAAAATTAATATAACATTTCATATTTTGAATTTTTTCAAAATTTCTTTTTGCCAATCTCTTTGGCCTCGTTTCTGCTAGCGATTCGTCGAGTTTCATCGTTGGTGCCGCATTATTACGCGAGATATTCGCATGTCAAGTTGGAATGGCCACTTTTTGTTTTTGATTTTTTCAATATTTCTTATTATCATTCTTTGAGGCTTCGTTTGTGCCGGCGATTCACCAAGTTAAATCGTTTGTGCCGCATTTTTAGACGACATATTCACATGTCAATTCAATATGACAAAAATTATTATAACTTTTTATTTTTTGACTTTTTCAAAAAAAATTTTTACCATTCTCTTTGGCCTTGTTTGTGCCGGCGATTCACCAAGTTTCATCCTTTGTGCCGCAGTAATAACGAAGTTATTAAAGAAAAACTGTTAATGACATAAAGACGCCAGCAGCGCATCTCTACGTCAACTAAAGTAACTAAGTACCAGCATACACCAGTGGTTGATGGGTTGATAATTTATCTATAAATACATATCTATTACAGCAAATAATAGTATTTTTCTTTTACCTACAACTTTACAAATAACTATTTTAGTAATATAAAAAGTTTTTTCGTTTTTACCGCCATACCAAGCGAGATATTCGCATGTCAATTTAATATGACAAGAATAGATATAACTTTTAATTTTTTGAACTTTTTCAAAATTTCTTTTTGCCAATCTATTTGGCTTCGTTTGTGCCGCTGATTCGCCAAATTTCATCGTTTGTGCCGCATTATTAAGCGAGATATTTGCATGTCAAGTTGGTATGGCCACTTTTTATTTTTGAGTTTTTTCAAAATTTCTTTTTACGATTCTTTTAGGCATTGTTTGTGTCGGCGATTCACCAAGTTTCATCGTTTTTGTCGCATTTTTAGGCGAGATATTCGCATGTCAATTTAAGATGACAAAAATTGATATCACTTTTTTTTTTGAACTTTTTCAAAATTTCTTTTTTCCAATCTCTTTGGCCTCGTTTGTGCCGCTGATTCGCCAAATTTCATCGTTTGTGCCGCATTTTTAAGCGAGATATTGGTATTTCAGTTTGGAATGGCCACTTTTTATTTTTTAAGTTTTTTGAAAATTTCTTTTTACCAATCGTTTGTGCCGCGTTTGTGCCGCGTTTGTGCCGTCCTTTCCCAAAATTTCAGCCATTAAGCTCAAAAATTAAAAAAGTTATTAAGGATTTAAAGTGGCCATACCAACTTGACGGAAGTTGGACACGCGATTTCGCTTGTCTTTGAGATTTTTCAAAAAAAAATTTTACCATTCTTTTTGGCCTTGTTTGTGCCGGCAATTCACCAAGTTCCATCGTTTTTGCCGCAATATTAAAGAACTTATTATAGAAAAACTGTTACTGACATACTGACGCCAGCAGCGCATCTCTACGTCAACTAAAGTAACTAACTGCCAGCATACAACAGCGGTTGATGGCTTGAAAATTTATCTATAAATACATATCTATTACAGCAAATAATAGTATTTTTCTTTTACCTACAACTTTACAAATAACTATTTTAGTAATATAAAAAGTTTTTTTCGTTTTAACCGCCATACCAAGCGAGATATTAGCGTGTCAAGTAAATATGACAAAAATTAATATAACATTTCATATTTTGAATTTTTTCAAAATTTCTTTTTGCCAATCTCTTTGGCCTCGTTTCTGCTAGCGATTCGACGAGTTTCATCGTTGGTGTCGCATTATTACGCGAGATATTCGCATGTCAAGTTGGAATGGCCACTTTTTGTTTTTGATTTTTTCAATATTTCTTATTATCATTCTTTGAGGCTTCGTTTGTGCCGGCGATTCACCAAGTTAAATCGTTTGTGCCGCATTTTTAGACGACATATTCACATGTCAATTCAATATGACAAAAATTATTATAACTTTTTATTTTTTGACTTTTTCAAAAAAAATTTTTACCATTCTCTTTGGCCTTGTTTGTGCCGGCGATTCACCAAGTTTCATCCTTTGTGCCGCAGTAATAACGAAGTTATTAAAGAAAAACTGTTAATGACATAAAGACGCCAGCAGCGCATCTCTACGTCAACTAAAGTAACTAAGTACCAGCATACACCAGTGGTTGATGGGTTGATAATTTATCTATAAATACATATCTATTACAGCAAATAATAGTATTTTTCTTTTACCTACAACTTTACAAATAACTATTTTAGTAATATAAAAAGTTTTTTCGTTTTTACCGCCATACCAAGCGAGATATTCGCATGTCAATTTAATATGACAAGAATAGATATAACTTTTAATTTTTTGAACTTTTTCAAAATTTCTTTTTGCCAATCTATTTGGCTTCGTTTGTGCCGCTGATTCGCCAAATTTCATCGTTTGTGCCGCATTATTAAGCGAGATATTTGCATGTCAAGTTGGTATGGCCACTTTTTATTTTTGAGTTTTTTCAAAATTTCTTTTTACGATTCTTTTAGGCATTGTTTGTGTCGGCGATTCACCAAGTTTCATCGTTTTTGTCGCATTTTTAGGCGAGATATTCGCATGTCAATTTAAGATGACAAAAATTGATATCACTTTTTTTTTTTGAACTTTTTCAAAATTTCTTTTTTCCAATCTCTTTGGCCTCGTTTGTGCCGCTGATTCGCCAAATTTCATCGTTTGTGCCGCATTTTTAAGCGAGATATTGGTATTTCAGTTTGGAATGGCCACTTTTTATTTTTTAAGTTTTTTGAAAATTTCTTTTTACCAATCGTTTGTGCCGCGTTTGTGCCGCGTTTGTGCCGTCCTTTCCCAAAATTTCAGCCATTAAGCTCAAAAATTGAAAAAGTTATTAAGGATTTAAAGTGGCCATACCAACTTGACGGAAGTTGGACACGCGATTTCGCTTGTCTTTGAGATTTTTCAAAAAAAATTTTTACCATTCTCTTTGGCCTTGTTTGTGCCGGCAATTCACCAAGATCCATCGTTTTTGCCGCAATAATAAAGAACTTATTATAGAAAAACTGTTACTGACATACTGACGCCAGCAGCGCATCTCTACGTCAACTAAAGTAACTAACTGCCAGCATACAACAGCGGTTGATGGCTTGAAAATTTATCTATAAATACATATATATTACAGCAAATAATAGTATTTTTCTTTTACCTACAACTTTAGAAATAACTATTTTAGTAATATAAAAAGTTTTTTTCGTTTTTACTGCCATACCAAGCGTGATATTAGCGTATCAATTAAATATGAGAAAAATTAATATAACTTTTCATATTTTGAATTTTTTCGAAATTTCTTTTTGCCAATCTCTTTGGCCTCGTTTCTGCTGGCGATTCGTCGAGTTTCATCGTTTGTGCCGCATTTTTAGGCGAGATATTCGCATGTCAATTTAATATGACAAAAATTGATATAACTTTTAATTTTTTGAACTTTTACTAAATTTTTTTTTTACCAATCTCTTTGGCCTCGTTTGTGCCGGCGATTCACCAAGTTTTATTCTTTGTGCCGCATTATTAAGCGAGATATTTGCTTGTCAAGTTGGTAAGGCCACTTTTTATTTTTGAGTTTTTTCGAAATTTCTTTTTACGATTCTTTTAGGCTTTGTTTGTGTCGGCGATTCACCAAGTTTCATCGTTTGTGCCGCATTTTTAGGCGAAATATTCGCATGTCAATTTGGAATTGCCACTTTTTATTTTTTGAGTTTTTTGGAAATTTCTTTTTACCAATCGTTTGTGCCGCGTTTGTGCCGTCCTTTCCCAAAATTTCAGCCATTAAGCTCAAAAATTGAAAAAGTTATTAAGGATTTAAAGTGGCCATACCAACTTGACGGAAGTTGGACACGCGATTTCGCTTGTCTTTGAGATTTTTCAAAAAAATTTTTTACCATTCTCTTTGGCCTTGTTTGTGCCGGCAATTCACCAAGTTCCATCGTTTTTGCCGCAATATTAAAGAACTTATTATAGAAAAACTGTTACTGACATACTGACGCCAGCAGCGCATCTCTACGTCAACTAAAGTAACTAACTGCCAGCAAACAACAGCGGTTGATGGCTTGAAAATTTATCTATAAATACATATATATTACAGCAAATAATAGTATTTTTCTTTTACCTACAACTTTAGAAATAACTATTTTAGTAATATAAAAAGTTTTTTTCGTTTTTACTGCCATACCAAGCGTGATATTAGCGTATCAATTAAATATGAGAAAAATTAATATAACTTTTCATATTTTGAATTTTTTCAAAATTTCTTTTTGCCAATCTCTTTGGCCTCGTTTCTGCTAGCGATTCGTCGAGTTTCATCGTTGGTGCCGCATTATTACGCGAGATATTCGCATGTCAAGTTGGAATGGCCACTTTTTGTTTTTGATTTTTTCAATATTTCTTATTATCATTCTTTGAGGCTTCGTTTGTGCCGGCGATTCACCAAGTTAAATCGTTTGTGCCGCATTTTTAGACGACATATTCACATGTCAATTCAATATGACAAAAATTATTATAACTTTTTATTTTTTGACTTTTTCAAAAAAAATTTTTACCATTCTCTTTGGCCTTGTTTGTGCCGGCGATTCACCAAGTTTCATCCTTTGTGCCGCAGTAATAACGAAGTTATTAAAGAAAAACTGTTAATGACATAAAGACGCCAGCAGCGCATCTCTACGTCAACTAAAGTAACTAAGTACCAGCATACACCAGTGGTTGATGGGTTGATAATTTATCTATAAATACATATCTATTACAGCAAATAATAGTATTTTTCTTTTACCTACAACTTTACAAATAACTATTTTAGTAATATAAAAAGTTTTTTCGTTTTTACCGCCATACCAAGCGAGATATTCGCATGTCAATTTAATATGACAAGAATAGATATAACTTTTAATTTTTTGAACTTTTTCAAAATTTCTTTTTTCCAATCTCTTTGGCCTCGTTTGTGCCGCTGATTCGCCAAATTTCATCGTATGTGCCGCATTTTTAAGCGAGATATTCGCATGTCAAGTTGGTATGGCCACTTTTAATGTTTGAGTTTTTTCAAAGATTCTTTTTACTATTCTTTTAGGCTTCGTTTGTGCCAGCGATTCACCAAGTTTCATCGTTTGTGCCGCATTTTTAAGCGAGATATTGGTATTTCAGTTTGGAATGGCCACTTTTTATTTTTTAAGTTTTTTGAAAATTTCTTTTTACCAATCGTTTGTGCCGCGTTTGTGCCGCGTTTGTGCCGTCCTTTCCCAAAATTTCAGCCATTAAGCTCAAAAATTGAAAAAGTTATTAAGGATTTAAAGTGGCCATACCAACTTGACGGAAGTTGGACACGCGATTTCGCTTGTCTTTGAGATTTTTCAAAAAAAATTTTTACCATTCTCTTTGGCCTTGTTTGTGCCGGCAATTCACCAAGTTCCATCGTTTTTGCCGCAATATTAAAGAACTTATTATAGAAAAACTGTTACTGACATACTGACGCCAGCAGCGCATCTCTACGTCAACTAAAGTAACTAACTGCCAGCATACAACAGCGGTTGATGGCTTGAAAATTTATCTATAAATACATATATATTACAGCAAATAATAGTATTTTTCTTTTACCTACAACTTTACAAATAACTATTTTAGTAATATAAAAAGTTTTTTTCGTTTTTACTGCCATACCAAGCGTGATATTAGCGTATCAATTAAATATGAGAAAAATTAATATAACTTTTCATATTTTGAATTTTTTCGAAATTTCTTTTTGCCAATCTCTTTGGCCTCGTTTCTGCTGGCGATTCGTCGAGTTTCATCGTTTGTGCCGCATTTTTAGGCGAGATATTCGCATGTCAATTTAATATGACAAAAATTGATATAACTTTTAATTTTTTGAAATTTTTCTAAATTTTTTTTTTACCAATCTCTTTGGCCTCGTTGGTGCCGGCGATTCACCAAGTTTTAATCTTTGTGCCGCATTATTAAGCGAGATATTTGCATGTCAAGTTGGTATGGCCACTTTTTATTTTTGAGTTTTTTCAAAATTTCTTTTTACGATTCTTTTAGGCATTGTTTGTGTCGGCGATTCACCAAGTTTCATCGTTTTTGTCGCATTTTTAGGCGAGATATTCGCATGTCAATTTAAGATGACAAAAATTGATATCACTTTTTTTTTTTGAACTTTTTCAAAATTTCTTTTTTCCAATCTCTTTGGCCTCGTTGGTGCCGCTGATTCGCCAAATTTCATCGTTTGTGCCGCATTTTTAAGCGAGATATTCGCATGTCAAGTTGGTATGGCCACTTTTAATGTTTGAGTTTTTTCAAAAATTCTTTTTACTATTCTTTTAGGCTTCGTTTGTGCCAGCGATTCACCAAGTTTCATCGTTTGTGCCGCATTTTTAGGCGAGATATTGGTATTTCAGTTTGGAATGGCCAATTTTTATTTTTTAAGTTTTTTGAAAATTTCTTTTTACCATTCTCTTTGGCCTCTTTTGTGCCAGCGATTCACCAAGTTTCATCGTTTGTGCCGCATTTTTAGGCGAGATATTCGCATGTCAATTTGGAATTGCCACTTTCTATTTTTTGAGTTTTTTGGAAATTTCATTTTACCAATCGTTTGTGCCGCGTTTGTGCCGTCCTTTCCCAAAATTTCAGCCATTAAGCTCAAAAATTGAAAAAGTTATTAAGGATTTAAAGTGGCCATACCAACTTGACGGAAGTTGTTCACGCGATTTCGCTTGTCTTTGAGATTTTTCAAAAAAAATTTTTACCATTCTCTTTGGCCTTGTTTGTGCCGGCAATTCACCAAGTTCCATCGTTTTTGCCGCAATATTAAAGAACTTATTATAGAAAAACTGTTACTGACATACTGACGCCAGCAGCGCATCTCTACGTCAACTAAAGTAACTAACTGCCAGCATACAACAGCGGTTGATGGCTTGAAAATTTATCTATAAATACATATCTATTACAGCAAATAATAGTATTTTTCTTTTACCTACAACTTTACAAATAACTATTTTAGTAATATAAAAAGTTTTTTTCGTTTTAACCGCCATACCAAGCAGGATATTAGCGTGTCAAGTAAATATGAGAAAAATTAATATAACTTTTCATATTTTGAATTTTTTCAAAATTTCTTTTTGCCAATCTCTTTGGCCCCGTTTCTGCTAGCGATTGGTCGAGTTTCATCGTTTGTGCCGCATTATTACGCGAGATATTTGCATGTCAAGTTGGTATGGTCACTTTTTATTTTTGAGTATTTTCAAAAATTCTTTTTACCTATCTTTTAGGCTTCGTTTGTGCCGGCGATTCACCAAGTTTCATCCTTTGTGCCGCAATATTAAGGAAGTTATTAAAGAAAAACTGTTACTGACATACTGACGCCAGCAGCGCATCTCTACGTCATCTAAAGTAACTAACTGCCAGCATACACCATCGGTTGATGGGTTGATAATTTATCTATAAATACATATCTATTACAGCAAATAATAGTATTTTTCTTTTACCTACAACTTTACAAATAACTATTTTAGTAATATAAAAAGTTTTTTTCGTTTTTACCGCCATACCAAGGGAGATATTCGCATGTCAATTTAATGACAAAAATAGATATAACTTTTAATTTTTTGAACTTTTTCAAAATTTCTTTTTGCCAATCTATTTGGCCTCGTTTGTGCCGCTGATTCGCCAAATTTCATCGTTTGTGCCGCATTATTAAGCGAGATCTTTGCATGTCACGTTGGTATTTCCACTTTTTATTTTTGTGTTTTTCAAAATTTCTTTTTACCATTCTCTTTGGCCTCGTTTGTGCCGGCGATTAACCAAGTTTCATCGTTTATGCCTCAATAAAAAAGAAGTTATTATAGAAAAACTGTTACTGACATACTGACGCCAGCAGCGCATCTCTACGTCAACTAAAGTAACTAACTGCCAGCATACACCAGCGGTTGATGGGTTGATAATTTATCTATAAATACATATCTATTACAGCAAATAATAGTATTTTTTTTTTACCTACAACTTTACAAATAACTATTTTAGTAATATAAAAAGTTTTTTTCGTTTTTACCGCCATACCAAGCGAGATATTAGCGTGTCAAGTAAATATGACAAAAATTAATATAACATTTCATATTTTGAATTTTTTCGAAATTTCTTTTTGCCAATCTCTTTGGCCTCGTTTCTGCTGGCGATTCGTCGAGTTTCATCGTTTGTGCCGCATTTTTAGGCGAGATATTCGCATGTCAATTTAATATGACAAAAATTGATATAACTTTTTATTTTTTGAACTTTTTCCAAATTTTTTTTTTACCAATCTCTTTGGCCTCGTTTGTGCCGGCGATTCACCAAGTTTTATTCTTTGTGCCGCAATATTAATGAAGTTATTAAAGAAAAACTGTTACTGACATACTGACGCCAGCAGCGCATTTCTACGTCAACTAAAGTAACTACCTGCCAGCATACACCAGCGGTTGATGGGTTGATAATTCATCTATAAATACATATATATTACAGCAAATAATAGTATTTTTCTTTTACCTACAACTTTAGAAATAACTATTTTAGTAATATAAAAAGTTTTTTTCGTTTTTACTGCCATACCAAGCGTGATATTAGCGTATCAATTAAATATGAGAAAAATTAATATAACTTTTCATATTTTGAATTTTTTCAAAATTTCTTTTTGCCAATCTCTTTGGACTCGTTTCTGCTAGCGATTCGTCGAGTTTCATCGTTGGTGCCGCATTATTACGCGAGATATTCGCATGTCAAGTTGGAATGGCCACTTTTTGTTTTTGATTTTTTCAATATTTCTTATTATCATTCTTTGAGGCTTCGTTTGTGCCGGCGATTCACCAAGTTAAATCGTTTGTGCCGCATTTTTAGACGACATATTCGCATGTCAATTCAATATGACAAAAATTATTATTACTTTTTATTTTTTGACTTTTTCAAAAAAAATTTTTACCATTCTCTTTGGCCTTGTTTGTGCCGGCGATTCACCAAGTTTCATCCTTTGTGCCGCAATAATAAAGAAGTTATTAAAGAAAAACTGTTAATGACATAAAGACGCCAGCAGCGCATCTCTACGTCAACTAAAGTAACTAAGTACCAGCATACACCAGTGGTTGATGGGTTGATAATTTATCTATAAATACATATCTATTACAGCAAATAATAGTATTATTCTTTTACCTACAACTTTACAAATAACTTTTTTAGTAATATAATATATATTTTTCCTTTTTAACGCCATACCAAGCGAGATATTCGCATGTCAATTTAATATGTCAAGAATAGATATAACTTTTAATTTTTTGAACTTTTTCAAAATTTCTTTTTGCCAATCTATTTGGCTTCGTTTGTGCCGCTGATTCGCCAAATTTCATCGTTTGTGGCGCATTATTAAGCGAGATATTTGCATGTCAAGTTGGTATGGCCACTTTCTATTTTTGAGTTTTTTCAAAATTTCTTTTTACTATTTATTTAGGCTTTGTTTGTGTCGGCGACTCACCAAGTTTCATCGTAATTTGTCGCATTTTTAGGCGAGATATTCGCATGTCAATTCAATATGACAAAAATTATTATTACTTTTTATTTTTTGACTTTTTCAAAAAAAATTTTTACCATTCTCATTGGCCTTGTTTGTGCCGGCGATTCACCAAGTTTCATCCTTTGTGCCGCAATAATAAAGAAGTTATTAAAGAAAAACTGTTAATGACATAAAGACGCCAGCAGCGCATCTCTACGTCAACTAAAGTAACTAAGTACCAGCATACACCAGTGGTTGATGGGTTGATAATTTATCTATAAATACATATCTATTACAGCAAATAATAGTATTTTTCTTTTACCTACAACTTTACAAATAACTATTTTAGTAATATAAAAAGTTTTTTTCGTTTTTACCGCCATACCAAGGGAGATATTCGCATAACAATTTAATGACAAAAATAGATATAACTTTTAATTTTTTGAACTTTTTCAAAATTTCTTTTTGCCAATCTATTTGGCCTCGTTTGTGCCGCTGATTCGCCAAATGTCATCGTTTGTGCCGCATTATTAAGCGAGATCTTTGCATGTCAAGTTGGTATTTCCACTTTTTATTTTTGAGTTTTTCAAAATTTCTTTTTACCATTCTTTTAGACTTTGTTTGTGCCGGCGATTCACCAAGTTAAATCGTTTGTGCCGCATTTTTAGGCGAGATATTCGCATGTCAATTTAATATGACAAAAATTGATATAACTTTTTATTTTTTGAACTTTTTCAAAATTTTTTTTACCATTCTCTTTGGCCTCGATTGTGCCGGCGATTCACCAAGTTTCATCCTTTGTGCCGCAATATTAAAGAAGTTATTAAAGAAAAACTGTTACTGACATACTGACGCCAGCAGCGCATCTCTACGTCAACTAAAGTAACTAACTGCCAGCATACAACAGCGGTTGATGGCTTGATAATTTATCTATAAATACATATCTATTACAGCAAATAATGGTATTTTTCTTTTACCTACAACTTTAGAAATAACTATTTTAGTAATATAAAAAGTTTTTTTCGTTTTTACCGCCATACCATGCGAGATATTTGCGTGTCAAGTAAATATGAGAAAAATTAATATAACTTTTCATATTTTGAATTTTTTCAAAATTTCTTTTTGCCAATCTCTTTGGCCTCGTTTCTGCTAGCGATTCGTCGAGTTTCATCGTTTGTGCCGCATTATTACGCGAGATATTCGCATGACAAGTTGGTATGGCCACTTTTTATTTTTGAGTTTATTCAAAATTTTTTTTACCATTCTTTTAGGCTTCGTTTGTGCCGGCGATTCACCAAGTTTCATCGTTTGTGCCGCATTGTTAGGCGAAATATTCGCATGTCAATTTAATATGACAAAAATTGATATAACTTTTTTTTTGAACTTATTCAAAATTTCTTTTTGCCAATCTCATTCGCCTCGTTTGTGCCGCTGATTCGCCAAATTTCATCGTTTGTGGCGCATTATTAAGCGAGATATTTGCATGTCAAGTTGGTATGGCCACTTTCTATTTTTGAGTTTTTTCAAAATTTCTTTTTACTATTTATTTAGGCTTTGTTTGTGTCGGCGACTCACCAAGTTTCATCGTAATTTGTCGCATTTTTAGGCGAGATATTCGCATGTCAATTTAAGATGACAAAAATTGATATAACTTTTTTTTTGAACTTTTTCAAAATTTCTTTTTGCCAATCTTTTTGGCCTCGTTTGTGCCGCTGATTCGCCAAATTTCATCGTTTGTGCCGCATTTTTGAGCGAGATATTCGCATGTCAATTTGGTATGGCCACTTTTTATGTTTGAGTTTTTTTAAAAATTCTTTTTACTATTCTTTTATGCTTCGTTTGTGCCAGCGATTCACCAAGTTTCATCGTTTGTGCCGCATTTTTGAGGCAAGATATTGGCATGTCAATTTGGAATGGCCTCTTTTTATTTTTTGAGTTTTTTGAAAATTTCTTTTTACCATTCTCTTTGGCCTCGTTTGTGCCGGCGATTAACCAAGTTTCATCGTTTATGCCTCAATAAAAAAGAAGTTATTATAGAAAAACTGTTACTGACATACTGACGCCAGCAGCGCATCTCTACGTCAACTAAAGTAACTAACTGCCAGCATACACCAGCGGTTGATGGGTTGATAATTAATCTATAAATACATATCTATTTCAGCAAATAATAGTATTTTTCTTTTACCTACAACTTTACAAATAACTATTTTAGTAATATAAAAAGTTTTTTTCGTTTTTACCGCCATACCAAGCGAGATATTAGCGTGTCAAGTAAATATGACAAAAATTAATATAACATTTCATATTTTGAATTTTTTCGAAATTTCTTTTTGCCAATCTCTTTGGCCTCGATTCTGCTGGCGATTCGTCGAGTTTCATCGTTTGTGCCGCATTTTTAGGCGAGATATTCGCATGTCAATTTAATATGACAAAAATTGATATAACTTTTTATTTTTTGAACTTTTTAAAATTTTTTTTTACCAATCTCTTTGGCCTCGTTTGTGCCGGCGATTCACCAAGTTTCATCCTTTGTGCCGCAATAATAAAGAAGTTATTAAAGAAAAACTGTTAATGACATAAAGACGCCAGCAGCGCATCTCTACGTCAACTGAAGTAACTAAGTACCAGCATACACCAGTGGTTGATGGGTTGATAATTTATCTATTAATACATATCTATTACAGCAAATAATAGTATTTTTCTTTTACTTACAACTTTACAAATAACCATTTTAGTAATATAAAAAGTTTTTTCGTTTTTACCGCCATACCAAGCGAGATATTCGCATGTCAATTTAATATGACAAGAATAGATATAACTTTTAATTTTTTGAACTTTTTCAAAATTTCTTTTTGCCAATCTATTTGGCTTCGTTTGTGCCGCTGATTCGCCAAATTTCATCGTTTGTGCCGCATTATTAAGCGAGATATTTGCATGTCAAGTTGGTATGGCCACTTTTTATTTTTGAGTTTTTTCAAAATTTCTTTTTACGATTCTTTTAGACTTTGTTTGTGCCGGCGATTCACCAAGTTTCATCCTTTGTGCCGCAATAATAAAGAAGTTATTAAAGAAAAACTGTTAATGACATAAAGACGCCAGCAGCGCATCTCTACGTCAACTAAAGTAACTAAGTACCAGCATACACCAGTGGTTGATGGGTTGATAATTTATCTATAAATACATATCTATTACAGCAAATAATAGTATTTTTCTTTTACCTACAACTTTACAAATAACTATTTTAGTAATATAAAAAGTTTTTTTCGTTTTTACCGCCATACCAAGGGAGATATTCGCATAACAATTTAATGACAAAAATAGATATAACTTTTAATTTTTTGAACTTTTTCAAAATTTCTTTTTGCCAATCTATTTGGCCTCGTTTGTGCCGCTGATTCGCCAAATGTCATCGTTTGTGCCGCATTATTAAGCGAGATCTTTGCATGTCAAGTTGGTATTTCCACTTTTTATTTTTGAGTTTTTCAAAATTTCTTTTTACCATTCTTTTAGACTTTGTTTGTGCCGGCGATTCACCAAGTTAAATCGTTTGTGCCGCATTTTTAGGCGAGATATTCGCATGTCAATTTAATATGACAAAAATTGATATAACTTTTTATTTTTTGAACTTTTTCAAAATTTTTTTTACCATTCTCTTTGGCCTCGATTGTGCCGGCGATTCACCAAGTTTCATCCTTTGTGCCGCAATATTAAAGAAGTTATTAAAGAAAAACTGTTACTGACATACTGACGCCAGCAGCGCATCTCTACGTCAACTAAAGTAACTAACTGCCAGCATACAACAGCGGTTGATGGCTTGATAATTTATCTATAAATACATATCTATTACAGCAAATAATGGTATTTTTCTTTTACCTACAACTTTAGAAATAACTATTTTAGTAATATAAAAAGTTTTTTTCGTTTTTACCGCCATACCATGCGAGATATTTGCGTGTCAAGTAAATATGAGAAAAATTAATATAACTTTTCATATTTTGAATTTTTTCAAAATTTCTTTTTGCCAATCTCTTTGGCCTCGTTTCTGCTAGCGATTCGTCGAGTTTCATCGTTTGTGCCGCATTATTACGCGAGATATTCGCATGACAAGTTGGTATGGCCACTTTTTATTTTTGAGTTTATTCAAAATTTTTTTTACCATTCTTTTAGGCTTCGTTTGTGCCGGCGATTCACCAAGTTTCATCGTTTGTGCCGCATTGTTAGGCGAAATATTCGCATGTCAATTTAATATGACAAAAATTGATATAACTTTTTTTTTGAACTTATTCAAAATTTCTTTTTGCCAATCTCATTCGCCTCGTTTGTGCCGCTGATTCGCCAAATTTCATCGTTTGTGGCGCATTATTAAGCGAGATATTTGCATGTCAAGTTGGTATGGCCACTTTCTATTTTTGAGTTTTTTCAAAATTTCTTTTTACTATTTATTTAGGCTTTGTTTGTGTCGGCGACTCACCAAGTTTCATCGTAATTTGTCGCATTTTTAGGCGAGATATTCGCATGTCAATTTAAGATGACAAAAATTGATATAACTTTTTTTTTGAACTTTTTCAAAATTTCTTTTTGCCAATCTTTTTGGCCTCGTTTGTGCCGCTGATTCGCCAAATTTCATCGTTTGTGCCGCATTTTTGAGCGAGATATTCGCATGTCAATTTGGTATGGCCACTTTTTATGTTTGAGTTTTTTTAAAAATTCTTTTTACTATTCTTTTATGCTTCGTTTGTGCCAGCGATTCACCAAGTTTCATCGTTTGTGCCGCATTTTTGAGGCAAGATATTGGCATGTCAATTTGGAATGGCCTCTTTTTATTTTTTGAGTTTTTTGAAAATTTCTTTTTACCATTCTCTTTGGCCTCGTTTGTGCCGGCGATTAACCAAGTTTCATCGTTTATGCCTCAATAAAAAAGAAGTTATTATAGAAAAACTGTTACTGACATACTGACGCCAGCAGCGCATCTCTACGTCAACTAAAGTAACTAACTGCCAGCATACACCAGCGGTTGATGGGTTGATAATTAATCTATAAATACATATCTATTTCAGCAAATAATAGTATTTTTCTTTTACCTACAACTTTACAAATAACTATTTTAGTAATATAAAAAGTTTTTTTCGTTTTTACCGCCATACCAAGCGAGATATTAGCGTGTCAAGTAAATATGACAAAAATTAATATAACATTTCATATTTTGAATTTTTTCGAAATTTCTTTTTGCCAATCTCTTTGGCCTCGATTCTGCTGGCGATTCGTCGAGTTTCATCGTTTGTGCCGCATTTTTAGGCGAGATATTCGCATGTCAATTTAATATGACAAAAATTGATATAACTTTTTATTTTTTGAACTTTTTAAAATTTTTTTTTACCAATCTCTTTGGCCTCGTTTGTGCCGGCGATTCACCAAGTTTCATCCTTTGTGCCGCAATAATAAAGAAGTTATTAAAGAAAAACTGTTAATGACATAAAGACGCCAGCAGCGCATCTCTACGTCAACTGAAGTAACTAAGTACCAGCATACACCAGTGGTTGATGGGTTGATAATTTATCTATTAATACATATCTATTACAGCAAATAATAGTATTTTTCTTTTACTTACAACTTTACAAATAACCATTTTAGTAATATAAAAAGTTTTTTCGTTTTTACCGCCATACCAAGCGAGATATTCGCATGTCAATTTAATATGACAAGAATAGATATAACTTTTAATTTTTTGAACTTTTTCAAAATTTCTTTTTGCCAATCTATTTGGCTTCGTTTGTGCCGCTGATTCGCCAAATTTCATCGTTTGTGCCGCATTATTAAGCGAGATATTTGCATGTCAAGTTGGTATGGCCACTTTTTATTTTTGAGTTTTTTCAAAATTTCTTTTTACGATTCTTTTAGACTTTGTTTGTGCCGGCGATTCACCAAGTTAAATCGTTTATGCCGCATTTTTAGGCGAGATATTCGCATGTCAATTTAATATGACAAAAATTGATATAACTTTTTATTTTTTGAACTTTTTAAAAATTCTTTTTACTATTCTTTTATGCTTCGTTTGTGCCAGCGATTCACCAAGTTTCATCGTTTGTGCCGCATTTTTGAGGCAAGATATTGGCATGTCAATTTGGAATGGCCTCTTTTTATTTTTTGAGTTTTTTGAAAATTTCTTTTTACCATTCTCTTTGGCCTCGTTTGTGCCGGCGATTAACCAAGTTTCATCGTTTATGCCTCAATAAAAAAGAAGTTATTATAGAAAAACTGTTACTGACATACTGACGCCAGCAGCGCATCTCTACGTCAACTAAAGTAACTAACTGCCAGCATACACCAGCGGTTGATGGGTTGATAATTAATCTATAAATACATATCTATTTCAGCAAATAATAGTATTTTTCTTTTACCTACAACTTTACAAATAACTATTTTAGTAATATAAAAAGTTTTTTTCGTTTTTACCGCCATACCAAGCGAGATATTAGCGTGTCAAGTAAATATGACAAAAATTAATATAACATTTCATATTTTGAATTTTTTCGAAATTTCTTTTTGCCAATCTCTTTGGCCTCGATTCTGCTGGCGATTCGTCGAGTTTCATCGTTTGTGCCGCATTTTTAGGCGAGATATTCGCATGTCAATTTAATATGACAAAAATTGATATAACTTTTTATTTTTTGAACTTTTTAAAATTTTTCTTTACCAATCTCTTTGGCCTCGTTTGTGCCGGCGATTCACCAAGTTTCATCCTTTGTGCCGCAATAATAAAGAAGTTATTAAAGAAAAACTGTTAATGACATAAAGACGCCAGCAGCGCATCTCTACGTCAACTGAAGTAACTAAGTACCAGCATACACCAGTGGTTGATGGGTTGATAATTTATCTATTAATACATATCTATTACAGCAAATAATAGTATTTTTCTTTTACTTACAACTTTACAAATAACCATTTTAGTAATATAAAAAGTTTTTTCGTTTTTACCGCCATACCAAGCGAGATATTCGCATGTCAATTTAATATGACAAGAATAGATATAACTTTTAATTTTTTGAACTTTTTCAAAATTTCTTTTTGCCAATCTATTTGGCTTCGTTTGTGCCGCTGATTCGCCAAATTTCATCGTTTGTGCCGCATTATTAAGCGAGATATTTGCATGTCAAGTTGGTATGGCCACTTTTTATTTTTGAGTTTTTTCAAAATTTCTTTTTACGATTCTTTTAGACTTTGTTTGTGCCGGCGATTCACCAAGTTAAATCGTTTATGCCGCATTTTTAGGCGAGATATTCGCATGTCAATTTAATATGACAAAAATTGATATAACTTTTTATTTTTTGAACTTTTTCAAAATTTTTTTTACCATTCTCTTTGGCCTCGATTGTGCCGGCGATTCACCAAGTTTCATCCTTTGTGCCGCAATATTAAAGAAGTTATTAAAGAAAAACTGTTACTGACATACTGACGCCAGCAGCGCATCTCTACGTCAACTAAAGTAACTAACTGCCAGCATACAACAGCGGTTGATGGCTTGATAATTTATCTATAAATACATATCTATTACAGCAAATAATGGTATTTTTCTTTTACCTACAACTTTAGAAATAACTATTTTAGTAATATAAAAAGTTTTTTTCGTTTTTACCGCCATACCATGCGAGATATTTGCGTGTCAAGTAAATATGAGAAAAATTAATATAACATTTCATATTTTGAATTTTTTCAAAATTTCTTTTTGCCAATCTCTTTGGCCTCGTTTCTGCTAGCGATTCGTCGAGTTTCATCGTTTGTGCCGCATTTTTAGGCGAGATATTCGCATGTCAATTTAATATGACAAAAATTGATATAACTTTTTATTTTTTGAACTTTTTAAAATTTTTTTTTACCAATCTCTTTGGCCTCGTTTGTGCCGGCGATTCACCAAGTTTTATTCTTTGTGCCGCAATATTAATGAAGTTATTAAAGAAAAACTGTTACTGACATACTGACGCCAGCAGCGCATTTCTACGTCAACTAAAGTAACTACCTGCCAGCATACACCAGCGGTTGATGGGTTGATAATTTATCTATAAATACATATATATTACAGCAAATAATGGTATTTTTCTTTTACCTACAACTTTAGAAATAACTATTTTAGTAATATAAAAAGTTTTTTTCGTTTTTACTGCCATACCAAGCGTGATATTAGCGTATCAATTAAATATGAGAAAAATTAATATAACTTTTCATATTTTGAATTTTTTCAAAATTTGTTTTTGCCAATCTCTTTGGCCACGTTTCTGCTAGCGATTCGTCGAGTTTCATCGTTGGTGCCGCATTATTACGCGAGATATTCGCATGTCAAGTTGGAATGGCCACTTTATGTTTTTGTTTTTTTCAATATTTCTTATTATCATTCTTTGAGGCTTCGTTTGTGCCGGCGATTCACCAAGTTAAATCGTTTGTGCCGCATTTTTAGACGACATATTCGCATGTCACTTCAATATGACAAAAATTATTATAACTTTTTATTTTTTGACTTTTTCAAAAAAAATTTTTACCATTCTCTTTGGCCTTGTTTGTGCCGGCGATTCACCAAGTTTCATCCTTTGTGCCGCAATAATAAAGAAGTTATTAAAGAAAAACTGTTAATGACATAAAGACGCCAGCAGCGCATCTCTACGTCAACTGAAGTAACTAAGTACCAGCATACACCAGTGGTTGATGGGTTGATAATTTATCTATTAATACATATCTATTACAGCAAATAATAGTATTTTTCTTTTACTTACAACTTTACAAATAACCATTTTAGTAATATAAAAAGTTTTTTCGTTTTTACCGCCATACCAAGCGAGATATTCGCATGTCAATTTAATATGACAAGAATAGATATAACTTTTAATTTTTTGAACTTTTTCAAAATTTCTTTTTGCCAATCTATTTGGCTTCGTTTGTGCCGCTGATTCGCCAAATTTCATCGTTTGTGCCGCATTATTAAGCGAGATATTTGCATGTCAAGTTGGTATGGCCACTTTTTATTTTTGAGTTTTTTCAAAATTTCTTTTTACGATTCTTTTAGGCTTTGTTTGTGTCGGCGATTCACCAAGTTTCATCGTTTTTGTCGCATTTTTAGGCGAGATATTCGCATGTCAATTTAAGATGACAAAAATTGATATCACTTTTTTTTTTGAACTTTTTCAAAATTTCTTTTTTCCAATCTCTTTGGCCTCGTTTGTGCCGCTGATTCGCCAAATTTCATCGTTTGTGCCGCACTTTTAAGCGAGATATTCGCATGTCAAGTTGGTATGGCCACTTTTAATGTTCGAGTTTTTTCAAAAATTCTTTTTACTATTCTTTTAGGCTTCGTTTGTGCCAGCGATTCACCAAGTTTCATCGTTTGTGCCGCATTTTTAGGCGAGATATTGGTATTTCAGTTTGGAATGGCCACTTTTTATTTTTTAAGTTTTTTGAAAATTTCTTTTTACCATTCTCTTTGGCCTCTTTTGTGCCAGCGATTCACCAAGTTTCATCGTTTGTGCCGCATTTTTAGGCGAGATATTCGCATGTCAATTTGGAATTGCCACTTTTTATTTTTTGAGTTTTTTGAAAATTTCTTTTTACCAATCGTTTGTGCCGCGTTTGTGCCGTCCTTTCCCAAAATTTCAGCCATTAAGCTCAAAAATTGAAAAAGTTATTAAGGATTTAAAGTGGCCATACCAACTTGACGGAAGTTGGACACGCGATTTCGCTTGTCTTTGATATTTTTCAAAAAAATTTTTTACCATTCTCTTTGGCCTTGTTTGTGCCGGCAATTCTCCAAGTTCCATCGTTTTTGCCGCAATATTAAAGAACTTATTATAGAAAAACTGTTACTGACATACTGACGGCAGCAGCGCATCTCTACGTCAACTAAAGTAACTAACTGCCAGCATACAACAGCGGTTGATGGCTTGAAAATTTATCTATAAATACATATATATTACAGCAAATAATAGTATTTCTTTTACCTACAACTTTAGAAATAACTATTTAAGTAATATAAAAAGTTTTTTTCGTTTTTACTGCCATACCAAGCGTGATATTAGCGTATCAATTAAATATGAGAAAAATTAATATAACTTTTCATATTTTGAATTTTTTCAAAATTTCTTTTTGCCAATCTCTTTGGCCTCGTTTCTGCTAGCGATTCGTCGAGTTTCATCGTTGGTGTCGCATTATTACGCGAGATATTCGCATGTCAAGTTGGAATGGCCACTTTTTGTTTTTGATTTTTTCAATATTTCTTATTATCATTCTTTTAGGCTTCGTTTGTGCCGGCGATTCACCAAGTTAAATCGTTTGTGCCGCATTTTTAGACGACATATTCGCATGTCAATTCAATATGACAAAAATTATTATAACTTTTTATTTTTTGACTTTTTCAAAAAAAATTTTTACCATTCTCTTTGGCCTTGTTTGTGCCGGCGATTCACCAAGTTTCATCCTTTGTGCCGCAATAATAAAGATGTTATTAAAGAAAAACTGTTAATGACATAAAGACGCCAGCAGCGCATCTCTACGTCAACTAAAGTAACTAAGTACCAGCATACACCAGTGGTTGATGGGTTGATAATTTATCTATAAATACATATCTATTACAGCAAATAATAGTATTTTTCTTTTACCTACAACTTTACAAATAACTATTTTAGTAATATAAAAAGTTTTTTCGTTTTTACCGCCATACCAAGCGAGATATTCGCATGTAATTTAATATCACATGAATAGATATAACTTTTAATTTTTTGAACTGTTTCAAAATTTCTTTTTGCCAATCTATTTGGCTTCGTTTGTGCCGCTGATTCGCCAAATTTCATCGTTTGTGCCGCATTATTAAGCGAGATATTTGCATATCAAGTTGGTATGGCCACTTTTTATTTTTGAGTTTTTTCAAAATTTCTTTTTACGATTCTTTTAGGCTTTGTTTGTGTCGGCGATTCACCAAGTTTCATCGTTTTTGTCGCATTTTTAGGCGAGATATTCGCATGTCAATTTAAGATGACAAAAATTGATATCACTTTTTTTTTTGAACTTTTTCAAAATTTCTTTTTTCCAATCTCTTTGGCCTCGTTTGTGCCGCTGATTCGCCAAATTTCATCGTTTGTGCCGCATTTTTAAGCGAGATATTCGCATGTCAAGTTGGTATGGCCACTTTTAATGTTTGAGTTTTTTCAAAAATTCTTTTTACTATTCTTTTAGGCTTCGTTTGTGCCAGCGATTCACCAAGTTTCATCGTTTGTGCCGCATTTTTAGGCGGGATATAGGTATTTCAGTTTGGAATGGCCACTTTTTATTTTTTAAGTTTTTTGAAAATTTCTTTTTACCATTCTCTTTGGCCTCTTTTGTGCCAGCGATTCACCAAGTTTCATCGTTTGTGCCGCAATTTTAGGCGAGATATTCGCATGTCAATTTGGAATTGCCACTTTTTATTTTTTGAGTTTTTTGAAAATTTCTTTTTACCAATCGTTTGTGCCGCGTTTGTGCCGTCCTTTCCCAAAATTTCAGCCATTAAGCTCAAAAATTGAAAAAGTTATTAAGGATTTAAAGTGGCCATACCAACTTGACGGAAGTTCGACACGCGATTTCGCTTGTCTTTGAGATTTTTCAAAATTTTTTTTTAACCAATCTCTTTGGCCTCGTTTGTGTTGGCGATTCACCAAGTTTTATTCTTTGTGCCGCAATATTAATGAAGTTATTAAAGCAAAACTGTTACTGACATACTGACGCCAGCAGCGCATCTCTACGTCAACTAAAGTAACTACCTGCCAGCATACACCAGCGGTTGATGGGTTGATAATTTATCTATAAATACATATATTACAGCAAATAATAGTATTTTTCTTTTACCTACAACTTTAGAAATAACTATTTTAGTAATATAAAAAGTTTTTTTCGTTTTTACTGCCATACCAAGCGAGATATTAGCGTATCAATTAAATATGAGAAAAATTAATATAACTTTTCATATTTTGAATTTTTTCAAAATTTATTTTTGCCAATCTCTTTGGCCTCGTTTCTGCTAGCGATTCGTCGAGTTTCATCGTTGGTGCCGCATTATTACGCGAGATATTCGCATGTCAAGTTGGAATGGCCACTATTTGTTTTTGATTTTTTCAATATTTCTTATTATCATTCTTTTAGGCTTCGTTTATGCCGGCGATTCACCAAGTTAAATCGATTGTGCCGCAATAATAAAGAAGTTATTAAAGAAATACTGTTACTGACATACTGACGCCAGCAGCGCATCTCTACGTCAACTAAAGTAACTAAGTACCACCTTACACCAGTGGTTGATGGGTTGATAATTTATCTATAAATACATATCTATTACAGCAAATAATAGTATTTTTCTTTTACCTACAACTTTACAAATAACTATTTTAGTAATATAAAAAGTTTTTTCGTTTTTACCGCCATACCAAGCGAGATATTCGCATGTCAATTTAATATGACAAGAATTAATATAACTTTTCATATTTTGAATTTTTTCAAAATTTCTTTTTGCCAATCTCTTTGGCCTCGTTTCTGCTAGCGATTCGTCGAGTTTCATCGTTGGTGTCGCATTATTACGCGAGATATTCGCATGTCAAGTTGGAATGGCCACTTTTTGTTTTTGATTTTTTCAATATTTCTTATTATCATTCTTTTAGGCTTCGTTTGTGCCGGCGATTCACCAAGTTAAATCGTTTGTGCCGCATTTTTAGACGACATATTCGCATGTCAATTCAATATGACAAAAATTATTATAA
The DNA here is from genome assembly GCF_049639745.1 of Rhodnius prolixus. Taxonomy (NCBI): domain Eukaryota; kingdom Metazoa; phylum Arthropoda; class Insecta; order Hemiptera; family Reduviidae; genus Rhodnius; species Rhodnius prolixus. The sequence continues at coordinate 932,523 of NW_027411597.1, forward strand.
CTTTTTATTTTTTGACTTTTTCAAAAAAAATTTTTACCATTCTCTTTGGCCTTGTTTGTGCCGGCGATTCACCAAGTTTCATCCTTTGTGCCGCAATAATAAAGATGTTATTAAAGAAAAACTGTTAATGACATAAAGACGCCAGCAGCGCATCTCTACGTCAACTAAAGTAACTAAGTACCAGCATACACCAGTGGTTGATGGGTTGATAATTTATCTATAAATACATATCTATTACAGCAAATAATAGTATTTTTCTTTTACCTACAACTTTACAAATAACTATTTTAGTAATATAAAAAGTTTTTTCGTTTTTACCGCCATACCAAGCGAGATATTCGCATGTAATTTAATATCACATGAATAGATATAACTTTTAATTTTTTGAACTGTTTCAAAATTTCTTTTTGCCAATCTATTTGGCTTCGTTTGTGCCGCTGATTCGCCAAATTTCATCGTTTGTGCCGCATTATTAAGCGAGATATTTGCATGTCAAGTTGGTATGGCCACTTTTTATTTTTGAGTTTTTTCAAAATTTCTTTTTACGATTCTTTTAGGCTTTGTTTGTGTCGGCGATTCACCAAGTTTCATCGTTTTTGTCGCATTTTTAGGCGAGATATTCGCATGTCAATTTAAGATGACAAAAATTGATATCACTTTTTTTTTTGAACTTTTTCAAAATTTCTTTTTTCCAATCTCTTTGGCCTCGTTTGTGCCGCTGATTCGCCAAATTTCATCGTTTGTGCCGCATTTTTAAGCGAGATATTCGCATGTCAAGTTGGTATGGCCACTTTTAATGTTTGAGTTTTTTCAAAAATTCTTTTTACTATTCTTTTAGGCTTCGTTTGTGCCAGCGATTCACCAAGGTTCATCGTTTGTGCCGCATTTTTAGGCGAGATATAGGTATTTCAGTTTGGAATGGCCACTTTTTATTTTTTAAGTTTTTTGAAAATTTCTTTTTACCATTCTCTTTGGCCTCTTTTGTGCCAGCGATTCACCAAGTTTCATCGTTTGTGCCGCAATTTTAGGCGAGATATTCGCATGTCAATTTGGAATTGCCACTTTTTATTTTTTGAGTTTTTTGAAAATTTCTTTTTACCAATCGTTTGTGCCGTGTTTGTGCCGTCCTTTCCCAAAATTTCAGCCATTAAGCTCAAAAATTGAAAAAGTTATTAAGGATTTAAAGTGGCCATACCAACTTGACGGAAGTTCGACACGCGATTTCGCTTGTCTTTGAGATTTTTCAAAATTTTTTTTTAACCAATCTCTATGGCCTCGTTTGTGCCGGCGATTCACCAAGTTTTATTCTTTGTGCCGCAATATTAATGAAGTTATTAAAGCAAAACTGTTACTGACATACTGACGCCAGCAGCGCATCTCTACGTCAACTAAAGTAACTACCTGCCAGCATACACCAGCGGTTGATGGGTTGATAATTTATCTATAAATACATATATTACAGCAAATAATAGTATTTTTCTTTTACCTACAACTTTAGAAATAACTATTTTAGTAATATAAAAAGTTTTTTTCGTTTTTACTGCCATACCAAGCGAGATATTAGCGTATCAATTAAATATGAGAAAAATTAATATAACTTTTCATATTTTGAATTTTTTCAAAATTTATTTTTGCCAATCTCTTTGGCCTCGTTTCTGCTAGCGATTCGTCGAGTTTCATCGTTGGTGCCGCATTATTACGCGAGATATTCGCATGTCAAGTTGGAATGGCCACTATTTGTTTTTGATTTTTTCAATATTTCTTATTATCATTCTTTTAGGCTTCGTTTATGCCGGCGATTCACCAAGTTAAATCGATTGTGCCGCAATAATAAAGAAGTTATTAAAGAAAAACTGTTACTGACATACTGACGCCAGCAGCGCATCTCTACGTCAACTAAAGTAACTAAGTACCAGCATACACCAGTGGTTGATGGGTTGATAATTTATCTATAAATACATATCTATTACAGCAAATAATAGTATTTTTCTTTTACCTACAACTTTACAAATAACTATTTTAGTAATATAAAAAGTTTTTTCGTTTTTACCGCCATACCAAGCGAGATATTCGCATGTCAATTTAATATGACAAGAATAGATATAACTTTTAATTTTTTGAACTTTTTCAAAATTTCTTTTTGCCAATCTATTTGGCTTCGTTTGTGCCGCTGATTCGCCAAATTTCATCGTTTGTGCCGCATTATTAAGCGAGATATTTGCATGTCAAGTTGGTATCGCCACTTTTTATTTTTGAGTTTTTTCAAAATTTCTTTTTACGATTCTTTTAGGCTTTGTTTGTGTCGGCGATTCACCAAGTTTCATCGTTTTTGTCGCATTTTTAGGCGAGATATTCGCATGTCAATTTAAGATGACAAAAATTGATATCACTTTTTTTTTTTGAACTTTTTCAAAATTTCTTTTTTCCAATCTCTTTGGCCTCGTTTGTGCCGCTGATTCGCCAAATTTCATCATTTGTGCCGCATTTTTAAGCGAGATATTCGCATGTCAAGTTGGTATGGCCACTTTTTATGTTTGAGTTTTTTCAAAAATTCTTTTTACTATTCTTTTAGGCTTCGTTTGTGCCAGCGATTCACCAAGTTTCATCGTTTGTGCCCCATTTTTAGGCGAGATATTGGTATTTCAGTTTGGAATGGCCACTTTTTATTTTTTAAGTTTTTTGAAAATTTCTTTTTACCATTCTCTTTGGCCTCTTTTGTGCCAGCGATTCACCAAGTTTCATCGTTTGTGCCGCATTTTTAGGCGAGATATTCGCATGTCAATTTGGAATTGCCACTTTTTATTTTTTGAGTTTTTTGAAAATTTCTTTTTACCAATCGTTTGTGCCGCGTTTGTGCCGTCCTTTCCCAAAATATCAGCCATTAAGCTCAAAAATTGAAAAAGTTATTAAGGATTTAAAGTGGCCATACCAACTTGACGGAAGTTCGACACGCGATTTCGCTTGTCTTTGATATTTTTCAAAAAAATTTTTTACCATTCTCTTTGGCCTTGTTTGTGTTGGCGATTCACCAAGTTTTATTCTTTGTGCCGCAATATTAATGAAGTTATTAAAGCAAAACTGTTACTGACATACTGACGCCAGCAGCGCATCTCTACGTCAACTAAAGTAACTACCTGCCAGCATACACCAGCGGTTGATGGGTTGATAATTTATCTATAAATACATATATTACAGCAAATAATAGTATTTTTCTTTTACCTACAACTTTAGAAATAACTATTTTAGTAATATAAAAAGTTTTTTTCGTTTTTACTGCCATACCAAGCGAGATATTAGCGTATCAATTAAATATGAGAAAAATTAATATAACTTTTCATATTTTGAATTTTTTCAAAATTTATTTTTGCCAATCTCTTTGGCCTCGTTTCTGCTAGCGATTCGTCGAGTTTCATCGTTGGTGCCGCATTATTACGCGAGATATTCGCATGTCAAGTTGGAATGGCCACTATTTGTTTTTGATTTTTTCAAAAAAAATTTTTACCATTCTCTTTGGCCTTGTTTGTGCCGGCGATTCACCAAGTTTCATCCTTTGTGCCGCAATAATAAAGATGTTATTAAAGAAAAACTGTTACTGACATACTGACGCCAGCAGCGCATCTCTACGTCAACTAAAGTAACTAAGTACCAGCATACACCAGTGGTTGATGGGTTGATAATTTATCTATAAATACATATCTATTTCAGCAAATAATAGTATTTTTCTTTTACCTACAACTTTACAAATAACTATTTTAGTAATATAAAAAGTTTTTTCGTTTTTACCGCCATACCAAGCGAGATATTCGCATGTAATTTAATATCACATGAATAGATATAACTTTTAATTTTTTGAACTGTTTCAAAATTTCTTTTTGCCAATCTATTTGGCTTCGTTTGTGCCGCTGATTCGCCAAATTTCATCGTTTGTGCCGCATTATTAAGCGAGATATTTGCATGTCAAGTTGGTATGGCCACTTTTTATTTTTGAGTTTTTTCAAAATTTCTTTTTACGATTCTTTTAGGCTTTGTTTGTGTCGGCGATTCACCAAGTTTCATCGTTTTTGTCGCATTTTTAGGCGAGATATTCGCATGTCAATTTAAGATGACAAAAATTGATATCACTTTTTTTTTTGAACTTTTTCAAAATTTCTTTTTTCCAATCTCTTTGGCCTCGTTTGTGCCGCTGATTCGCCAAATTTCATCGTTTGTGCCGCATTTTTAAGCGAGATATTCGCATGTCAAGTTGGTATGGCCACTTTTAATGTTTGAGTTTTTTCAAAAATTCTTTTTACTATTCTTTTAGGCTTCGTTTGTGCCAGCGATTCACCAAGTTTCATCGTTTGTGCCGCATTTTTAGGCGAGATATTGGTATTTCAGTTTGGAATGGCCACTTTTTATTTTTTAAGTTTTTTGAAAATTTCTTTTTACCATTCTCTTTGGCCTCTTTTGTGCCAGCGATTCACCAAGTTTCATCGTTTGTGCCGCAATTTTAGGCGAGATATTCGCATGTCAATTTGGAATTGCCACTTTTTATTTTTTGAGTTTTTTGAAAATTTCTTTTTACCAATCGTTTGTGCCGCGTTTGTGCCGTCCTTTCCCAAAATTTCAGCCATTAAGCTCAAAAATTGAAAAAGTTATTAAGGATTTAAAGTGGCCATACCAACTTGACGGAAGTTCGACACGCGATTTCGCTTGTCTTTGAGATTTTTCAAAATTTTTGTTTAACCAATCTCTTTGGCCTCGTTTGTGCCGGCGATTCACCAAGTTTTATTCTTTGTGCCGCAATATTAATGAAGTTATTAAAGCAAAACTGTTACTGACATACTGACGCCAGCAGCGCATCTCTACGTCAACTAAAGTAACTACCTGCCAGCATACACCAGCGGTTGATGGGTTGATAATTTATCTATAAATACATATATTACAGCAAATAATAGTATTTTTCTTTTACCTACAACTTTAGAAATAACTATTTTAGTAATATAAAAAGTTTTTTTCGTTTTTACTGCCATACCAAGCGAGATATTAGCGTATCAATTAAATATGAGAAAAATTAATATAACTTTTCATATTTTGAATTTTTTCAAAATTTATTTTTGCCAATCTCTTTGGCCTCGTTTCTGCTAGCGATTCGTCGAGTTTCATCGTTGGTGCCGCATTATTACGCGAGATATTCGCATGTCAAGTTGGAATGGCCACTATTTGTTTTTGATTTTTTCAATATTTCTTATTATCATTCTTTTAGGCTTCGTTTATGCCGGCGATTCACCAAGTTAAATCGATTGTGCCGCAATAATAAAGAAGTTATTAAAGAAAAACTGTTACTGACATACTGACGCCAGCAGCGCATCTCTACGTCAACTAAAGTAACTAAGTACCAGCATACACCAGTGGTTGATGGGTTGATAATTTATCTATAAATACATATCTATTACAGCAAATAATAGTATTTTTCTTTTACCTACAACTTTACAAATAACTATTTTAGTAATATAAAAAGTTTTTTCGTTTTTACCGCCATACCAAGCGAGATATTCGCATGTCAATTTAATATGACAAGAATTAATATAACTTTTCATATTTTGAATTTTTTCAAAATTTCTTTTTGCCAATCTCTTTGGCCTCGTTTCTGCTAGCGATTCGTCGAGTTTCATCGTTGGTGTCGCATTATTACGCGAGATATTCGCATGTCAAGTTGGAATGGCCACTTTTTGTTTTTGATTTTTTCAATATTTCTTATTATCATTCTTTTAGGCTTCGTTTGTGCCGGCGATTCACCAAGTTAAATCGTTTGTGCCGCATTTTTAGACGACATATTCGCATGTCAATTCAATATGACAAAAATTATTATAACTTTTTATTTTTTGACTTTTTCAAAAAAAATTTTTACCATTCTCTTTGGCCTTGTTTGTGCCGGCGATTCACCAAGTTTCATCCTTTGTGCCGCAATAATAAAGATGTTATTAAAGAAAAACTGTTAATGACATAAAGACGCCAGCAGCGCATCTCTACGTCAACTAAAGTAACTAAGTACCAGCATACACCAGTGGTTGATGGGTTGATAATTTATCTATAAATACATATCTATTACAGCAAATAATAGTATTTTTCTTTTACCTACAACTTTACAAATAACTATTTTAGTAATATAAAAAGTTTTTTCGTTTTTACCGCCATACCAAGCGAGATATTCGCATGTAATTTAATATCACATGAATAGATATAACTTTTAATTTTTTGAACTGTTTCAAAATTTCTTTTTGCCAATCTATTTGGCTTCGTTTGTGCCGCTGATTCGCCAAATTTCATCGTTTGTGCCGCATTATTAAGCGAGATATTTGCATGTCAAGTTGGTATGGCCACTTTTTATTTTTGAGTTTTTTCAAAATTTCTTTTTACGATTCTTTTAGGCTTTGTTTGTGTCGGCGATTCACCAAGTTTCATCGTTTTTGTCGCATTTTTAGGCGAGATATTCGCATGTCAATTTAAGATGACAAAAATTGATATCACTTTTTTTTTTGAACTTTTTCTAAATTTCTTTTTTCCAATCTCTTTGGCCTCGTTTGTGCCGCTGATTCGCCAAATTTCATCGTTTGTGCCGCATTTTTAAGCGAGATATTCGCATGTCAAGTTGGTATGGCCACTTTTAATGTTTGAGTTTTTTCAAAAATTCTTTTTACTATTCTTTTAAGCTTCGTTTGTGCCAGCGATTCACCAAGTTTCATCGTTTGTGCCGCATTTTTAGGCGAGATATAGGTATTTAAGTTTGGAATGGCCACTTTTTATTTTTTAAGTTTTTTGAAAATTTCTTTTTACCATTCTCTTTGGCCTCTTTTGTGCCAGCGATTCACCAAGTTTCATCGTTTGTGCCGCAATTTTAGGCGAGATATTCGCATGTCAATTTGGAATTGCCACTTTTTATTTTTTGAGTTTTTTGAAAATTTCTTTTTACCAATCGTTTGTGCCGCGTTTGTGCCGTCCTTTCCCAAAATTTCAGCCATTAAGCTCAAAAATTGAAAAAGTTATTAAGGATTTAAAGTGGCCATACCAACTTGACGGAAGTTCGACACGCGATTTCGCTTGTCTTTGAGATTTTTCAAAATTTTTTTTTAACCAATCTCTTTGGCCTCGTTTGTGCCGGCGATTCACCAAGTTTTATTCTTTGTGCCGCAATATTAATGAAGTTATTAAAGCAAAACTGTTACTGACATACTGACGCCAGCAGCGCATCTCTACGTCAACTAAAGTAACTACCTGCCAGCATACACCAGCGGTTGATGGGTTGATAATTTATCTATAAATACATATATTACAGCAAATAATAGTATTTTTCTTTTACCTACAACTTTAGAAATAACTATTTTAGTAATATAAAAAGTTTTTTTCGTTTTTACTGCCATACCAAGCGAGATATTAGCGTATCAATTAAATATGAGAAAAATTAATATAACTTTTCATATTTTGAATTTTTTCAAAATTTATTTTTGCCAATCTCTTTGGCCTCGTTTCTGCTAGCGATTCGTCGAGTTTCATCGTTGGTGCTGCATTATTACGCGAGATATTCGCATGTCAAGTTGGAATGGCCACTATTTGTTTTTGATTTTTTCAATATTTCTTATTATCATTCTTTTAGGCTTCGTTTATGCCGGCGATTCACCAAGTTAAATCGATTGTGCCGCAATAATAAAGAAGTTATTAAAGAAAAACTGTTACTGACATACTGACGCCAGCAGCGCATCTCTACGTCAACTAAAGTAACTAAGTACCAGCATACACCAGTGGTTGATGGGTTGATAATTTATCTATAAATACATATCTATTACAGCAAATAATAGTATTTTTCTTTTACCTACAACTTTACAAATAACTATTTTAGTAATATAAAAAGTTTTTTCGTTTTTACCGCCATACCAAGCGAGATATTCGCATGTCAATTTAATATGACAAGAATAGATATAACTTTTAATTTTTTGAACTTTTTCAAAATTTCTTTTTGCCAATCTATTTGGCTTCGTTTGTGCCGCTGATTCGCCAAATTTCATCGTTTGTGCCGCATTATTAAGCGAGATATTTGCATGTCAAGTTGGTATCGCCACTTTTTATTTTTGAGTTTTTTCAAAATTTCTTTTTACGATTCTTTTAGGCTTTGTTTGTGTCGGCGATTCACCAAGTTTCATCGTTTTTGTCGCATTTTTAGGCGAGATATTCGCATGTCAATTTAAGATGACAAAAATTGATATCACTTTTTTTTTTTGAACTTTTTCAAAATTTCTTTTTTCCAATCTCTTTGGCCTCGTTTGTGCCGCTGATTCGCCAAATTTCATCATTTGTGCCGCATTTTTAAGCGAGATATTCGCATGTCAAGTTGGTATGGCCACTTTTTATGTTTGAGTTTTTTCAAAAATTCTTTTTACTATTCTTTTAGGCTTCGTTTGTGCCAGCGATTCACCAAGTTTCATCGTTTGTGCCCCATTTTTAGGCGAGATATTGGTATTTCAGTTTGGAATGGCCACTTTTTATTTTTTAAGTTTTTTGAAAATTTCTTTTTACCATTCTCTTTGGCCTCTTTTGTGCCAGCGATTCACCAAGTTTCATCGTTTGTGCCGCATTTTTAGGCGAGATATTCGCATGTCAATTTGGAATTGCCACTTTTTATTTTTTGAGTTTTTTGAAAATTTCTTTTTACCAATCGTTTGTGCCGCGTTTGTGCCGTCCTTTCCCAAAATTTCAGCCATTAAGCTCAAAAATTGAAAAAGTTATTAAGGATTTAAAGTGGCCATACCAACTTGACGGAAGTTGGACACGCGATTTCGCTTGTCTTTGATATTTTTCAAAAAAATTTTTTACCATTCTCTTTGGCCTTGTTTGTGCCGGCAATTCACCAAGTTCCATCGTTTTTGCCGCAATATTAAAGAACTTATTATAGAAAAACTGTTACTGACATACTGACGGCAGCAGCGCATCTCTACGTCAACTAAAGTAACTAACTGCCAGCATACAACAGCGGTTGATGGCTTGAAAATTTATCTATAAATACATATATATTACAGCAAATAATAGTATTTCTTTTACCTACAACTTTAGAAATAACTATTTAAGTAATATAAAAAGTTTTTTTCGTTTTTACTGCCATACCAAGCGTGATATTAGCGTATCAATTAAATATGAGAAAAATTAATATAACTTTTCATATTTTGAATTTTTTCAAAATTTCTTTTTGCCAATCTCTTTGGCCTCGTTTCTGCTAGCGATTCGTCGAGTTTCATCGTTGGTGTCGCATTATTACGCGAGATATTCGCATGTCAAGTTGGAATGGCCACTTTTTGTTTTTGATTTTTTCAATATTTCTTATTATCATTCTTTTAGGCTTCGTTTGTGCCGGCGATTCACCAAGTTAAATCGTTTGTGCCGCATTTTTAGACGACATATTCGCATGTCAATTCAATATGACAAAAATTATTATAACTTTTTATTTTTTGACTTTTTCAAAAAAAATTTTTACCATTCTCTTTGGCCTTGTTTGTGCCGGCGATTCACCAAGTTTCATCCTTTGTGCCGCAATAATAAAGATGTTATTAAAGAAAAACTGTTAATGACATAAAGACGCCAGCAGCGCATCTCTACGTCAACTAAAGTAACTAAGTACCAGCATACACCAGTGGTTGATGGGTTGATAATTTATCTATAAATACATATCTATTACAGCAAATAATAGTATTTTTCTTTTACCTACAACTTTACAAATAACTATTTTAGTAATATAAAAAGTTTTTTCGTTTTTACCGCCATACCAAGCGAGATATTCGCATGTAATTTAATATCACATGAATAGATATAACTTTTAATTTTTTGAACTGTTTCAAAATTTCTTTTTGCCAATCTATTTGGCTTCGTTTGTGCCGCTGATTCGCCAAATTTCATCGTTTGTGCCGCATTATTAAGCGAGATATTTGCATGTCAAGTTGGTATGGCCACTTTTTATTTTTGAGTTTTTTCAAAATTTCTTTTTACGATTCTTTTAGGCTTTGTTTGTGTCGGCGATTCACCAAGTTTCATCGTTTTTGTCGCATTTTTAGGCGAGATATTCGCATGTCAATTTAAGATGACAAAAATTGATATCACTTTTTTTTTTGAACTTTTTCAAAATTTCTTTTTTCCAATCTCTTTGGCCTCGTTTGTGCCGCTGATTCGCCAAATTTCATCGTTTGTGCCGCATTTTTAAGCGAGATATTCGCATGTCAAGTTGGTATGGCCACTTTTAATGTTTGAGTTTTTTCAAAAATTCTTTTTACTATTCTTTTAGGCTTCGTTTGTGCCAGCGATTCACCAAGTTTCATCGTTTGTGCCGCATTTTTAGGCGAGATATAGGTATTTCAGTTTGGAATGGCCACTTTTTATTTTTTAAGTTTTTTGAAAATTTCTTTTTACCATTCTCTTTGGCCTCTTTTGTGCCAGCGATTCACCAAGTTTCATCGTTTGTGCCGCAATTTTAGGCGAGATATTCGCATGTCAATTTGGAATTGCCACTTTTTATTTTTTGAGTTTTTTGAAAATTTCTTTTTACCAATCGTTTGTGCCGCGTTTGTGCCGTCCTTTCCCAAAATTTCAGCCATTAAGCTCAAAAATTGAAAAAGTTATTAAGGATTTAAAGTGGCCATACCAACTTGACGGAAGTTCGACACGCGATTTCGCTTGTCTTTGAGATTTTTCAAAATTTTTTTTTAACCAATCTCTTTGGCCTCGTTTGTGCCGGCGATTCACCAAGTTTTATTCTTTGTGCCGCAATATTAATGAAGTTATTAAAGCAAAACTGTTACTGACATACTGACGCCAGCAGCGCATCTCTACGTCAACTAAAGTAACTACCTGCCAGCATACACCAGCGGTTGATGGGTTGATAATTTATCTATAAATACATATATTACAGCAAATAATAGTATTTTTCTTTTACCTACAACTTTAGAAATAACTATTTTAGTAATATAAAAAGTTTTTTTCGTTTTTACTGCCATACCAAGCGAGATATTAGCGTATCAATTAAATATGAGAAAAATTAATATAACTTTTCATATTTTGAATTTTTTCAAAATTTATTTTTGCCAATCTCTTTGGCCTCGTTTCTGCTAGCGATTCGTCGAGTTTCATCGTTGGTGCCGCATTATTACGCGAGATATTCGCATGTCAAGTTGGAATGGCCACTATTTGTTTTTAACTTTTTCAAAAAAAATTTTTACCATTCTCTTTGGCCTTGTTTGTGCCGGCGATTCACCAAGTTTCATCCTTTGTGCCGCAATAATAAAGATGTTATTAAAGAAAAACTGTTAATGACATAAAGACGCCAGCAGCGCATCTCTACGTCAACTAAAGTAACTAAGTACCAGCATACACCAGTGGTTGATGGGTTGATAATTTATCTATAAATACATATCTATTTCAGCAAATAATAGTATTTTTCTTTTACCTACAACTTTACAAATAACTATTTTAGTAATATAAAAAGTTTTTTCGTTTTTACCGCCATACCAAGCGAGATATTCGCATGTAATTTAATATCACATGAATAGATATAACTTTTAATTTTTTGAACTGTTTCAAAATTTCTTTTTGCCAATCTATTTGGCTTCGTTTGTGCCGCTGATTCGCCAAATTTCATCGTTTGTGCCGCATTATTAAGCGAGATATTTGCATGTCAAGTTGGTATGGCCACTTTTTATTTTTGAGTTTTTTCAAAATTTCTTTTTACGATTCTTTTAGGCTTTGTTTGTGTCGGCGATTCACCAAGTTTCATCGTTTTTGTCGCATTTTTAGGCGAGATATTCTTATGTCAATTTAAGATGACAAAAATTGATATCACTTTTTTTTTTGAACTTTTTCAAAATTTCTTTTTTCCAATCTCTTTGGCCTCGTTTGTGCCGCTGACTCGCCAAATTTCATCGTTTGTGCCGCATTTTTAAGCGAGATATTCGCATGTCAAGTTGGTATGGCCACTTTTAATGTTTGAGTTTTTTCAAAAATTCTTTTTACTATTCTTTTAGGCTTCGTTTGTGCCAGCGATTCACCAAGTTTCATCGTTTGTGCCGCATTTTTAGGCGAGATATTGGTATTTCAGTTTGGAATGGCCACTTTTTATTTTTTAAGTTTTTTGAAAATTTCTTTTTACCATTCTCTTTGGCCTCTTTTGTGCCAGCGATTCACCAAGTTTCATCGTTTGTGCCGCAATTTTAGGCGAGATATTCGCATGTCAATTTGGAATTGCCACTTTTTATTTTTTGAGTTTTTTGAAAATTTCTTTTTACCAATCGTTTGTGCCGCGTTTGTGCCGTCCTTTCCCAAAATTTCAGCCATTAAGCTCAAAAATTGAAAAAGTTATTAAGGATTTAAAGTGGCCATACCAACTTGACGGAAGTTCGACACGCGATTTCGCTTATCTTTGAGATTTTTCAAAATTTTTTTTTAACCAATCTCTTTGGCCTCGTTTGTGCCGGCGATTCACCAAGTTTTATTCTTTGTGCCGCAATATTAATGAAGTTATTAAAGCAAAACTGTTACTGACATACTGACGCCAGCAGCGCATCTCTACGTCAACTAAAGTAACTACCTGCCAGCATACACCAGCGGTTGATGGGTTGATAATTTATCTATAAATACATATATTACAGCAAATAATAGTATTTTTCTTTTACCTACAACTTTAGAAATAACTATTTTAGTAATATAAAAAGTTTTTTTCGTTTTTACTGCCATACCAAGCGAGATATTAGCGTATCAATTAAATATGAGAAAAATTAATATAACTTTTCATATTTTGAATTTTTTCAAAATTTATTTTTGCCAATCTCTTTGGCCTCGTTTCTGCTAGCGATTCGTCGAGTTTCATCGTTGGTGCCGCATTATTACGCGAGATATTCGCATGTCAAGTTGGAATGGCCACTATTTGTTTTTGATTTTTTCAATATTTCTTATTATCATTCTTTTAGGCTTCGTTTATGCCGGCGATTCACCAAGTTAAATCGATTGTGCCGCAATAATAAAGAAGTTATTAAAGAAAAACTGTTACTGACATACTGACGCCAGCAGCGCATCTCTACGTCAACTAAAGTAACTAAGTACCAGCATACACCAGTGGTTGATGGGTTGATAATTTATCTATAAATACATATCTATTACAGCAAATAATAGTATTTTTCTTTTACCTACAACTTTACAAATAACTATTTTAGTAATATAAAAAGTTTTTTCGTTTTTACCGCCATACCAAGCGAGATATTCGCATGTCAATTTAATATGACAAGAATTAATATAACTTTTCATATTTTGAATTTTTTCAAAATTTCTTTTTGCCAATCTCTTTGGCCTCGTTTCTGCTAGCGATTCGTCGAGTTTCATCGTTAGTGTCGCATTATTACGCGAGATATTCGCATGTCAAGTTGGAATGGCCACTTTTTGTTTTTGATTTTTTCAATATTTCTTATTATCATTCTTTTAGGCTTCGTTTGTGCCGGCGATTCACCAAGTTAAATCGTTTGTGCCGCATTTTTAGACGACATATTCGCATGTCAATTCAATATGACAAAAATTATTATGACTTTTTATTTTTTGACTTTTTCAAAAAAAATTTTTACCATTCTCTTTGGCCTTGTTTGTGCCGGCGATTCACCAAGTTTCATCCTTTGTGCCGCAATAATAAAGATGTTATTAAAGAAAAACTGTTAATGACATAAAGACGCCAGCAGCGCATCTCTACGTCAACTAAAGTAACTAAGTACCAGCATACACCAGTGGTTGATGGGTTGATAATTTATCTATAAATACATATCTATTACAGCAAATAATAGTATTTTTCTTTTACCTACAACTTTACAAATAACTATTTTAGTAATATAATAAGTTTTTTCGTTTTTACCGCCATACCAAGCGAGATATTCGCATGTCAATTTAATATGACAAGAATAGATATAACTTTTAATTTTTTGAACTTTTTCAAAATTTCTTTTTGCCAATCTATTTGGCTTCGTTTGTGCCGCTGATTCGCCAAATTTCATCGTTTGTGCCGCATTATTAAGCGAGATATTTGCATGTCAAGTTGGTATCGCCACTTTTTATTTTTGAGTTTTTTCAAAATTTCTTTTTACGATTCTTTTAGGCTTTGTTTGTGTCGGCGATTCACCAAGTTTCATCGTTTTTGTCGCATTTTTAGGCGAGATATTCGCATGTCAATTTAAGATGACAAAAATTGATATCACTTTTTTTTTTTTGAACTTTTTCAAAATTTCTTTTTTCCAATCTCTTTGGCCTCGTTTGTGCCGCTGATTCGCCAAATTTCATCATTTTTGCCGCATTTTTAAGCGAGATATTCGCATGTCAAGTTGGTATGGCCACTTTTTATGTTTGAGTTTTTTCAAAAATTCTTTTTACTATTCTTTTAGGCTTCGTTTGTGCCAGCGATTCACCAAGTTTCATCGTTTGTGCCGCATTTTTAGGCGAGATATTGGTATTTCAGTTTGGAATGGCCACTTTTTATTTTTTAAGTTTTTTGAAAATTTCATTTTACCATTCTCTTTGGCCTCTTTTGTGCCAGCGATTCACCAAGTTTCATCGTTTGTGCCGCATTTTTAGGCGAGATATTCGCATGTCAATTTGGAATTGCCACTTTTTATTTTTTGAGTTTTTTGAAAATTTCTTTTTACCAATCGTTTGTGCCGCGTTTGTGCCGTCCTTTCCCAAAATTTCAGCCATTAAGCTCAAAAATTGAAAAAGTTATTAAGGATTTAAAGTGGCCATACCAACTTGACGGAAGTTGGACACGCGATTTCGCTTGTCTTTGATATTTTTCAAAAAAATTTTTTACCATTCTCTTTGGCCTTGTTTGTGCCGGCAATTCACCAAGTTCCATCGTTTTTGCCGCAATATTAAAGAACTTATTATAGAAAAACTGTTACTGACATACTGACGGCAGCAGCGCATCTCTACGTCAACTAAAGTAACTAACTGCCAGCATACAACAGCGGTTGATGGCTTGAAAATTTATCTATAAATACATATATATTACAGCAAATAATAGTATTTCTTTTACCTACAACTTTAGAAATAACTATTTAAGTAATATAAAAAGTTTTTTTCGTTTTTACTGCCATACCAAGCGTGATATTAGCGTATCAATTAAATATGAGAAAAATTAATATAACTTTTCATATTTTGAATTTTTTCAAAATTTCTTTTTGCCAATCTCTTTGGCCTCGTTTCTGCTAGCGATTCGTCGAGTTTCATCGTTGGTGTCGCATTATTACGCGAGATATTCGCATGTCAAGTTGGAATGGCCACTTTTTGTTTTTGATTTTTTCAATATTTCTTATTATCATTCTTTTAGGCTTCGTTTGTGCCGGCGATTCACCAAGTTAAATCGTTTGTGCCGCATTTTTAGACGACATATTCGCATGTCAATTCAATATGACAAAAATTATTATAACTTTTTATTTTTTGACTTTTTCAAAAAAAATTTTTACCATTCTCTTTGGCCTTGTTTGTGCCGGCGATTCACCAAGTTTCATCCTTTGTGCCGCAATAATAAAGATGTTATTAAAGAAAAACTGTTAATGACATAAAGACGCCAGCAGCGCATCTCTACGTCAACTAAAGTAACTAAGTACCAGCATACACCAGTGGTTGATGGGTTGATAATTTATCTATAAATACATATCTATTACAGCAAATAATAGTATTTTTCTTTTACCTACAACTTTACAAATAACTATTTTAGTAATATAAAAAGTTTTTTCGTTTTTACCGCCATACTAAGCGAGATATTCGCATGTAATTTAATATCACATGAATAGATATAACTTTTAATTTTTTGAACTGTTTCAAAATTTCTTTTTGCCAATCTATTTGGCTTCGTTTGTGCCGCTGATTCGCCAAATTTCATCGTTTGTGCCGCATTATTAAGCGAGATATTTGCATGTCAAGTTGGTATGGCCACTTTTTATTTTTGAGTTTTTTCAAAATTTCTTTTTACGATTCTTTTAGGCTTTGTTTGTGTCGGCGATTCACCAAGTTTCATCGTTTTTGTCGCATTTTTAGGCGAGATATTCGCATGTCAATTTAAGATGACAAAAATTGATATCACTTTTTTTTTTGAACTTTTTCAAAATTTCTTTTTTCCAATCTCTTTGGCCTCGTTTGTGCCGCTGATTCGCCAAATTTCATCGTTTGTGCCGCATTTTTAAGCGAGATATTCGCATGTCAAGTTGGTATGGCCACTTTTAATGTTTGAGTTTTTTCAAAAATTCTTTTTACTATTCTTTTAGGCTTCGTTTGTGCCAGCGATTCACCAAGTTTCATCGTTTGTGCCGCATTTTTAGGCGAGATATAGGTATTTCAGTTTGGAATGGCCACTTTTTATTTTTTAAGTTTTTTGAAAATTTCTTTTTACCATTCTCTTTGGCCTCTTTTGTGCCAGCGATTCACCAAGTTTCATCGTTTGTGCCGCAATTTTAGGCGAGATATTCGCATGTCAATTTGGAATTGCCACTTTTTATTTTTTGAGTTTTTTGAAAATTTCTTTTTACCAATCGTTTGTGCCGCGTTTGTGCCGTCCTTTCTCAAAATTTCAGCCATTAAGCTCAAAAATTGAAAAAGTTATTAAGGATTTAAAGTGGCCATACCAACTTGACGGAAGTTCGACACGCGATTTCGCTTGTCTTTGAGATTTTTCAAAATTTTTTTTTAACCAATCTCTTTGGCCTCGTTTGTGCCGGCGATTCACCAAGTTTTATTCTTTGTGCCGCAATATTAATGAAGTTATTAAAGCAAAACTGTTACTGACATACTGACGCCAGCAGCGCATCTCTACGTCAACTAAAGTAACTACCTGCCAGCATACACCAGCGGTTGATGGGTTGATAATTTATCTATAAATACATATATTACAGCAAATAATAGTATTTTTCTTTTACCTACAACTTTAGAAATAACTATTTTAGTAATATAAAAAGTTTTTTTCGTTTTTACTGCCATACCAAGCGAGATATTAGCGTATCAATTAAATATGAGAAAAATTAATATAACTTTTCATATTTTGAATTTTTTCAAAATTTATTTTTGCCAATCTCTTTGGCCTCGTTTCTGCTAGCGATTCGTCGAGTTTCATCGTTGGTGCCGCATTATTACGCGAGATATTCGCATGTCAAGTTGGAATGGCCACTATTTGTTTTTGACTTTTTCAAAAAAAATTTTTACCATTCTCTTTGGCCTTGTTTGTGCCGGCGATTCACCAAGTTTCATCCTTTGTGCCGCAATAATAAAGATGTTATTAAAGAAAAACTGTTAATGACATAAAGACGCCAGCAGCGCATCTCTACGTCAACTAAAGTAACTAAGTACCAGCATACACCAGTGGTTGATGGGTTGATAATTTATCTATAAATACATATCTATTTCAGCAAATAATAGTATTTTTCTTTTACCTACAACTTTACCAATAACTATTTTAGTAATATAAAAAGTTTTTTCGTTTTTACCGCCATACCAAGCGAGATATTCGCATGTAATTTAATATCACATGAATAGATATAACTTTTAATTTTTTGAACTGTTTCAAAATTTCTTTTTGCCAATCTATTTGGCTTCGTTTGTGCCGCTGATTCGCCAAATTTCATCGTTTGTGCCGCATTATTAAGCGAGATATTTGCATGTCAAGTTGGTATGGCCACTTTTTATTTTTGAGTTTTTTCAAAATTTCTTTTTACGATTCTTTTAGGCTTTGTTTGTGTCGGCGATTCACCAAGTTTCATCGTTTTTGTCGCATTTTTAGGCGAGATATTCGCATGTCAATTTAAGATGACAAAAATTGATATCACTTTTTTTTTTGAACTTTTTCAAAATTTCTTTTTTCCAATCTCTTTGGCCTCGTTTGTGCCGCTGATTCGCCAAATTTCATCGTTTGTGCCGCATTTTTAAGCGAGATATTCGCATGTCAAGTTGGTATGGCCACTTTTAATGTTTGAGTTTTTTCAAAAATTCTTTTTACTATTCTTTTAGGCTTCGTTTGTGCCAGCGATTCACCAAGTTTCATCGTTTGTGCCGCATTTTTAGGCGAGATATTGGTATTTCAGTTTGGAATGGCCACTTTTTATTTTTTAAGTTTTTTGAAAATTTCTTTTTACCATTCTCTTTGGCCTCTTTTGTGCCAGCGATTCACCAAGTTTCATCGTTTGTGCCGCATTTTTAGGCGAGATATAGGTATTTCAGTTTGGAATGGCCACTTTTTATTTTTTAAGTTTTTTGAAAATTTCTTTTTACAATTCTCTTTGGCCTCTTTTGTGCCAGCGATTCACCAAGTTTCATCGTTTGTGCCGCAATTTTAGGCGAGATATTCGCATGTCAATTTGGAATTGCCACTTTTTATTTTTTGAGTTTTTTGAAAATTTCTTTTTACCAATCGTTTGTGCCGCGTTTGTGCCGTCCTTTCCCAAAATTTCAGCCATTAAGCTCAAAAATTGAAAAAGTTATTAAGGATTTAAAGTGGCCATACCAACTTGACGGAAGTTCGACACGCGATTTCGCTTGTCTTTGAGATTTTTCAAAATTTTTTTTTAACCAATCTCTTTGGCCTCGTTTGTGCCGGCGATTCACCAAGTTTTATTCTTTGTGCCGCAATATTAATGAAGTTATTAAAGCAAAACTGTTACTGACATACTGACGCCAGCAGCGCATCTCTACGTCAACTAAAGTAACTACCTGCCAGCATACACCAGCGGTTGATGGGTTGATAATTTATCTATAAATACATATATTACAGCAAATAATAGTATTTTTCTTTTACCTACAACTTTAGAAATAACTATTTTAGTAATATAAAAAGTTTTTTTCGTTTTTACTGCCATACCAAGCGAGATATTAGCGTATCAATTAAATATGAGAAAAATTAATATAACTTTTCATATTTTGAATTTTTTCAAAATTTATTTTTGCCAATCTCTTTGGCCTCGTTTCTGCTAGCGATTCGTCGAGTTTCATCGTTGGTGCCGCATTATTACGCGAGATATTCGCATGTCAAGTTGGAATGGCCACTATTTGTTTTTAACTTTTTCAAAAAAAATTTTTACCATTCTCTTTGGCCTTGTTTGTGCCGGCGATTCACCAAGTTTCATCCTTTGTGCCGCAATAATAAAGATGTTATTAAAGAAAAACTGTTAATGACATAAAGACGCCAGCAGCGCATCTCTACGTCAACTAAAGTAACTAAGTACCAGCATACACCAGTGGTTGATGGGTTGATAATTTATCTATAAATACATATCTATTTCAGCAAATAATAGTATTTTTCTTTTACCTACAACTTTACAAATAACTATTTTAGTAATATAAAAAGTTTTTTCGTTTTTACCGCCATACCAAGCGAGATATTCGCATGTAATTTAATATCACATGAATAGATATAACTTTTAATTTTTTGAACTGTTTCAAAATTTCTTTTTGCCAATCTATTTGGCTTCGTTTGTGCCGCTGATTCGCCAAATTTCATCGTTTGTGCCGCATTATTAAGCGAGATATTTGCATGTCAAGTTGGTATGGCCACTTTTTATTTTTGAGTTTTTTCAAAATTTCTTTTTACGATTCTTTTAGGCTTTGTTTGTGTCGGCGATTCACCAAGTTTCATCGTTTTTGTCGCATTTTTAGACGACATATTCGCATGTCAATTCAATATGACAAAAATTATTATAACTTTTTATTTTTTGACTTTTTCAAAAAAAATTTTTACCATTCTCTTTGGCCTTGTTTGTGCCGGCGATTCACCAAGTTTCATCCTTTGTGCCGCAATAATAAAGATGTTATTAAAGAAAAACTGTTAATGACATAAAGACGCCAGCAGCGCATCTCTACGTCAACTAAAGTAACTAAGTACCAGCATACACCAGTGGTTGATGGGTTGATAATTTATCTATAAATACATATCTATTACAGCAAATAATAGTATTTTTCTTTTACCTACAACTTTACAAATAACTATTTTAGTAATATAAAAAGTTTTTTCGTTTTTACCGCCATACCAAGCGAGATATTCGCATGTAATTTAATATCACATGAATAGATATAACTTTTAATTTTTTGAACTGTTTCAAAATTTCTTTTTGCCAATCTATTTGGCTTCGTTTGTGCCGCTGATTCGCCAAATTTCATCGTTTGTGCCGCATTATTAAGCGAGATATTTGCATGTCAAGTTGGTATGGCCACTTTTTATTTTTGAGTTTTTTCAAAATTTCTTTTTACGATTCTTTTAGGCTTTGTTTGTGTCGGCGATTCACCAAGTTTCATCGTTTTTGTCGCATTTTTAGGCGAGATATTCGCATGTCAATTTAAGATGACAAAAATTGATATCACTTTTTTTTTTGAACTTTTTCAAAATTTCTTTTTTCCAATCTCTTTGGCCTCGTTTGTGCCGCTGATTCGCCAAATTTCATCGTTTGTGCCGCATTTTTAAGCGAGATATTCGCATGTCAAGTTGGTATGGCCACTTTTAATGTTTGAGTTTTTTCAAAAATTCTTTTTACTATTCTTTTAGGCTTCGTTTGTGCCAGCGATTCACCAAGTTTCATCGTTTGTGCCGCATTTTTAGGCGAGATATTGGTATTTCAGTTTGGAATGGCCACTTTTTATTTTTTAAGTTTTTTGAAAATTTCTTTTTACCATTCTCTTTGGCCTCTTTTGTGCCAGCGATTCACCAAGTTTCATCGTTTGTGCCGCAATTTTAGGCGAGATATTCGCATGTCAATTTGGAATTGCCACTTTTTATTTTTTGAGTTTTTTGAAAATTTCTTTTTACCAATCGTTTGTGCCGCGTTTGTGCCGTCCTTTCCCAAAATTTCAGCCATTAAGCTCAAAAATTGAAAAAGTTATTAAGGATTTAAAGTGGCCATACCAACTTGACGGAAGTTCGACACGCGATTTCGCTTGTCTTTGAGATTTTTCAAAATTTTTGTTTAACCAATCTCTTTGGCCTCGTTTGTGCCGGCGATTCACCAAGTTTTATTCTTTGTGCCGCAATATTAATGAAGTTATTAAAGCAAAACTGTTACTGACATACTGACGCCAGCAGCGCATCTCTACGTCAACTAAAGTAACTACCTGCCAGCATACACCAGCGGTTGATGGGTTGATAATTTATCTATAAATACATATATTACAGCAAATAATAGTATTTTTCTTTTACCTACAACTTTAGAAATAACTATTTTAGTAATATAAAAAGTTTTTTTCGTTTTTACTGCCATACCAAGCGAGATATTAGCGTATCAATTAAATATGAGAAAAATTAATATAACTTTTCATATTTTGAATTTTTTCAAAATTTATTTTTGCCAATCTCTTTGGCCTCGTTTCTGCTAGCGATTCGTCGAGTTTCATCGTTGGTGCCGCATTATTACGCGAGATATTCGCATGTCAAGTTGGAATGGCCACTATTTGTTTTTGATTTTTTCAATATTTCTTATTATCATTCTTTTAGGCTTCGTTTATGCCGGCGATTCACCAAGTTAAATCGATTGTGCCGCAATAATAAAGAAGTTATTAAAGAAAAACTGTTACTGACATACTGACGCCAGCAGCGCATCTCTACGTCAACTAAAGTAACTAAGTACCAGCATACACCAGTGGTTGATGGGTTGATAATTTATCTATAAATACATATCTATTACAGCAAATAATAGTATTTTTCTTTTACCTACAACTTTACAAATAACTATTTTAGTAATATAAAAAGTTTTTTCGTTTTTACCGCCATACCAAGCGAGATATTCGCATGTAATTTAATATCACATGAATAGATATAACTTTTAATTTTTTGAACTGTTTCAAAATTTCTTTTTGCCAATCTATTTGGCTTCGTTTGTGCCGCTGATTCGCCAAATTTCATCGTTTGTGCCGCATTATTAAGCGAGATATTTGCATGTCAAGTTGGTATGGCCACTTTTTATTTTTGAGTTTTTTCAAAATTTCTTTTTACGATTCTTTTAGGCTTTGTTTGTGTCGGCGATTCACCAAGTTTCATCGTTTTTGTCGCATTTTTAGGCGAGATATTCGCATGTCAATTTAAGATGACAAAAATTGATATCACTTTTTTTTTTGAACTTTTTCAAAATTTCTTTTTTCCAATCTCTTTGGCCTCGTTTGTGCCGCTGATTCGCCAAATTTCATCGTTTGTGCCGCATTTTTAAGCGAGATATTCGCATGTCAAGTTGGTATGGCCACTTTTAATGTTTGAGTTTTTTCAAAAATTCTTTTTACTATTCTTTTAGGCTTCGTTTGTGCCAGCGATTCACCAAGTTTCATCGTTTGTGCCGCATTTTTAGGCGAGATATTGGTATTTCAGTTTGGAATGGCCACTTTTTATTTTTTAAGTTTTTTGAAAATTTCTTTTTACCATTCTCTTTGGCCTCTTTTGTGCCAGCGATTCACCAAGTTTCATCGTTTGTGCCGCATTTTTAGGCGAGATATAGGTATTTCAGTTTGGAATGGCCACTTTTTATTTTTTAAGTTTTTTGAAAATTTCTTTTTACAATTCTCTTTGGCCTCTTTTGTGCCAGCGATTCACCAAGTTTCATCGTTTGTGCCGCAATTTTAGGCGAGATATTCGCATGTCAATTTGGAATTGCCACTTTTTATTTTTTGAGTTTTTTGAAAATTTCTTTTTACCAATCGTTTGTGCCGCGTTTGTGCCGTCCTTTCCCAAAATTTCAGCCATTAAGCTCAAAAATTGAAAAAGTTATTAAGGATTTAAAGTGGCCATACCAACTTGACGGAAGTTCGACACGCGATTTCGCTTGTCTTTGAGATTTTTCAAAATTTTTTTTTAACCAATCTCTTTGGCCTCGTTTGTGCCGGCGATTCACCAAGTTTTATTCTTTGTGCCGCAATATTAATGAAGTTATTAAAGCAAAACTGTTACTGACATACTGACGCCAGCAGCGCATCTCTACGTCAACTAAAGTAACTACCTGCCAGCATACACCAGCGGTTGATGGGTTGATAATTTATCTATAAATACATATATTACAGCAAATAATAGTATTTTTCTTTTACCTACAACTTTAGAAATAACTATTTTAGTAATATAAAAAGTTTTTTTCGTTTTTACTGCCATACCAAGCGAGATATTAGCGTATCAATTAAATATGAGAAAAATTAATATAACTTTTCATATTTTGAATTTTTTCAAAATTTATTTTTGCCAATCTCTTTGGCCTCGTTTCTGCTAGCGATTCGTCGAGTTTCATCGTTGGTGCCGCATTATTACGCGAGATATTCGCATGTCAAGTTGGAATGGCCACTATTTGTTTTTAACTTTTTCAAAAAAAATTTTTACCATTCTCTTTGGCCTTGTTTGTGCCGGCGATTCACCAAGTTTCATCCTTTGTGCCGCAATAATAAAGATGTTATTAAAGAAAAACTGTTAATGACATAAAGACGCCAGCAGCGCATCTCTACGTCAACTAAAGTAACTAAGTACCAGCATACACCAGTGGTTGATGGGTTGATAATTTATCTATAAATACATATCTATTTCAGCAAATAATAGTATTTTTCTTTTACCTACAACTTTACAAATAACTATTTTAGTAATATAAAAAGTTTTTTCGTTTTTACCGCCATACCAAGCGAGATATTCGCATGTAATTTAATATCACATGAATAGATATAACTTTTAATTTTTTGAACTGTTTCAAAATTTCTTTTTGCCAATCTATTTGGCTTCGTTTGTGCCGCTGATTCGCCAAATTTCATCGTTTGTGCCGCATTATTAAGCGAGATATTTGCATGTCAAGTTGGTATGGCCACTTTTTATTTTTGAGTTTTTTCAAAATTTCTTTTTACGATTCTTTTAGGCTTTGTTTGTGTCGGCGATTCACCAAGTTTCATCGTTTTTGTCGCATTTTTAGACGACATATTCGCATGTCAATTCAATATGACAAAAATTATTATAACTTTTTATTTTTTGACTTTTTCAAAAAAAATTTTTACCATTCTCTTTGGCCTTGTTTGTGCCGGCGATTCACCAAGTTTCATCCTTTGTGCCGCAATAATAAAGATGTTATTAAAGAAAAACTGTTAATGACATAAAGACGCCAGCAGCGCATCTCTACGTCAACTAAAGTAACTAAGTACCAGCATACACCAGTGGTTGATGGGTTGATAATTTATCTATAAATACATATCTATTACAGCAAATAATAGTATTTTTCTTTTACCTACAACTTTACAAATAACTATTTTAGTAATATAAAAAGTTTTTTCGTTTTTACCGCCATACCAAGCGAGATATTCGCATGTAATTTAATATCACATGAATAGATATAACTTTTAATTTTTTGAACTGTTTCAAAATTTCTTTTTGCCAATCTATTTGGCTTCGTTTGTGCCGCTGATTCGCCAAATTTCATCGTTTGTGCCGCATTATTAAGCGAGATATTTGCATGTCAAGTTGGTATGGCCACTTTTTATTTTTGAGTTTTTTCAAAATTTCTTTTTACGATTCTTTTAGGCTTTGTTTGTGTCGGCGATTCACCAAGTTTCATCGTTTTTGTCGCATTTTTAGGCGAGATATTCGCATGTCAATTTAAGATGACAAAAATTGATATCACTTTTTTTTTTGAACTTTTTCAAAATTTCTTTTTTCCAATCTCTTTGGCCTCGTTTGTGCCGCTGATTCGCCAAATTTCATCGTTTGTGCCGCATTTTTAAGCGAGATATTCGCATGTCAAGTTGGTATGGCCACTTTTAATGTTTGAGTTTTTTCAAAAATTCTTTTTACTATTCTTTTAGGCTTCGTTTGTGCCAGCGATTCACCAAGTTTCATCGTTTGTGCCGCATTTTTAGGCGAGATATAGGTATTTCAGTTTGGAATGGCCACTTTTTATTTTTTAAGTTTTTTGAAAATTTCTTTTTACCATTCTCTTTGGCCTCTTTTGTGCCAGCGATTCACCAAGTTTCATCGTTTGTGCCGCAATTTTAGGCGAGATATTCGCATGTCAATTTGGAATTGCCACTTTTTATTTTTTGAGTTTTTTGAAAATTTCTTTTTACCAATCGTTTGTGCCGCGTTTGTGCCGTCCTTTCCCAAAATTTCAGCCATTAAGCTCAAAAATTGAAAAAGTTATTAAGGATTTAAAGTGGCCATACCAACTTGACGGAAGTTCGACACGCGATTTCGCTTGTCTTTGAGATTTTTCAAAATTTTTTTTTAACCAATCTCTTTGGCCTCGTTTGTGCCGGCGATTCACCAAGTTTTATTCTTTGTGCCGCAATATTAATGAAGTTATTAAAGCAAAACTATTACTGACATACTGACGCCAGCAGCGCATCTCTACGTCAACTAAAGTAACTACCAGCCAGCATACACCAGCGGTTGATGGGTTGATAATTTATCTATAAATACATATATTACAGCAAATAATAGTATTTTTCTTTTACCTACAACTTTAGAAATAACTATTTTAGTAATATAAAAAGTTTTTTTCGTTTTTACTGCCATACCAAGCGAGATATTAGCGTATCAATTAAATATGAGAAAAATTAATATAACTTTTCATATTTTGAATTTTTTCAAAATTTATTTTTGCCAATCTCTTTGGCCTCGTTTCTGCTAGCGATTCGTCGAGTTTCATCGTTGGTGCCGCATTATTACGCGAGATATTCGCATGTCAAGTTGGAATGGCCACTATTTGTTTTTGACTTTTTCAAAAAAAATTTTTACCATTCTCTTTGGCCTTGTTTGTGCCGGCGATTCACCAAGTTTCATCCTTTGTGCCGCAATAATAAAGATGTTATTAAAGAAAAACTGTTAATGACATAAAGACGCCAGCAGCGCATCTCTACGTCAACTAAAGTAACTAAGTACCAGCATACACCAGTGGTTGATGGGTTGATAATTTATCTATAAATACATATCTATTTCAGCAAATAATAGTATTTTTCTTTTACCTACAACTTTACCAATAACTATTTTAGTAATATAAAAAGTTTTTTCGTTTTTACCGCCATACCAAGCGAGATATTCGCATGTAATTTAATATCACATGAATAGATATAACTTTTAATTTTTTGAACTGTTTCAAAATTTCTTTTTGCCAATCTATTTGGCTTCGTTTGTGCCGCTGATTCGCCAAATTTCATCGTTTGTGCCGCATTATTAAGCGAGATATTTGCATGTCAAGTTGGTATGGCCACTTTTTATTTTTGAGTTTTTTCAAAATTTCTTTTTACGATTCTTTTAGGCTTTGTTTGTGTCGGCGATTCACCAAGTTTCATCGTTTTTGTCGCATTTTTAGGCGAGATATTCGCATGTCAATTTAAGATGACAAAAATTGATATCACTTTTTTTTTTGAACTTTTTCAAAATTTCTTTTTTCCAATCTCTTTGGCCTCGTTTGTGCCGCTGATTCGCCAAATTTCATCGTTTGTGCCGCATTTTTAAGCGAGATATTCGCATGTCAAGTTGGTATGGCCACTTTTAATGTTTGAGTTTTTTCAAAAATTCTTTTTACTATTCTTTTAGGCTTCGTTTGTGCCAGCGATTCACCAAGTTTCATCGTTTGTGCCGCATTTTTAGGCGAGATATAGGTATTTCAGTTTGGAATGGCCACTTTTTATTTTTTAAGTTTTTTGAAAATTTCTTTTTACCATTCTCTTTGGCCTCTTTTGTGCCAGCGATTCACCAAGTTTCATCGTTTGTGCCGCAATTTTAGGCGAGATATTCGCATGTCAATTTGGAATTGCCACTTTTTATTTTTTGAGTTTTTTGAAAATTTCTTTTTACCAATCGTTTGTGCCGCGTTTGTGCCGTCCTTTCCCAAAATTTCAGCCATTAAGCTCAAAAATTGAAAAAGTTATTAAGGATTTAAAGTGGCCATACCAACTTGACGGAAGTTCGACACGCGATTTCGCTTGTCTTTGAGATTTTTCAAAATTTTTTTTTAACCAATCTCTTTGGCCTCGTTTGTGCCGGCGATTCACCAAGTTTTATTCTTTGTGCCGCAATATTAATGAAGTTATTAAAGCAAAACTGTTACTGACATACTGACGCCAGCAGCGCATCTCTACGTCAACTAAAGTAACTACCTGCCAGCATACACCAGCGGTTGATGGGTTGATAATTTATCTATAAATACATATATTACAGCAAATAATAGTATTTTTCTTTTACCTACAACTTTAGAAATAACTATTTTAGTAATATAAAAAGTTTTTTTCGTTTTTACTGCCATACCAAGCGAGATATTAGCGTATCAATTAAATATGAGAAAAATTAATATAACTTTTCATATTTTGAATTTTTTCAAAATTTATTTTTGCCAATCTCTTTGGCCTCGTTTCTGCTAGCGATTCGTCGAGTTTCATCGTTGGTGCCGCATTATTACGCGAGATATTCGCATGTCAAGTTGGAATGGCCACTATTTGTTTTTGATTTTTTCAATATTTCTTATTATCATTCTTTTAGGCTTCGTTCATGCCGGCGATTCACCAAGTTAAATCGATTGTGCCGCAATAATAAAGAAGTTATTAAAGAAAAACTGTTACTGACATACTGACGCCAGCAGCGCATCTCTACGTCAACTAAAGTAACTAAGTACCAGCATACACCAGTGGTTGATGGGTTGATAATTTATCTATAAATACATATCTATTACAGCAAATAATAGTATTTTTCTTTTACCTACAACTTTACAAATAACTATTTTAGTAATATAAAAAGTTTTTTCGTTTTTACCGCCATACCAAGCGAGATATTCGCATGTCAATTTAATATGACAAGAATTAATATAACTTTTCATATTTTGAATTTTTTCAAAATTTCTTTTTGCCAATCTCTTTGGCCTCGTTTCTGCTAGCGATTCGTCGAGTTTCATCGTTGGTGTCGCATTATTACGCGAGATATTCGCATGTCAAGTTGGAATGGCCACTTTTTGTTTTTGATTTTTTCAATATTTCTTATTATCATTCTTTTAGGCTTCGTTTGTGCCGGCGATTCACCAAGTTAAATCGTTTGTGCCGCATTTTTAGACGACATATTCGCATGTCAATTCAATATGACAAAAATTATTATAACTTTTTATTTTTTGACTTTTTCAAAAAAAATTTTTACCATTCTCTTTGGCCTTGTTTGTGCCGGCGATTCACCAAGTTTCATCCTTTGTGCCGCAATAATAAAGATGTTATTAAAGAAAAACTGTTAATGACATACTGACGCCAGCAGCGCATCTCTACGTCAACTAAAGTAACTACCTGCCAGCATACACCAGCGGTTGATGGGTTGATAATTTATCTATAAATACATATATTACAGCAAATAATAGTATTTTTCTTTTACCTACAACTTTAGAAATAACTATTTTAGTAATATAAAAAGTTTTTTTCGTTTTTACTGCCATACCAAGCGAGATATTAGCGTATCAATTAAATATGAGAAAAATTAATATAACTTTTCATATTTTGAATTTTTTCAAAATTTATTTTTGCCAATCTCTTTGGCCTCGTTTCTGCTAGCGATTCGTCGAGTTTCATCGTTGGTGCCGCATTATTACGCGAGATATTCGCATGTCAAGCTGGAATGGCCACTATTTGTTTTTGACTTTTTCAATATTTCTTATTATCATTCTTTTAGGCTTCGTTTATGCCGGCGATTCACCAAGTTAAATCGATTGTGCCGCAATAATAAAGAAGTTATTAAAGAAAAACTGTTACTGACATACTGACGCCAGCAGCGCATCTCTACGTCAACTAAAGTAACTAAGTACCAGCATACACCAGTGGTTGATGGGTTGATAATTTATCTATAAATACATATCTATTACAGCAAATAATAGTATTTTTCTTTTACCTACAACTTTACAAATAACTATTTTAGTAATATAAAAAGTTTTTTCGTTTTTACCGCCATACCAAGCGAGATATTCGCATGTCAATTTAATATGACAAGAATTAATATAACTTTTCATATTTTGAATTTTTTCAAAATTTCTTTTTGCCAATCTCTTTGGCCTCGTTTCTGCTAGCGATTCGTCGAGTTTCATCGTTGGTGTCGCATTATTACGCGAGATATTCGCATGTCAAGTTGGAATGGCCACTTTTTGTTTTTGATTTTTTCAATATTTCTTATTATCATTCTTTTAGGCTTCGTTTGTGCCGGCGATTCACCAAGTTAAATCGTTTGTGCCGCATTTTTAGACGACATATTCGCATGTCAATTCAATATGACAAAAATTATTATAACTTTTTATTTTTTGACTTTTTCAAAAAAAATTTTTACCATTCTCTTTGGCCTTGTTTGTGCCGGCGATTCACCAAGTTTCATCCTTTGTGCCGCAATAATAAAGATGTTATTAAAGAAAAACTGTTAATGACATAAAGACGCCAGCAGCGCATCTCTACGTCAACTAAAGTAACTAAGTACCAGCATACACCAGTGGTTGATGGGTTGATAATTTATCTATAAATACATATCTATTACAGCAAATAATAGTATTTTTCTTTTACCTACAACTTTACAAATAACTATTTTAGTAATATAAAAAGTTTTTTCGTTTTTACCGCCATACTAAGCGAGATATTCGCATGTAATTTAATATCACATGAATAGATATAACTTTTAATTTTTTGAACTGTTTCAAAATTTCTTTTTGCCAATCTATTTGGCTTCGTTTGTGCCGCTGATTCGCCAAATTTCATCGTTTGTGCCGCATTATTAAGCGAGATATTTGCATGTCAAGTTGGTATGGCCACTTTTTATTTTTGAGTTTTTTCAAAATTTCTTTTTACGATTCTTTTAGGCTTTGTTTGTGTCGGCGATTCACCAAGTTTCATCGTTTTTGTCGCATTTTTAGGCGAGATATTCGCATGTCAATTTAAGATGACAAAAATTGATATCACTTTTTTTTTTGAACTTTTTCAAAATTTCTTTTTTCCAATCTCTTTGGCCTCGTTTGTGCCGCTGATTCGCCAAATTTCATCGTTTGTGCCGCATTTTTAAGCGAGATATTCGCATGTCAAGTTGGTATGGCCACTTTTAATGTTTGAGTTTTTTCAAAAATTCTTTTTACTATTCTTTTAGGCTTCGTTTGTGCCAGCGATTCACCAAGTTTCATCGTTTGTGCCGCATTTTTAGGCGAGATATAGGTATTTCAGTTTGGAATGGCCACTTTTTATTTTTTAAGTTTTTTGAAAATTTCTTTTTACCATTCTCTTTGGCCTCTTTTGTGCCAGCGATTCACCAAGTTTCATCGTTTGTGCCGCAATTTTAGGCGAGATATTCGCATGTCAATTTGGAATTGCCACTTTTTATTTTTTGAGTTTTTTGAAAATTTCTTTTTACCAATCGTTTGTGCCGCGTTTGTGCCGTCCTTTCTCAAAATTTCAGCCATTAAGCTCAAAAATTGAAAAAGTTATTAAGGATTTAAAGTGGCCATACCAACTTGACGGAAGTTCGACACGCGATTTCGCTTGTCTTTGAGATTTTTCAAAATTTTTTTTTAACCAATCTCTTTGGCCTCGTTTGTGCCGGCGATTCACCAAGTTTTATTCTTTGTGCCGCAATATTAATGAAGTTATTAAAGCAAAACTGTTACTGACATACTGACGCCAGCAGCGCATCTCTACGTCAACTAAAGTAACTACCTGCCAGCATACACCAGCGGTTGATGGGTTGATAATTTATCTATAAATACATATATTACAGCAAATAATAGTATTTTTCTTTTACCTACAACTTTAGAAATAACTATTTTAGTAATATAAAAAGTTTTTTTCGTTTTTACTGCCATACCAAGCGAGATATTAGCGTATCAATTAAATATGAGAAAAATTAATATAACTTTTCATATTTTGAATTTTTTCAAAATTTATTTTTGCCAATCTCTTTGGCCTCGTTTCTGCTAGCGATTCGTCGAGTTTCATCGTTGGTGCCGCATTATTACGCGAGATATTCGCATGTCAAGTTGGAATGGCCACTATTTGTTTTTGACTTTTTCAAAAAAAATTTTTACCATTCTCTTTGGCCTTGTTTGTGCCGGCGATTCACCAAGTTTCATCCTTTGTGCCGCAATAATAAAGATGTTATTAAAGAAAAACTGTTAATGACATAAAGACGCCAGCAGCGCATCTCTACGTCAACTAAAGTAACTAAGTACCAGCATACACCAGTGGTTGATGGGTTGATAATTTATCTATAAATACATATCTATTTCAGCAAATAATAGTATTTTTCTTTTACCTACAACTTTACCAATAACTATTTTAGTAATATAAAAAGTTTTTTCGTTTTTACCGCCATACCAAGCGAGATATTCGCATGTAATTTAATATCACATGAATAGATATAACTTTTAATTTTTTGAACTGTTTCAAAATTTCTTTTTGCCAATCTATTTGGCTTCGTTTGTGCCGCTGATTCGCCAAATTTCATCGTTTGTGCCGCATTATTAAGCGAGATATTTGCATGTCAAGTTGGTATGGCCACTTTTTATTTTTGAGTTTTTTCAAAATTTCTTTTTACGATTCTTTTAGGCTTTGTTTGTGTCGGCGATTCACCAAGTTTCATCGTTTTTGTCGCATTTTTAGGCGAGATATTCGCATGTCAATTTAAGATGACAAAAATTGATATCACTTTTTTTTTTGAACTTTTTCAATATTTCTTTTTTCCAATCTCTTTGGCCTCGTTTGTGCCGCTGATTCGCCAAATTTCATCGTTTGTGCCGCATTTTTAAGCGAGATATTCGCATGTCAAGTTGGTATGGCCACTTTTAATGTTTGAGTTTTTTCAAAAATTCTTTTTACAATTCTTTTAGGCTTCGTTTGTGCCAGCGATTCACCAAGTTTCATCGTTTGTGCCGCATTTTTAGGCGAGATATTGGTATTTCAGTTTGGAATGGCCACTTTTTATTTTTTAAGTTTTTTGAAAATTTCTTTTTACCATTCTCTTTGGCCTCTTTTGTGCCAGCGATTCACCAAGTTTCATCGTTTGTGCCGCATTTTTAGGCGAGATATAGGTATTTCAGTTTGGAATGGCCACTTTTTATTTTTTAAGTTTTTTGAAAATTTCTTTTTACAATTCTCTTTGGCCTCTTTTGTGCCAGCGATTCACCAAGTTTCATCGTTTGTGCCGCAATTTTAGGCGAGATATTCGCATGTCAATTTGGAATTGCCACTTTTTATTTTTTGAGTTTTTTGAAAATTTCTTTTTACCAATCGTTTGTGCCGCGTTTGTGCCGTCCTTTCCCAAAATTTCAGCCATTAAGCTCAAAAATTGAAAAAGTTATTAAGGATTTAAAGTGGCCATACCAACTTGACGGAAGTTCGACACGCGATTTCGCTTGTCTTTGAGATTTTTCAAAATTTTTTTTTAACCAATCTCTTTGGCCTCGTTTGTGCCGGCGATTCACCAAGTTTTATTCTTTGTGCCGCAATATTAATGAAGTTATTAAAGCAAAACTGTTACTGACATACTGACGCCAGCAGCGCATCTCTACGTCAACTAAAGTAACTACCTGCCAGCATACACCAGCGGTTGATGGGTTGATAATTTATCTATAAATACATATATTACAGCAAATAATAGTATTTTTCTTTTACCTACAACTTTACAAATAACTATTTTAGTAATATAAAAAGTTTTTTCGTTTTTACCGCCATACCAAGCGAGATATTCGCATGTAATTTAATATCACATGAATAGATATAACTTTTAATTTTTTGAACTGTTTCAAAATTTCTTTTTGCCAATCTATTTGGCTTCGTTTGTGCCGCTGATTCGCCAAATTTCATCGTTTGTGCCGCATTATTAAGCGAGATATTTGCATGTCAAGTTGGTATGGCCACTTTTTATTTTTGAGTTTTTTCAAAATTTCTTTTTACGATTCTTTTAGGCTTTGTTTGTGTCGGCGATTCACCAAGTTTCATCGTTTTTGTCGCATTTTTAGGCGAGATATTCGCATGTCAATTTAAGATGACAAAAATTGATATCACTTTTTTTTTTGAACTTTTTCAAAATTTCTTTTTTCCAATCTCTTTGGCCTCGTTTGTGCCGCTGATTCGCCAAATTTCATCGTTTGTGCCGCATTTTTAAGCGAGATATTCGCATGTCAAGTTGGTATGGCCACTTTTAATGTTTGAGTTTTTTCAAAAATTCTTTTTACTATTCTTTTAGGCTTCGTTTGTGCCAGCGATTCACCAAGTTTCATCGTTTGTGCCGCATTTTTAGGCGAGATATAGGTATTTCAGTTTGGAATGGCCACTTTTTATTTTTTAAGTTTTTTGAAAATTTCTTTTTACCATTCTCTTTGGCCTCTTTTGTGCCAGCGATTCACCAAGTTTCATCGTTTGTGCCGCAATTTTAGGCGAGATATTCGCATGTCAATTTGGAATTGCCACTTTTTATTTTTTGAGTTTTTTGAAAATTTCTTTTTACCAATCGTTTGTGCCGCGTTTGTGCCGTCCTTTCCCAAAATTTCAGCCATTAAGCTCAAAAATTGAAAAAGTTATTAAGGATTTAAAGTGGCCATACCAACTTGACGGAAGTTCGACACGCGATTTCGCTTGTCTTTGAGATTTTTCAAAATTTTTTTTTAACCAATCTCTTTGGCCTCGTTTGTGCCGGCGATTCACCAAGTTTTATTCTTTGTGCCGCAATATTAATGAAGTTATTAAAGCAAAACTATTACTGACATACTGACGCCAGCAGCGCATCTCTACGTCAACTAAAGTAACTACCAGCCAGCATACACCAGCGGTTGATGGGTTGATAATTTATCTATAAATACATATATTACAGCAAATAATAGTATTTTTCTTTTACCTACAACTTTAGAAATAACTATTTTAGTAATATAAAAAGTTTTTTTCGTTTTTACTGCCATACCAAGCGAGATATTAGCGTATCAATTAAATATGAGAAAAATTAATATAACTTTTCATATTTTGAATTTTTTCAAAATTTATTTTTGCCAATCTCTTTGGCCTCGTTTCTGCTAGCGATTCGTCGAGTTTCATCGTTGGTGCCGCATTATTACGCGAGATATTCGCATGTCAAGTTGGAATGGCCACTATTTGTTTTTGACTTTTTCAAAAAAAATTTTTACCATTCTCTTTGGCCTTGTTTGTGCCGGCGATTCACCAAGTTTCATCCTTTGTGCCGCAATAATAAAGATGTTATTAAAGAAAAACTGTTAATGACATAAAGACGCCAGCAGCGCATCTCTACGTCAACTAAAGTAACTAAGTACCAGCATACACCAGTGGTTGATGGGTTGATAATTTATCTATAAATACATATCTATTTCAGCAAATAATAGTATTTTTCTTTTACCTACAACTTTACCAATAACTATTTTAGTAATATAAAAAGTTTTTTCGTTTTTACCGCCATACCAAGCGAGATATTCGCATGTAATTTAATATCACATGAATAGATATAACTTTTAATTTTTTGAACTGTTTCAAAATTTCTTTTTGCCAATCTATTTGGCTTCGTTTGTGCCGCTGATTCGCCAAATTTCATCGTTTGTGCCGCATTATTAAGCGAGATATTTGCATGTCAAGTTGGTATGGCCACTTTTTATTTTTGAGTTTTTTCAAAATTTCTTTTTACGATTCTTTTAGGCTTTGTTTGTGTCGGCGATTCACCAAGTTTCATCGTTTTTGTCGCATTTTTAGGCGAGATATTCGCATGTCAATTTAAGATGACAAAAATTGATATCACTTTTTTTTTTGAACTTTTTCAAAATTTCTTTTTTCCAATCTCTTTGGCCTCGTTTGTGCCGCTGATTCGCCAAATTTCATCGTTTGTGCCGCATTTTTAAGCGAGATATTCGCATGTCAAGTTGGTATGGCCACTTTTAATGTTTGAGTTTTTTCAAAAATTCTTTTTACTATTCTTTTAGGCTTCGTTTGTGCCAGCGATTCACCAAGTTTCATCGTTTGTGCCGCATTTTTAGGCGAGATATAGGTATTTCAGTTTGGAATGGCCACTTTTTATTTTTTAAGTTTTTTGAAAATTTCTTTTTACCATTCTCTTTGGCCTCTTTTGTGCCAGCGATTCACCAAGTTTCATCGTTTGTGCCGCAATTTTAGGCGAGATATTCGCATGTCAATTTGGAATTGCCACTTTTTATTTTTTGAGTTTTTTGAAAATTTCTTTTTACCAATCGTTTGTGCCGCGTTTGTGCCGTCCTTTCCCAAAATTTCAGCCATTAAGCTCAAAAATTGAAAAAGTTATTAAGGATTTAAAGTGGCCATACCAACTTGACGGAAGTTCGACACGCGATTTCGCTTGTCTTTGAGATTTTTCAAAATTTTTTTTTAACCAATCTCTTTGGCCTCGTTTGTGCCGGCGATTCACCAAGGTTTATTCTTTGTGCCGCAATATTAATGAAGTTATTAAAGCAAAACTGTTACTGACATACTGACGCCAGCAGCGCATCTCTACGTCAACTAAAGTAACTACCTGCCAGCATACACCAGCGGTTGATGGGTTGATAATTTATCTATAAATACATATATTACAGCAAATAATAGTATTTTTCTTTTACCTACAACTTTAGAAATAACTATTTTAGTAATATAAAAAGTTTTTTTCGTTTTTACTGCCATACCAAGCGAGATATTAGCGTATCAATTAAATATGAGAAAAATTAATATAACTTTTCATATTTTGAATTTTTTCAAAATTTATTTTTGCCAATCTCTTTGGCCTCGTTTCTGCTAGCGATTCGTCGAGTTTCATCGTTGGTGCCGCATTATTACGCGAGATATTCGCATGTCAAGTTGGAATGGCCACTATTTGTTTTTGATTTTTTCAATATTTCTTATTATCATTCTTTTAGGCTTCGTTCATGCCGGCGATTCACCAAGTTAAATCGATTGTGCCGCAATAATAAAGAAGTTATTAAAGAAAAACTGTTACTGACATACTGACGCCAGCAGCGCATCTCTACGTCAACTAAAGTAACTAAGTACCAGCATACACCAGTGGTTGATGGGTTGATAATTTATCTATAAATACATATCTATTACAGCAAATAATAGTATTTTTCTTTTACCTACAACTTTACAAATAACTATTTTAGTAATATAAAAAGTTTTTTCGTTTTTACCGCCATACCAAGCGAGATATTCGCATGTCAATTTAATATGACAAGAATTAATATAACTTTTCATATTTTGAATTTTTTCAAAATTTCTTTTTGCCAATCTCTTTGGCCTCGTTTCTGCTAGCGATTCGTCGAGTTTCATCGTTGGTGTCGCATTATTACGCGAGATATTCGCATGTCAAGTTGGAATGGCCACTTTTTGTTTTTGATTTTTTCAATATTTCTTATTATCATTCTTTTAGGCTTCGTTTGTGCCGGCGATTCACCAAGTTAAATCGTTTGTGCCGCATTTTTAGACGACATATTCGCATGTCAATTCAATATGACAAAAATTATTATAACTTTTTATTTTTTGACTTTTTCAAAAAAAATTTTTACCATTCTCTTTGGCCTTGTTTGTGCCGGCGATTCACCAAGTTTCATCCTTTGTGCCGCAATAATAAAGATGTTATTAAAGAAAAACTGTTAATGACATACTGACGCCAGCAGCGCATCTCTACGTCAACTAAAGTAACTACCTGCCAGCATACACCAGCGGTTGATGGGTTGATAATTTATCTATAAATACATATATTACAGCAAATAATAGTATTTTTCTTTTACCTACAACTTTAGAAATAACTATTTTAGTAATATAAAAAGTTTTTTTCGTTTTTACTGCCATACCAAGCGAGATATTAGCGTATCAATTAAATATGAGAAAAATTAATATAACTTTTCATATTTTGAATTTTTTCAAAATTTATTTTTGCCAATCTCTTTGGCCTCGTTTCTGCTAGCGATTCGTCGAGTTTCATCGTTGGTGCCGCATTATTACGCGAGATATTCGCATGTCAAGCTGGAATGGCCACTATTTGTTTTTGACTTTTTCAATATTTCTTATTATCATTCTTTTAGGCTTCGTTTATGCCGGCGATTCACCAAGTTAAATCGATTGTGCCGCAATAATAAAGAAGTTATTAAAGAAAAACTGTTACTGACATACTGACGCCAGCAGCGCATCTCTACGTCAACTAAAGTAACTAAGTACCAGCATACACCAGTGGTTGATGGGTTGATAATTTATCTATAAATACATATCTATTACAGCAAATAATAGTATTTTTCTTTTACCTACAACTTTACAAATAACTATTTTAGTAATATAAAAAGTTTTTTCGTTTTTACCGCCATACCAAGCGAGATATTCGCATGTCAATTTAATATGACAAGAATTAATATAACTTTTCATATTTTGAATTTTTTCAAAATTTCTTTTTGCCAATCTCTTTGGCCTCGTTTCTGCTAGCGATTCGTCGAGTTTCATCGTTGGTGTCGCATTATTACGCGAGATATTCGCATGTCAAGTTGGAATGGCCACTTTTTGTTTTTGATTTTTTCAATATTTCTTATTATCATTCTTTTAGGCTTCGTTTGTGCCGGCGATTCACCAAGTTAAATCGTTTGTGCCGCATTTTTAGACGACATATTCGCATGTCAATTCAATATGACAAAAATTATTATAACTTTTTATTTTTTGACTTTTTCAAAAAAAATTTTTACCATTCTCTTTGGCCTTGTTTGTGCCGGCGATTCACCAAGTTTCATCCTTTGTGCCGCAATAATAAAGATGTTATTAAAGAAAAACTGTTAATGACATAAAGACGCCAGCAGCGCATCTCTACGTCAACTAAAGTAACTAAGTACCAGCATACACCAGTGGTTGATGGGTTGATAATTTATCTATAAATACATATCTATTACAGCAAATAATAGTATTTTTCTTTTACCTACAACTTTACAAATAACTATTTTAGTAATATAAAAAGTTTTTTCGTTTTTACCGCCATACCAAGCGAGATATTCGCATGTAATTTAATATCACATGAATAGATATAACTTTTAATTTTTTGAACTGTTTCAAAATTTCTTTTTGCCAATCTATTTGGCTTCGTTTGTGCCGCTGATTCGCCAAATTTCATCGTTTGTGCCGCATTATTAAGCGAGATATTTGCATGTCAAGTTGGTATGGCCACTTTTTATTTTTGAGTTTTTTCAAAATTTCTTTTTACGATTCTTTTAGGCTTTGTTTGTGTCGGCGATTCACCAAGTTTCATCGTTTTTGTCGCATTTTTAGGCGAGATATTCGCATGTCAATTTAAGATGACAAAAATTGATATCACTTTTTTTTTTGAACTTTTTCAAAATTTCTTTTTTCCAATCTCTTTGGCCTCGTTTGTGCCGCTGATTCGCCAAATTTCATCGTTTGTGCCGCATTTTTAAGCGAGATATTCGCATGTCAAGTTGGTATGGCCACTTTTAATGTTTGAGTTTTTTCAAAAATTCTTTTTACTATTCTTTTAGGCTTCGTTTGTGCCAGCGATTCACCAAGTTTCATCGTTTGTGCCGCATTTTTAGGCGAGATATAGGTATTTCAGTTTGGAATGGCCACTTTTTATTTTTTAAGTTTTTTGAAAATTTCTTTTTACCATTCTCTTTGGCCTCTTTTGTGCCAGCGATTCACCAAGTTTCATCGTTTGTGCCGCAATTTTAGGCGAGATATTCGCATGTCAATTTGGAATTGCCACTTTTTATTTTTTGAGTTTTTTGAAAATTTCTTTTTACCAATCGTTTGTGCCGTCCTTTCCCAAAATTTCAGCCATTAAGCTCAAAAATTGAAAAATTTATTAAGGATTTAAAGTGGCCATACCAACTTGACGGAAGTTCGACACGCGATTTCGCTTGTCTTTGAGATTTTTCAAAATTTTTTTTTAACTAATCTCTTTGGCCTCGTTTGTGCCGGCGATTCACCAAGTTTTATTCTTTGTGCCGCAATATTAATGAAGTTATTAAAGCAAAACTGTTACTGACATACTGACGCCAGCAGCGCATCTCTACGTCAACTAAAGTAACTACCTGCCAGCATACACCAGCGGTTGATGGGTTGATAATTTATCTATAAATACATATATTACAGCAAATAATAGTATTTTTCTTTTACCTACAACTTTAGAAATAACTATTTTAGTAATATAAAAAGTTTTTTTCGTTTTTACTGCCATACCAAGCGAGATATTAGCGTATCAATTAAATATGAGAAAAATTAATATAACTTTTCATATTTTGAATTTTTTCAAAATTTATTTTTGCCAATCTCTTTGGCCTCGTTTCTGCTAGCGATTCGTCGAGTTTCATCGTTGGTGCCGCATTATTACGCGAGATATTCGCATGTCAAGTTGGAATGGCCACTATTTGTTTTTGATTTTTTCAATATTTCTTTTTACGATTCTTTTAGGCTTTGTTTGTGTCGGCGATTCACCAAGTTTCATCGTTTTTGTCGCATTTTTAGGCGAGATATTCGCATGTCAATTTAAGATGACAAAAATTGATATCACTTTTTTTTTTTTGAACTTTTTCAAAATTTCTTTTTTCCAATCTCTTTGGCCTCGTTTGTGCCGCTGATTCGCCAAATTTCATCATTTGTGCCGCATTTTTAAGCGAGATATTCGCATGTCAAGTTGGTATGGCCACTTTTTATGTTTGAGTTTTTTCAAAAATTCTTTTTACTATTCTTTTAGGCTTCGTTTGTGCCAGCGATTCACCAAGTTTCATCGTTTATGCCGCAATAATAAAGAAGTTATTATAGAAAAACTGTTACTGGCATACTGACGCCAGCAGCGCATCTCTACGTCAACTAAACTAACTAACTGCCAGCATACACCAACGGTTGATGGGTTAATAGTTTATCTATAAATACATATCTATTACAGCAAATAATAGTATTTTCCTTTTACCTACAACTTTAGAAATAACTATTTTAGTAATATAAAAAGTTTTTTTCGTTTTTACCGCCATACCAAGCGAGATATTAGCGTGTCAATTAAATATGAGAAAAATTAATATAACTATTCATATTTTGAATTTTTTCAAAATTTCTTTTTGCCAATCTCTTTGGCCTCGTTTTTGCTAGCGATTCGTCGAGTTTCATCGTTGGTGCCGCATTATTACGCGAGATATTCGCATGTCAAGTTGGAATGGCCACTTTTTATGTTTGAGTTTTTTCAAAAATTCTTTTTACTATTCTTTTAGGCTTCGTTTGTGCCGGCGATTCACCATGTTAAATCGTTTGTGCCGCATTTTTAGGCGAGATATTGGCATGTCAATTTGGAATGGCCTCTTTTTATTTTTTGAGTTTTTTGAAAATTTTTTTTTGCCAATCTCTTTGGCCTCGTTTCTGCTAGCGATTCGTCGAGTTTCATCGTTTGTGCCGCATCTTTAGGCGAGATATTCGCATGTCAATTTAATATGACAAAAACAGATATAACTTTTAATTTTTTGAACTTTTTCAAAATTTTTTTTGCCAATCTCTTTGGCCGCGTTTGTGCCGGCGATTCACCAAGTTTCATCCTTTGTGCCGCAATATTAAAGAAGTTACTAAAGAAAAACTGTTACTGACATACTGACGCGAGCAGCGCATCTCTACGTGAACTAAAGTAACTAACTGCCAGCATACACCAGCGGTTGATGGGTTGATAATTTATCTATAAATACATATCTATTACAGCAAAT
This sequence comes from Rhodnius prolixus, assembly GCF_049639745.1. Lineage (NCBI taxonomy): Eukaryota > Metazoa > Arthropoda > Insecta > Hemiptera > Reduviidae > Rhodnius > Rhodnius prolixus. The sequence goes on from NW_027411597.1 coordinate 973,202, forward strand.
AATAGTATTTTTCTTTTACCTACAACTTTACAAATAACTATTTTAGTAATATAATTTGAAAAAGTTCAACAAATAAAAAGTTATATCAATTTTTGTCATAATAAATCGACAGGCGAATATCTCGCCTAAAAACGGGGCACATACGATGAAACTTTGTGAATCGCCGGCCCAAAAGAAGCCTAATAGAATGGTAAAAAGAAATTTTCAAAAAAATCAAAAATAAAAAGTGGACATACCAACTTGACATGCGAATATCTCGCGTAATAATGCGGCACAAACGATGAAACTCGTCAAATCGCTAGCAGAAACGAGTCCAAAGAGATTAGCAAAAAGAAATTTTGAAAAATTTTAAAAAATAAAACTTTATATCAATTTTTGTCATATTAAATTGACATGCGAATATCTCGCCTAAAAATGCGGCACAAACGATGAAACTTGCCGAATCGCTGGCACAAACGAAGCCTAAAACAATGGTGAAAAGAAATTTTGAAAAAACTCAAAAATAAAAAGTGGCTATACCAAAATGACATGCGAATATCTCGCATAATAATGCGGCACAAACGATGAAATTTGGTGAATCAGCGGCACAAACGAGGCCAAAGAGATTGGCAAAAAGAAATTTTGAAAAAGTTCCAAAAATAAAAAGTTATATCAATTTTTGTCATATTAAATTGACATGCGAATATCTCGCGTAATAATGCGGCACAAACGATGAAACTTGGTGAATCGCTGGCACAAACGAAGCCTAAAAGAATAGTGAAAAGAAATTTTGAAAAAACTCAAAAATAAAAAGTGGCCATACCAACTTGACATGCGAATATCTCGCCTAATAATGCGGCACTAACGATGAAATTTGACGAATCGCTAGCAGAAACGAGGCCAAAGAGATTGGTAAAAAGGAATTTTGAAAAAATTCAAAATATGAAAAGTTATATTAATTTTTCTCATAATTACTTGACACGCTAATATCTCGCTTGGTATGGCGGGAAAAACGAAAAAACTTTTTATATTACTAGAATAGTTATTTGTAAAGTTGAAGGTAAAAGAAAAATACTATTAATTGCTGTAATAGATATGTACTTATAGATAAGTTATCAACCCATCAACCGCTGGTGTAGGCTGGCAGTTAGTTACTTTAGATGACGTAGAGATGCGCTGCTGGCGTCAGTATGAGAGTAACCGTTTTTCTTTAATAACTTCTTTAATATTGCGGCACAAACGATGAAACTTGGTGAATCGCCGGCACATACGAGGGCAAAGAGAATGGCAAAAAAAAATTTTGAAAAATCTCAAAAACAAGCGAAATCGCGTGTCCAACTTTCGTCAAGTTGGTATGGCCTCTTTAAATCCTTAATAACTTTTTCAATTTTTGAGCTAAATGGCTGAAATTTTGGGAAAGGAAGGCACAAACGATTGGTAAAAAGAAATTTTCAAAAAACTCAAAAAATAAAAAGTGGCCATTCCAACTTGACATGCAAAAATCTCGCCAAAAATACGGCACAAACGATGAAACTTTGTGAATCGCTGGCACAAACGTAGCCTAAAAGAATGGTAAAAAGAAATTTTGAAAAAACTCAAAAATAAAAAGTGGCCATACCAACTTGACATGCGAATATCTCGCTTAATAATGCGGCACAAACGATGAAATTTGGCGAATCAGCGGAACAAACGTGGACAAATAGATTGGCAAAAAGAAATTTTGAAAAAGTTTAAAAATAAAAAGTTATATCAATTTTTGTCATAAGAAATTCACATGCAAATATCTCGCCTATAAATGCGGCACAAACAATGAAACTTGGTGAATCGCTGGCACAAACGAAGCCTAAAAGAATAGTGAAAAGAAATTTTGAAAAAACTCAAAAATAAAAAGTGGCCATACCAACTTGACATGCGAATATCTCGCCTAATAATGCGGCACAAACGATGAAATTTGACGAATCGCTAGCAGAAACGAGGCCAAAGAGATTGGTAAAAAGGAATTTTGAAAAAACTCAAAAATAAAAAAACTTTCGTCAAGTTGGTATGGCCTCTTTAAATCCTTAATAACTTTTTCAATTTTTGGGCTAAATGGCTGAAATTTTGGGAAAGGAAGGCACAAACGCGGCACAATCGATTGGTAAAAAAAAATTTTCAAAAAACTTAAAAAATAAAAAGTGGCCATTCCAACTTGATATGCAAATATCTCGCCTAATAATGCGGCACAAACGATGAAATTTGACGAATCGCTAGCAGAAACGAGGCCAAAGAGATTGGTAAAAAGGAATTTTGAAAAAACTCAAAAATAAAAAGTGGCCATACCAACTTGACATGCGAATATCACGCCTAATAATGCGGCACAAACGATGAAATTTGACGAATCGCTAGCAGAAACGAGGCCAAAGAGATTGGTAAAAAGGAATTTTGAAAAAACTCAAAAATAAAAAGTGGCCATACCAACTTGACATGCGAATATCACGCCTAATAATGCGGCACAAACGATGAAATTTGACGAATCGCTAGCAGAAACGAGGCCAAAGAGATTGGTAAAAAGGAATTTTGAAAAAACTCAAAAATAAAAAGTGGCCATACCAAATTGACATGCAAAAATCTCGCCAAAAATACGGCACAAACGATGAAACTTTGTGAATCGCTGGCACAAACGTAGCCTAAAAGAATGGTAAAAAGAAATTTTGAAAAAACTCAAAAATAAAAAGTGGCCATACCAACTTGACATGCGAATATCTCGCTTAATAATGCGGCACAAACGATGAAATTTGGCGAATCAGCGGAACAAACGTGGACAAATAGATTGGCAAAAAGAAATTTTGAAAAAGTTTAAAAAATAAAAAGTTATATCAATTTTTGTCATAAGAAATTCACATGCAAATATCTCGCCTATAAATGCGGCACAAACAATGAAACTTGGTGAATCGCTGGCACAAACGAAGCCTAAAAGAATAGTGAAAAGAAATTTTGAAAAAACTCAAAAATAAAAAGTGGCTATACCAACTTGACATGCGAATATCTCGCCTAATAATGCGGCACAAACGATGAAATTTGACGAATCGCTAGCAGAAACGAGGCCAAAGAGATTGGTAAAAAGGAATTTTGAAAAAACTCAAAAATAAAAAAACTTTCGTCAAGTTGGTATGGCCTCTTTAAATCCTTAATAACTTTTTCAATTTTTGGGCTAAATGGCTGAAATTTTGGGAAAGGAAGGCACAAACGCGGCATAATCGATTGGTAAAAAAAAATTTTCAAAAAACTTAAAAAATAAAAAGTGGCCATTCCAACTTGATATGCAAATATCTCGCCTAATAATGCGGCACAAACGATGAAATTTGACGAATCGCTAGCAGAAACGAGGCCAAAGAGATTGGTAAAAAGGAATTTTGAAAAAACTCAAAAATAAAAAGTGGCCATACCAACTTGACATGCGAATATCACGCCTAATAATGCGGCACAAACGATGAAATTTGACGAATCGCTAGCAGAAACGAGGCCAAAGAGATTGGTAAAAAGGAATTTTGAAAAAACTCAAAAATAAAAAGTGGCCATACCAACTTGACATGCGAATATCACGCCTAATAATGCGGCACAAACGATGAAATTTGACGAATCGCTAGCAGAAACGAGGCCAAAGAGATTGGTAAAAAGGAATTTTGAAAAAACTCAAAAATAAAAAGTGGCCATACCAAATTGACATGCGAATATCTCGCTTAATAATGCGGCACAAACGATGAAATTTGGTGAATCAGCGGCACAAACCAGGCCAAAGAGATTGGCAAAAAGAAATTTTGAAAAAGTTCCAAAAATAAAACTTTATATCAATTTTTGTCATATTAAATTGACATGCGAATATCTCGCCTAAGAATGCGGCACAAACGATGAAACTTGAATCTCTGGCATAAACGAAGCCCAAACGAGAGGTAAAAAGGAATTTTCAAAAAACTCAAAAATAAAAAGTGGCTATACCAACTTGACATGCGAATATCTCGCGTAATAATGCGGCACAAACGATGATACTCGACAAATCGGTAGCAGAAACGAGTCCAAAGAGATTAGCAAAAAGAAATTTTGAAAAATTTTAAAAAATAAAACTTTATATCAATTTTTGTCATATTAAATTGACATGCGAATATCTCGCCTAAAAATGCGGCACAAACGATGAATCTTGCTGAATCGCTGGCACAAACGAAGCCTAAAACAATGGTAAAAAGAAATTTTGAAAAAACTCAAAAATAAAAAGTGGCTATACAAACATGACATGCGAATATCTCGCTTAATAATGCGGCACAAACGATGAAATTTGGCGAATCAGCGGCACAAACGAGGCCAAAGAGATTGGCAAAAAGAAATTTTGAAAAAGTTCAAAAAATAAAAAGTTATATCAATTTTTGTCATATTAAATCGACATGCGAATATCTCGCCTAAAAATGCGGAACAAACGATGAAACTTGAATCTCTGGCATAAAGGAAGCCCAAACGAGAGGTAATAAGGAATTTTCAAAAAACTCAAAAATAAAAAGTGGCCATACCAATTTGACATGCGAATATCTCGCGTAATAATGCGGCACAAACGATGAAACTCTACGAATCGCTAGCAGAAACGAGGCCAAAGAGATTGGCAAAAAGAAATTTTGAAAAAATTCAAAATATGATAAGTTATATTAATTTTTCTCATATTTATTTGACACGCTAATATCTCGCTTAATAAAGCGGCACAAACGAAAAAATCTTTTGATTTTAATAAATTAGTTATTTCTAATGTTGTAGGTAAAAGAAAAGTACTAATATTTGCTGTGTTTGATATTTTTTTTTGATGAAATTCGTAAATAAGTGTTAGTAAGGTAACTTGCCGCTGTGGTGCGCTCAGTGCGAGGAAAAGTTTTCTTTAATATCTTTTTTAATTTTTAAACTATAATGCTTAAATTTGGTGAATCGCCGGCACAATCGCGGCACAAACCAATGGTAAAAAGAAATTTTCAAAAAACTCAAAAAATAAAAAGTGGCCATACCAACTTGCCACTTTGTTTTGCTAATAACTTCCGTATTTTTGCAACACAAACGATAAAATTTGGTGAATCGCCGGCACAAACGAATGGTAAGAAGAAATTTTCGATAAACTCAAAAATAAAAAGTGGCCATACCAACTTGACGTCAAGTTGGTACGGCCACTTTGTTTGGCTAATAACTTCCGTAATTTAGCGGCACAAACGACAAAATTTGGTGAATCGCCGGCACAAACGATTGGTGCAGAGAAAATTTTAAAAAGTTAAAATAAATAGGTGGCCATACTAACTTGACGTCAAGTTCGTATGGCCACTTTGTTTTGCTAATAACTTCCGTAATTTAGCGGCACAAACGATGAAACTTGGTGAATCGCCGGCACAAACGATGTGCTAAATTTGGTTAAAAAACTCGGTGGTGGCCATACCAACTTGACGGACGTCATTTTATGTATCTACAACAGCATTCGGCTGGTACAATTGTTATTGTTTTTTGATTTTCATTCAGCTTTATTGTTGGCCCTTACTGTTTATCCCCCATCAGACCAAATGGAAAAACAAGGTTAAGTCTCCCCCTCACACCAGGATGTATTGGAGGAAACTCCACGAGTCCCGTTCCAGTCAGACTATAACTCTGACGTGCACGCAGTCAGGTGCAAGCATCTAATCGCCAGATTGGATCAATGGACCCGAAATGTCCGTGACCTATCCCCTAGTTCCCCTGAAGCCTTGGAGCTGGGACGCAATTACGCCTCCATGTTTTCCTTGCTGTCCTAGACTATGGACAGGGAAGCATGGGAGTGGATGTGTGCCCTGCCCCCGGAAGTCAGTGGCCCTCTTGCCTTGTCATTATCAGAAAGGCACGACCTAGCAGAGTCAGCTCAGCTAGCCATTATATTACCCTTATTGGCAACAACCCCCACAACTCACTCCCCCCCCCCACCCGACAAGTCAAAGGTCTCCAGTCCCAGCGACTGATGAATCCATCATTGAACTAGCCCGACGACAGCTCCAGGAGTTATACATTCCCAGCATAGCCCCATTCGAAGGAGATGTCCTTCGCTATAAGGCTTTTAAGTCGACCTTTGAGTCCGAGGTCCATAAGTTGTCCTTATGTGCTGCCAGGCGCCTCGAAACTCTCAGAACTTCACTAAGAGGCCCTCCTTTATCCATCGTTCAAAACGCTCAATCCTCTGAAGAGAGTTACCGCTATGCCTGGGAAATGCTCGATTCTCGTGATGAAGGAACATCGCCAGCGATGGAGGCCTTCCTGCAATTTCCGGGAGCTGATCCCAGCATAGAAACTTGCATAGCGTGGTTGTCGCGCAGACAGATCATGTTGGACTCTTTAGAAATCCCGCACCCCCTAGACTGTTGTGCTACGTCATTCTCTCTGTCCTCTCCCCTGCCTTTCAAGAGGAATTTAGGAAAAAGTATTTGGGTTCCTTTGACATACTACCCACCAGTGCCCAGGTGCTTGATTTCCTTAAAGATCAAGAGGACAGATTTTCACCTAAATTGACTCTTAGTCGATCAGTACCTACCTCCATAGGCCAGCCTACTCCTAGTCAGGTTTCACCTTCTCCTGCACCTCAACCTCGTTCTACTTCCCCCGTACAGGAGACTGGGACCGGAGCAGTGCACTCGCCAAAGCAGTTCAAGGGCTATACGCCCAAATCTGTCAGATTTGTATCCCGTCCTCCTAAAAGACTATCGCCCCCTCCTCACCGACACCAGTTCGTCAAAAGTCTCCTTCCACTACCCGTGCCCCAGCTTCCTCAACCTCCTCGTCCCTCCAATGCTACCTTTGCGGGGACTCACACTGCATGTCCAAATGTACCAAATATCTAAATATGTCAGTGAGTGATAAATGTAATTTAGTAGTGGAGAAGAAATTATGTGTTAATTGTCTCTCTATTTATCACTCCGTGTCTCGATGTCCCTGCCAGTTTGTATGTGCAAAATGCCATGGAGGGCATCACACCTCCTTGCACCCCCTCCACCATCTGCCAGTTTTAGTCAGGGAAGAGCCAATGCCGCCGGTATACCTCCATTGATGTCCCTGCACACTTTTCTGCCTCCAAAGTCTAGGATCTCCTCCCAAAAAAGTCTACTCCCAGGACTTACCTGAATCCCCCTCCTTTCCCATGACGCCCCCTTCTTCCAACCAGCTCTTTTGAGTCTCATTTGCCTTTAGGCAAAGCCAGGGAGTCGGAGTCCCGATCCTCGCTGCCTTCCTCGTCAGACGAATTGCCCCCCCGTACTTCCCATAACTTTTTTTGGCCGACATCCGGCACCTTCCCCCCGACCGAATTATAGGTCCTTGGCAAGCGCGATACCCCTCCGTTGTCCACCTTTGCCTATTGTCGTCGCAGACACTGTCGTCTGTCGAGGATTGTCAGCATCTAGCGGATAAACATTTAACCGACCCAACGTTTAATGAACCAAGCCCAGTAGATGTGGTATTTCAGCCTCGGTTTTTGATCCCATCGATCTTAGTCAGATGATTCGCTCAAAGAATGGTTCCCCCCATGCTCGATTGACAACCCTTGACTGGATCATGTCTGGAGAAGCTGCCCCCCGAGAAGGGTTTGTTTTGACTCGTCCGTCCAGGACAACAGGTCCAATTCTAAGCTGTACCGGCCCTATTATAAAATTTTGTTTAAACACAAGTATGGTCATTTAGCCGCCCCTAAGGTAATCATTGATCCAGCTATCTCAGAAGACAAGCCGTTGACAGGAACCCTTCCTTGCAAGTCTTAGTCTGAACCATCTGGCCAGTTTAATAACCCAGAATTTCTATTGGAGTCAGATCAGTCGGTTCCCTCTGGCATGTCTCTACCCTCTGCTCAAATTCTTTCAAATTCCCAACAGGAAGTCATTTCTCAGCAATCTGCTCCTCCTTGGCTAGTCAGCTTCCTCCTCCTAAACCACAACGTCTAACTAGAACGCGGCGACCGCTGCAAATTCTTATCACCCCTGATTCTCAACCTCTTCCTCCTACCATAATTTCTGCGGAAGTTTTTACAATGTAACAGCTTTTCCGTACGAAAATAATTTTTACAGTATGATTGTAATTATTTCAGGATTTTGTCCGGTTTAGTTAGTGAGAGTTCGGTAAAATCGAGGAGTAAGAAAATAAGCCTTGGAAATTTAAGAGAAATGAAGAATATGTTAATGAAATTATACTTGAAGAGCACATGGTTGTGTGAAGAGGGCAGCGGAAAAAAAGACAAGCGACGCGAGCAACATATGCAATCTGGAAAAAAGTATGAGTTGTGAATTGGATGTTGTACCGTTTTGGTTGAATCCCAAAACAAATTGAAAAATAAAAAAATCACCCAGGTGGAATTTAGCCGCACAATTCCGGGGGGGAAGAATATTCCGCCAGAGAAAAATCTCTGCTTCTCGAAGGGGAGCAGGACGGAATAGCGCCTGAGTTGTGGTGACCTTCCAATAACAAAACTGAAGAGAAGTGCCGATTGATATCAAAACTAGGCCTGGGATTGATGTAAGTGAGACAATTTTGTTAAGAGTGGGACTAGTACTCGTGTTGTATTAATGACAATTTGTTTTACATAACTTTATCAACCAAGTTTACTTCTTATTTTGTTCCACTAAATTTAGCATTAAGTAGGGTTTGTTTTAATGTATTTTTTTGTAAAGAGACTTTTTGGTTTTATGAACAATAATAAGTATTTTCTTAACCCTGAATCTTTTATTTGAACCTTTCCTAGCAACAACAGCACATGTATATGGAATTTAAATATTTAGTAGAATATTAGTGTGGCTGCCTGGTTCGAGTATCGGCCTATAGGGTCGCATAACACAGGTTCGCTTACTGGGGAGCGGTTACTAGGTAGCTATTTTTTTTTTATTCTAATCTGATTTATTTATAAGCATTATTATTTTAATTTTAATTTCAATTATTATTACTTTGTTGTTATTATTCTCTCTTGGTGATTCTGTTCACTGCCCGATAATCCACACAAAAGCGGTACTTCCCATCCTTCAGCATCGCATCGAGCTCCTTATTTATGGCCTCTTGTATAAAGGGGGACACTGGGTATTATCGCTGTTTCAGTGGAGGATGATCTCCCGTGTCGATGATATCTCCGACTCCTCTTTACTTCCTTTATCTCCCCTTTCCTCCTTACCCCCATGGCGCCACTGAGCTGGCCTCCTCGAGAGCTGAAGGTGGCGTAACAATTTGGCGCCCAACGTGAGGCTTGAATAAAACAAATAATAAAAGAAATTAAGGGACCATTTTAAGATTTTCATCTCGAGCCGGAAGTAGAATTTTAGGTTCCCTAAGATGGATGTGTATAGGCTGTTGAAGGAAGAGTTGCAGTACGAATTTGAAATAAGGAACATAAACTCTGAAGGTAAGTGAATCCAAGGATATTTCTTCTGATTCCAGTTGTATTTCAAACTTAGACACTAACACGGAATTCACAATTTATGAGAAGAAGTATCTGGTGTTGAAAGGAGCGGTGGAAGAATGTGAAGAAGGGGCCGAATCTAGTGAACTGAAGCGACTTAATACGCGGCTGTTGCACATGTTCCAGCGATGTAACCGGATCTTACCGGAAGAAGGGCTGGTAGGTCAAATTTCTGAGTTAAAGAAGGCGATACAGGAGTTGAGAATCAAGCTAAAGAGTTTAACCCTGGGTACATCATCGACGGAGCAATTTCCAGTGTCAGATTATGCAGGGAGAAAAGAAGGGAATCACGATAGTATCGTAGAAGAATTGGACCAACTAGAATTAGGGAGGAACCCCCAACCTACTCGGTCAGACATCAGATGGAGTGTAACACAGGAGGCTTTGTCACCAATTACCCTTCCCGAGATGCGAGCTACCGCTTCTACCTCTAACAAGAATGACGTACCTCATGTTTCTCGACGGGTCCCGAAATTATACAAGTGGGTCCTGACGTTTTCAGGTGAGGATGGACTTTAGTCAACTTCCTGGAAGATGTTGAAGAACGAATGGTCTCAAGAAGTGTATCGCAGGAAGACGTTTTTCGGGGATTCGATGATTTGTTAACCGGCACGGCTATTGAAATCGACCCTTCGCCTAGAGACAATATTATTGTAACGAAGTTGACCTCAGGAGAGAAGAAAGGCCTAGACTGTCCTGGGAGGTGGCTGACCAAAGTCAATAACGGTCCACCACTGTGTAAACAAAAGGCCGAGCTTTACCTGACCCGGAGAAGAAAGGGCTAGATTGTTCGAGGAGTTTAGTGACCGTAGCCTATAACGGTCCACTACTGTGTAAAAGTAAGCTAAGGGAGAGGCCCCATTTGGGGTGGAGGCAGTATGTGTTTTCCCAGCCAGTGAGTGGAAGGTGGAAGTGAGACAGACGGAATTAAAGTGGGGCAATCCCAGTTGGAATGGGGTAGTCGCAGTTGAAGTGTGGTAGACAGAGTTGCAGTCAGTCATGGTTGGAGTCTCGGTTGGAGAGAGTTAGTTTGGAGAGACGGTTTGGAAGTGACAGTTCGAGAGAGAGTCAGTGTTGCGGAGTGCTTCTGAGTTAGCCAGTTAGGCGGTAAATCAGTTACTGAAGCAGAGCTTTGTTAGTGCGATTGAGTCTAGCGCAGTTCGGTGCAGTGCGGACCAGTGGTCAGTCGTGGAACAGTTTTGTGGTGTTATGTAGTGAGTAAGTAACAGTAAACTGTAGTGACTGTTGTAAATGGTAACTATAATGAATAGCATTAGTTGCTAATAAATGTTAGTGTAATTAATGTTAATGTGTTAATAAATCAAATTACTACTTATAAGTTTAGCGAGTTTTATTATTTATCAAACCCACATAAATTAAATTAACTAGTGGCAGGCACTAGTTGCAGTGGTGAAGTTTTAAGTAAAAGGAGAAAAACGTTTATATTGGTGTCAGAAGTGGGATATGATAAAACCGCTAAACGAGTAAGTGTTGATTCTATTATTTCGAGTGAATTGACGAGAAGTTTTGGAATATCGCCTTGGTAGACAGAGGAGCTCTATAAAGCAGAACATGGAAGAGTTAATAGCACTGATGAAGGAGATAAAAGAAGATCATAAGAAGTGGAAAGACGAAATGATAGAAGATATGAGAAAGTGGCGGAACGAGATGAAAACAGGCCTGACGGAATAAAAGGTGAAATAAAAAGAGAAGTAAACGAGATACCAGAAGGAATGAAGGCCGAAACAGACAAGGTCCAAGAAGCGGACAACCTCCAAGAAGAAGACGAAGGCAGCAAGGATGATGCAGGAAGCAGGTTGGACATTAGAGGTAAATGTGACCAGGATAAAGGAGGACGTAGCCTGGTGGAAGTTTGAGAAGCTGCGTGGGCAAAAGAAAGAATAGGTACGCTGGAAAACTGCAGCTGACAGAAAGAGCAAGACCAAGGTAAGAAAACCATTGTTCAACTAGCAGTGGAATGGAGCCCTGAAGCGACCAGGGAGTAACAACTTCTGGGTGAGGACACGGGTCTGTCTCAAGTGTCAGGAAGAACCGGACTGGGAAGATATTGCACCCAGCAGGCGGGACGTAGGGAGCTACAGTATCCCAGCGGAATTCGCTCGCCATTGAAGTTGGCATTTTGTCGCGAGACCGTGAAAGCGTGGACAGAAAAAGAAAAGGGAGATAAGTACTCCTGCCAGGATCGAGAAAGGAAGTACAGCTATCGGAAATTTACAGAGGTATCACCGGGAGTAACTGTGAGTGAAGAGGGCATGGGCCAAGCGGAGGCTGCGGTTCTCTTTGGTAGGCTCCATGAGGATGGTGTAAACTGGGGTAGTCGCAGCACCGAGGGAGTAACAAGGAAGGGAACCAGCCGAGAAACCAATGGCGCCCTGAGATAGGACAAGGTAGGAACTTCGTGCAGGAGGATAGTCATCGATATGGCAGGGCCTTCTCCTGATTACAGAAGAAGAATGCGCTGTAATCTGGCTGCGATGGACCACTTCAGTAAGTGGGCAGAGGCCCACGTCTTAGCAGGTCAGAACTCGTCACCGGCAGCTGCAGCATCGACGGTCTACCAGATCCACCATCGACGGCACGGTGGAGCGAATCAACAGGACCCTAGAAGGCCATCGGAGGCTTTTGGGGAGTGAAAATCAGGAGGACTGGGCTGAGTATACACGTCCCATAATGATGGCGTACGATCGGCAGCTCACGGGACCACTGGGCGAACGCTTGCAAGCTTTGTGTTTGGTAGAGTGCTTCGACTGACCGGCGACCTTCTATTTGGCAGCTTATAAGCGGAAGAAGTCTTGAGCAGCTATGCTGGGGAACGCTTAAGCTACTGCCCTGCGTGACGAAAGAGGTTTCTGTTCGGACGAACAGTTCTAAGAGGGGGCAGTGTAACGAAGTTGACCTGAGGAGAGAAGAAAGGCCTAGATTGTTCTGGGGGTTGAGCGACCAATGTCGGTAAAGGTTCACCACTGGGTAAATAAAAGGCAAAGCTTTACCTGAGCTAGAAAAGAAAACGGCTAGATTATTCAAGGAATTTAGTGACCGTAGCCTATAACGTTCCACCGCTGTGTAAAAGCCAGCTAAGAGAGCGGCCCCAGTTGTGGTGGGGGCAGTTTGTGTTTTCCCCAGCCGGTGAGTGGCAGGTGTGAGTGAGACAGACGGAATTAAAGTGCAATCAGTTGGAGTGGGGGAGTCACAGTTGAAGTGTGGCTGTCAGTCTCGGTTGGAGAGAGTTAGTTTGGAGACACGTTTTGGAAGAGACTCTTCGAGAGAGAGTCAGTGTTGCGGAGTGCTTCAGAGTTAGCCAGTTAGGCGGTTAGTCATTAGTGAGTAGAGCTTTGTTAGAGCGAGTGAGTCTAGCGCGGTTCGGCGCAGTGCGGAACAGTGGTCAGTCGTGGAACAGTTTTGTGGTGTTACGTAGTGAGTGTAAGCGCGTAGGGCTTACACCCAGATGCAGAGAGGAAAGCGAGCGTAAACGCAGTTTAAGAATCGATAAGTGCCCGAGGTTGACACCGCGACAAAGTAACGCAAATAAGATAGATGAAATACTTAAAAGAAATATAGAAAAGAGAAGGGTAAGAATGCACTTACCTTTGAGGTAGTGTAGATGAAGGTACTCAGTCTCAGCTTGATGATGAAGATGATGCTGTTGAGGGGATGGCAAAGGAAGTAAACGGAAGAAAGGGGTGTGCTTGTTTGAATGTGTATTGAGTGTGTGTGCGTGTGTTTTCAGCACAGAGATGTGTAGGGGAAGTAAGGGTCAAATAGACGGAAACAGACCAGAAGTAATCCGTAGAAGGTTTCTAGGAAGCGAAGATGGCTAGCGGTGCAAGGGAAGGCGAAGCAGGTATAGAGCCCAGAAGTGCGAGAAGCGGCCGGTGATGATGTGTTGAAGCGGAAGTGCGGTAACAGTACTTGAAGCGAACAGCTGGAGCTTGCTGGCAGAACAGTGCTGTTGAGCGGGGCAATATGCAGAACGGCGGAAGCGCACTAGATGCGTTGTAAAGCAGGTACAGAGGCACATACAATCTAGCTTGATCAGTGTCAAAGGCGTACTGAACTACAGCTGACGGAAAAAACCCCACGGTTAAGAGAGAATAGAGAAGGGGAAGGTTGAAACCATGGGAACTGAGAAATAAACAAACCACAAAAGAGCAGAAAAATAAGATATTAGCGGCGACAACAAAGGAAAAGATTAACGAAAAATAACGCGTACTACAAAAATTGTTGGAATAAGGAGAGAGAGAGAGAAACAGAAAAAAGGCGTGATGGAGAACTGTCAAATGGTACGCGGCTTAACAGTGAGTAAGTAACAGTAAACTGTTGTGACTGTTGTGAATGGTAACTGTAATGAATAGCGTCAGTTGCTAGTAAATGTTAATGTAAGTAATGTTAATGTGTTAATAAAGCAAATTACTACTTATAAGTTTAGCGAGTTTTATTATTTATCAAACCCATATAAATTAAATTAACTAGTGGCAGTCATTAGTTATAGTTAAAGTTTTAGTAAAAGGACAAAAACTTTACAGTATATTAAAACACCATCTCTGTTAATGCAGATTAACGAGTATCGTAATTTGAGATGGAAGTAAAAGAAATATTACGGGATGAACTATTTTTGTGGCTATTGTAATTAATTATTCATGTCCCGCACTATTGTAATTAATAATAGACATTCTTATGTGTTATACTGGCTGTTATATTAAAACGATTGCAAAACAGGCGTTTTTTTGGGCATTATATTTGACCGTAAAATAATAATCCTTGTTGATAAAAAATAATAATTGTTATTTATGTAAAAAGTGTTCTGAAGATTGGTGGCGTCCCACACTCTCATTTCATCCTTTATTTCTTATTGCGTCTTATTCCTGTATCCCAATTTCTCCTTCTGTCCATATCCTTGCATAGTATATTCCCCTTATTGCAATTTTCTTCAATCTGGATGAACCATAATCCTGTACCTCTTAGAACTCGTGAAGATTTAAGAATATTAATTCTGCCTTGTGCACGAGAAAACGAAACCAACAGAGGGCAATCAAGTTTTCCCTTTTGGCCCAAAGGAGAGACGTATATAGCATCGGAAGGCACATCTACCCTTAATAACTCCTTGTTGAATTTCACGATGGTCTCAGGCAACACATCGACGGAAGTACTCTTAATACCCTTAAATATTAAATTATTTCGTCTCTCTGGGATTTCTAATTCCTCCAAACGTGCTTCAACTTTTATATTCAAAGTTTTTAAAGATGATAGCTCCGATTTCAATTGCAAATTCTCCTCCCTCAGTAAACTAATTTCAATCGCCAATAAATCAATATCAGTTTTTCTACTGAGAGGGGCCAGCTTATCCTCTAAACCTTCCACCACTTCATTTCATTTGAGAGAGAAATTCAGGAGATGAAATTTTGGCCATGGTTATGGTTTCTGTTGAAGAAATCTTTTTCACACCAGGTTGCGTATCACCAGGAGAACTTCTAAGCCTTTTTAGGGTAGAAGACGGTGAATCAGACATACATTAAATTAAGGCAATGTACAGTAATTACAAATATTTTTCTACAATTATAAGTAATTTCTTCTATATGTAATTAGTGAAACCAATTGGCAATGAAATCAACAGTAATAAATCGGTTGAAAATGAAATTGATAGGTTGTAATTATTTACGTTTATTTTTACGGCTATACAGACTTATACTTTTAGAGGGGCCTTTGAGACTTAGAACTCTGTGATGCAGTTTAACGGAGCGTGACGCGTGCCGCTTATCGCTGCCAGCTGACAGATAACTTATCGGCTTATGACGTCAAATCTCTCTCCTAGTAGTACGTCAAGCAAACGTAAGCAGACATACCTGAAATGTAGCTCCAATGCGAAATTTCTACAAATTATTTTAATACTTTTCACAAAAACGCCTTGGTAGATTTTCTTAAAAAATCACTCAATTGTTCAAATCACATTAATGTCAGTATTTGCAAATTTTGAACACTGAAAAACGTCTACAACCATACAAACTCAAAAAAAAAGTGAGGACAAGAAGTACTCAGTATCACAGTTCACGAGCAAACTCTGCTTACAGGTGTATCAATATTAATCAATGCAAATAATCGATATGGTAATCGACAGGAGTTATCGATATTACAACTGCCTTCTTTATTAAGATTTTAAGTTCAAAGTTCAATTAACTTTAACTTCATGATAACAAAAAATAATAATTAAAGTTAAAAAAGCAGTTAGCTACATGTCCAGACTTTTTGGAGCATGTGCAGGCAAATTAACTATAAAATGAAAACGGGAATAATATGAGTCTTCCTATGAGACTGCAACGACGTGTTGATACAGGTTTGTATAGTTGGTAAACAGAAATAATAAGAGATATGCTAATTAGTTAAGGCTGCGACAAGTTGCGTCATAATAAGTTCTTATTTCATTTAATTTTTCAAAATATTAATAAATGCAGCGCACATGTGTTAGAGTATAATAATAATTGTATATTTCTTATAGATTGAATCGGTATTAATCAATACATATAGTCGATATTGCTTCTGCCTGCTGTATTAAGGACTCATACAATTGGCTGGTGGTTGCGCATGCACAGATGATTATTTTAGCAGTGTAAATCATTTTCTTATTTATAAAACAGCTGTTGGCAATATATAAATTAACAGATATAACAAAAGCTGTGGAAGGGGCTTGTTACAGAGACTTGTCCAGAGAGGTAATCATTTAGAAAAAGGATGCAATTCTATTGGCTAGTTAGAATGTGACGTAATGTGATGTGGTGGGGGGATAATGCTAGAAGCTAGCTAGTATGGCAGTCCAAGTGTTAGTTCGCGTTTAGTTTTCAATGAGTATAGGTCGCGTCATTAGCAACGGAAGCTGACCAGGTGGAGGGGGTAAGTAAAGAATTTTTTATTACATAAATTGAGGTTAGCCATTATTATTTAAGTTAAATATTTTTTGTGATGGTGGGGGTAATTTAAATTTTAAAAACATTTTTTGGTGAGGGGGTTAGATTTAATAAAAATAATTCCAAGTTAAAACAAGAGAACAGCTAGAGAAGCGTGACTACCACTGTGGCCAACTGATAAAGATGACTTAACATCCAACATGAAGGTCGTAGGATCGAATCCCATGTAAGAAATAAAAAAGTACCCCTTCCATCGGTGGGCGATGGGATGGAGGTTAAAATAGAAGAGATCGTTCATAACTAGAGTTAGCGAGATTACCACTGTGGCCGACTGGTGAAGATGACGTGTCTACCAGTACGAAGGTTGTAGGATCGAATCCCAGATAAGAAATTTAAAAAATCACCCTCCTGTCTATCAATGGGCGAGAGGGGTGGAGGAATGTTTCATTAGCTAGTACCATCTTGTGGTCATCAGCTGGTATGAGGTCTGCCATCTAGTAATTTAAACTAAACCTTAATAGAACAAAAAAATTGAAGCAGTGAGGCTACCACTGTGGCTAAGCCGTTATGATAACGTGACACCCAGCACGAAGGTTGCAGAAATTAATGCCATGTTAGAAAAAAAAATATATAAAAAATACCCCTGTTCGATCCTCGAAAGTATGTTCGCCTAATGTTTAGTCATCTTTTCTTAGTCTGATAAAGTTTATTGTTTGAATTATATTTCTATCATTAAGTTACTTATATGTCTTGTCTAATTTTTGTTGTCTATTTTAAACTACTATTTAGTTGTCATTAGTCTATATATATATATGTTATGTCCTTAGTCTAGGGAAACTTTACTAGTTTTTTTTATTTTTTAATTTTATTGTACCTAAATCAAATTTCAGTCTGTGAGTGTCAAACCCCATTTGTCCGCCGTAGCCCACTTCACCTGAAGTCCCATTAACCTCCCATTAACAAAGTACTTTGCCCCCTTTCTCCAGCCCCTGATAAAGCCCAGTCCCCTTAGTCAGTCAGTCGGTAGTTCCCCATTGCCATTCCCTTAGTCAGTCAAAATTCGTAATGTTTCGGTATCAAGTCACTGTGCAACTCTTATATGAGCCAACTTCCAGACAGAAGAGCCAAGCTTCACTATTCTTTATCAGTATCAGCTTTGACTATACTAGCACTTACAACGTCAAGATTGCGCCCTTGCGGTTTGTCAGGTACAAGAGTTGTCTCGCCCTTACACATCAGGAGCACCAGCAGTCCAGTCAGCAAGCTGCTCCTGCCCCCAACTCAGTGGGTGGAACTCTGGCGAGTCACTACGGGGGAGGATGTTCGATCCTCGAAGGATGTTAGGCCCCTTGCTTAAAATTTGTCTGTTGGCGCTAACAGCGCATCATTTCGCAGTTGGCAAAACTTCGGTTGAGGAAGGAGAGGGGACCGCAGAGAGTGTGGAAAGCTCTGTTGCCAGTTGCCCTTGGGTGTCTCAAGAGAGTAGGGGGTTAATGTCTAATTTTGTCTGTGTGTCCGCCATTGTCAGGTTTTTAGCGTCGGTCTAGCTGGAACAGTTTTCGCCAGGGACTTGACAACCCCTTAGCCTCCCGGTTGAACGATGTACTTTCGTTTTCTTTTGATGTCTCGTGAGAGTTACAATAAGTCTAATTTTAAAGTCAGAAAACCTATAAGTCTAACTAGTTTTATGTATTTGGGTCATGATCCGTTTTGTGAGTTCAAAATTGTAAAATAAAATTTTATTGTATTTGTCTAAATCGGTTAAGGTATTCTGAGTGTCGGTGACGACCCCCACTCTTTCCTTTTTTTATTTTGTTATTTTATTTTATTTGTCCCATTCCAAAGCTTTTTTGAGGAAGGAGAGGGGACCCTTCTTATCAGTGGTAGCGTGGAGGGGGAGGTTAAAATAGAATAGAAATAAAATAGAACGTTCATAACTATAGCTAGTTATTAAATTTAACAAAATTTGTAAATGAAATGTGTCTCGCGTGAACTTTCCTGTTGCACCAATGATCCGGTTTTGAATTTTAAACCCCTAATTAAAGCCAAATTTTATGCATTTATTTTACGTATACACTATGAAGCTGTTTTCCGCCCACTAATGTTAAATACCAAGTTAGATTATATTATATGTAAATTACAATATTTTTATTGTAATGATACCTTATCAACTAAAATATCATCTAACCACGCTAATCTCCTTAAAGCACATTGAATAAATATAGGTTTAAACATCCTTATTTTACTACACATTTTCAGTATCTTTTCTAAATTAGAAATTGTTGCATAATTTGGAAATTTATCACTGAATTCTAAAAAAATAAGTTTTTCTGATTACCAATTTATTTATAAAAATAAAATCGTTCTTGCGCAATAAACATACTCGTATTACTCGTAAAACTGTTTGGTCCTTGCCACTAAAGTACTCACTTGACATTGAGACGTCATTATTAATATTAATAATAATAGTCTTTATTAGATATAAGACTGCTCCTGGTCAACGACCATCAAGGCAGTCGGTCATCTCATGCATTGCATAGATTAAATAAATAGCTTTGATATATTGCTGATAAGATACTAAAACAATACAATAATATAGAGATAAACAATATAAATGGAAATTAATGCAAAACGAATAAATAAAACTCCAAATCAGTTCTATTAAACTTATTTAATAAACTATTTAAAGGCGAAAAATAAGGCATTTGTCGAGAGGATGACCTCCGAAAAGGAAAGAAAAATCATATCCCGGTTTTTGATCTTTGAACATTTAACATCATACATACATAAAATAGCTAAATAAAATAGCCCAGGAGGATCGGGATTTCATGCAGGCAAAAGGCAAGTAATCCTCGACAACTTCAACCGCTGGGCCCAGCAGCGAAAAGTCCCAGGTAGGAAGGGGAATCTCCAAAACAGTGGCAGCCGGCAAAGAAGACTAAGGCCAAGGCTGGGGAGCAATCCTACAGCGAGGCCTTCTCCTTTGTCAAAGTTGCCATTGTGCAGGAGGGCATCCAGAGACTCAGCTGGCGCCGGAAAGGCCATCCAGTATGCCGTGCTGAGTGAATATGATAAAATACCGAAAGGCACCATGCTGGTGCGACTGGTCAAATTTATGTACAAGCCCGGTTTTATAATGGTCACCTGCTCGGACCAGTTAGTGCAGAGTGGCTTAGGGACATTGTCCCAAAGCTTAGACCGTGGGAGGGGTCTAAGCTACTACCACTTCTCGGAGTTGACATACCAAGGCCTGAAACCGCGACCGTATTCATCCCCGATGAATTGGGAAATAAACTAGAAGCCGAAGTGGTGCTCAATAGCTTGGAGGTGGGCAACGAAAAGTTGCTCACGGGCAACTGGAGAGTGTGGGGCTGTGAGCCTGTGGAGGGCGGCCGGGTTTGGACGTTTTTCATGGACAGGTCCTCACTCGAAGAGCTGAGGAGGCTTAATATGTCCCCCTTTTTTGGCTGGAGACATGTAAGGTTTAGAGCAGTCTATTAAGATCAAAGGCCCGGAAGAGGCAAAGACATCAGAGGATGAGGAAGGGTTGATGTCGGAAGCCACTGGCCCCGTTGTGCCAAAGGGACGGAGTGGCTTGGAGGGAGAAATGGAGACCCTCCAAACAGCTCTGTCAGAATTGCTCATTAGTAAGGGTAATTAGAGGATGGTGTGGGGAGAAGGAGCCTTCCATGGGCGGCCTCCCGGGTGGATGCGGAGTCTTGCCCCAGAGGCACCTATCTATCTTTGATTTTGCTCTCTTAAACAATCAGTTCTATTTAACTTATTTAATAACAATTTAAAATAAAAACAGTAAATATTAGAAAAAGTGTTCGTGACAAAACTGTAAATATTGGAAAAAGTGATTGTGAATTAAAAAAAAAAGATTTTTTTCCTTTCATTTTCTCTCTTTATTTTTAACGGTGAGTGAGTATGTCTGCAGATAGTGGGGGCCAAGGGCCTCCAGAAAATCAGAAGATAGCTACAGGTAAGTCAGAAATTATGAATTGTAATTCATAACAGAAAATTCAAACTCCCAACTAACAACTAACAATACGCTGACTGACATTAATAACATTAACCAACACGTTGAAATAGAAGAGGATTCTCTAACACCAAAAATTAACCCAAATAAACGACCAGCTGATTCTAATAATAATGGTTCAAGGAAAGTGCATATTTATGAAAATAAATTTTCGTTAAACCAAAATAATACAACAATAAAGAACGATTATATGAACAAAGCCTTAAATAATAGATATAAAATGAACGACAAAGGGCCTTATGTAGTGAACCTAGAAGACAACCGCGGAAATCTGGGGAAAGTGCATAGAATGGCACTAGGAAAGTGGCTATTGAAATCGACCCTTCGCCTAGAGACAATATTATTGTAACGAAGTTGACCTCAGGAGAGAAGAAAGGCCTAGACTGTCCTGGGA
Organism: Rhodnius prolixus; assembly: GCF_049639745.1. Lineage (NCBI taxonomy): Eukaryota > Metazoa > Arthropoda > Insecta > Hemiptera > Reduviidae > Rhodnius > Rhodnius prolixus. The sequence continues at coordinate 993,985 of NW_027411597.1, forward strand.
GGTGGCTGACCAAAGTCAATAACGGTCCACCACTGTGTAAACAAAAGGCCGGGTTTTACCTGACCCGGAGAAGAAAGGGCTAGGTTGTTCGAGGAGTTTAGTGACCGTAGCCTATAACGGTCCACCACTGTGTAAAAGTAAGCTAAGGGAGAGGCCCCATTAGGGGTGGAGGCAATATGTGTTTTCCCACCAGTGAGTGGCAGGTGGGAGTGAGACAGACGGAATTAAAGTGGGGCAGTCCCAGTTGGAGTGGGGGAGTTGCAGTTGAAGTGTGGCAGACAGAGTTGCAGTCAGTCACGGTTGGAGTCTCAGTTGGAGAGAGTTAGTTTGGAGAGACGGTTTGGAAGTGACAGTTCGAGAGAGAGTCATGTTGCGGAGTGCTTCAAAGTTAGCCAGTTAGGCGTTTAGTCAGTTAGTGAGTAGAGTTTCGTTAAAGCGGTTGAGCCTAGCGCAATTCGGTGCAGTGCGGACCAGTGGTCAATCGTGGAACAGTTTTGTGGTGTTACGTAGTGAGTAAGTAGCAGTAAACTGTTGTGACTGCTGTAATTACTACTACTACTGGCGCTACAGCCCATTACTGAGCCTTGGCCTCCTCAATCCGCTTCCGCCAGTCACTCCTATCCATTGCAGCAACCTTCCAATTCCTCACTCCAAGCAGGTCTCTGGCATCCACGCTTACCCCATCATTCCAACTCAATTTAGGCCTGCCCACTCTTCTGATCCTATATACTTCTTCTTGCAGAAGCCGTTTGGGTGTTTTCAAATCAGACATCCTTGCCACATGGCCTGCCCATCTGAGCCTGCCAAGCCTAATTATCTTTTCGATGTCTGCTTCCTGGAATAGATGCTGCAATTCCCGATTCTTCCTTCTTCTCCAAATCGCGCCCTCTTTAATAAGGCCAAAAATTCGTCGAAGAACTTTTCTCTCGAAAACTTGCAGCATCCCCTATCTTTTTTTGAAATCACCCAATCTTCGGAGCCATATGTTAACACAGGACGAATCAGGGTCTTATAGAGAAGCACTTTTGTATTTTTTGGTATTAAGTTGCTTCTCATATGCTTATTCAATCCATAATAGCATCTATTGGCCAACATTCTCCTTCTTTTTATTTCTAGGGATACATCGTTATCCCTAGAGATTAAGGTTCCGTGGTATATGAATGAATCAACTTGTTCAATCATATAATTGCCAAGTGTTACGTGCGCGGGATGATCTGCAGGTCCTTCGGCTCTTAAAAATTTGGTCTTGGCAGCATTTATTTGTAGTCCCACTTTTCCAATCACTCTATCCAGATTAAGGAAGGCCCTTTCCATATCTTGGAAGGATCTTCCAATTATGTCCACGTCAACTGCGTAGGCTAAAACCTGGACAGACTTGTGGAATATACTGCCGGATAGCGGGATTTCTGCCTCACGCATTACATATTCCAAAATAAGATTAAACAGTAGGCAGGATAGAGCATCTCCTTGCCTTAGACCTTTAGTGCTGTTAAATTCCGATGAAAGACACCCTTTAATACGCACTGCGCACACAGTGTCTTTCATTGTCATCTTACTCGTAATTAAGCGAACTAGTTTTGGGGGTATATTTAATTGTAGCAGGGCGTGGGACAGTTCTTCTCGTTGGACACTGTCATAAGCTGACTTGAAATCTATGAAGAGATGATGGGTTTGGAGACCATATTCTCTTCCTTTTTCTAGTATCAGTCTTGGTGAGAACATTTGGTCTGATGTTGATTTATCTTTTCTAAATCCACATTGGTATCTGCCTATCTCTCTCTCAGCGTAAGGAAGCAATCTTGAATACAAAACATTGGAGAATACCTTATATGCACAATTAAGGAGTTGTTGGGGCGCGGAGCGGCATCACTAGCGTTCACCCCCACCCTATGAAGAAGCACCCGGGTACTAGGGGTAGACGTATTCTAGACTAAGGTGTGTAAGCAGGGTGTTAGACGTAACTTGGTGTTAAACGTAATCCTTTCTCTTTAAACGAAAATTTAAACGAACCATTCATTTTTAATAATTTAGACTATTATTCAGTGTTTAAACGAACTATTGAATTCTTTTATTGTTAATGCCTAAACTTATATTTGTTACTTAAACGAACTCTTTCTCTACTTTTATATTTTATGTATCCTTATTTCATAAACAACAAATTTTTTGTGTTATCATGTAAATATACCGTTTGTATTCGACACCATTGTGTCCATGCTATCTTTCTATCAACATAGAAGATTTTGGTGACCCCGACGTGATTTCTGTTCACATAAACGACCATCAAGACATATACCATTATACTGGAAACGGCTCAGAAAAGAAGAGCTTTTTCAATTAACTACGTCAGAGAACTAGACATACAGAAGGTATTTGTTACCATATGGTCTGTTCCTTTCTATACTGCACACTTCCTTGCATTTTCCCGCTCTAACTGATAATCCTTACATTTTCCCGCTCTAACTGATTATCTTTTCGTTTTGGCGGCATTTAATACTTTATTTTTTAAACTTTAGAAGTAACATTAGAAGTTTTATTTGTTATATTTCTTTGAATAACACCGCATCTATAAAAAAAATATATATTTTTTATTCTTTGAATTTAACTTTCATAGGAATTCAAATACGTTTTTAGATTCTTTTCTATTTCGTTTATTTTGTTAATTTTAATAATAATTTTGCATGTAAATATTTTTAATTTAGCATTTCATTTTAGATATATTTTTTTTCTACCTTGTTTATTGTATTTTTAGGTGTTGTGACATATTTGTCAGTTATTTCTAGTTCTTTGTTTATATAGCCTATATTCGTTTAAGATGACCAAGTCAGGAGATGATTCGAACTCGAAAGAGTCGGCAACTTCAGGCGATGTAAGCGCTGAGTTAAGCATCTTAATCCGCAAAAGAGGATATATTAAAGCGAGATTAACAAGGTTAAACACATTTATTGATAATTTTGATCCGAAATGTCAGTCACCTTCAGCACTAATCATACGGTTAAGTAAAATAGAAGACTGCTGGAAACAATTCGACAATGTACAAACAGAGATCCAACTTCTCACTGAGGGTGACGAAAGAGAAGAAGAAGAAAGGGTAATTTTTGAAGAAAGGTTGTTCGATATACAATCTAAGTTTGAGGATTTAATAGCTGCCAATCAGCGACAATCCCAACCTCCTCCGGAGCTATCTGCTGAAGGGGTAGACAGGGTAAAGGGTGATGATCATCCCCAACTACCTAAAATTTCTCTACCGAGATTTACAGGAAGATTAGAGGAATGGATAGACTTTTACCATATCTATATTGATCTCATTCATGAGTCTTCAAGACTGTCTAATCTTAAGAAGTTTTATTATCTTAGATCGTGTCTAGAAGGTGAGGCATTAAACGTTATTAAGGAAATAAAGGTGACGAATGATAATTATGAAGCCGCTTGGTCTCTTTTAAAGGGAAGGTATCACAATAAACGGATCTTTGTCAAAACCCTTATTCAGGCGATCTTAGACATTAAATGTCCAGATAAAGGGTCCGCTGCAAACTTGAGACATATATACAATATTATTACTAATAAACTTGCTGCTTTAAAAAATTTAGGACAGCCCGTAGACGAATGGGGAACTCTATTAGAAACTATAATCGTGAATAAGCTTGACTCAGAAACTAAACAAGAATGGGAGGTTTGCGTGGTTAAGAAAGAAAATCATATGGCATCTGAAGACTGCGATTTTGATATTTCAGAAGTACCGCTGCCCACTTTACAAACATTCATCAACTTCCTCAATGAACAATGTAGACTTCTTGAAGCTAAAGAAGCTAAGGGTAGTCAATCCAAGCAGAAGGACTTTAAGCATGCACGGTTCACCTCTACACATACAGGGACAACTGTCCAAACGAGTAACAACAGAAATTGTCAAATGTGTAATGAACATCACACATTGTCCTTTTGTAAGGCTTTTGAAGCGCTGCCTATTAAACAACGCCATTCAAAGGCGCGGCAACTAAATCTGTGTTTGAATTGTTTAAGACAAGGACATAAGACGATACAATGCAAGAGTCCCTTCACTTGCAAAAAGTGCAATAAAAGGCATCATACACTTCTTCATTTCGAAATACAGACATCAGATTCAGTCAGTGAATCATCGAGCAAGCCTCAGCCTGATCCAGTGGTGGCACATTCGACTAGCAACCAAGAGACAATATTGGCCACAGCTATGATAGATATCATGGATTCCCAAGGAGAATTTCATACTTGTCGTGCGTTACTTGACAGCGGAAGCCAGTCAAGCTTTATGAGACAATCTCTTGCTGCGATGTTAGGCCTACATCAAACTCGAACTCCTACTTCCATTTGTGGAATTAATAGAAAATCAATCTCTGCGATGTATACAGTAACCACAACCATTAAATCGAAGGTTGCTATCTTCGAAGAGGAGTTAGAATTTTTGTTACTCAACAAAATAACCAATGATCTACCTGTAAGATCTCTTCAAATGGTTACAGAGATTCCGTCAAGTTTATCACTCGCAGATGATAAGTACTTTCAGTCTAGAAGCGTTGATGTGCTACTCGGAGCTGATATATTTTTCAACCTCTTATTAGAAGGGAGGATCAGAAGTGGGAGCAGCATGCCTGTGCTGCAGAACACCGTCTTTGGATGGATAGTGAGTGGTAGAACTCCAATTAATGACAACGGAATCACAAGTTTAAGACCTCTAATTTAGTGACCGAAGCAAACATTGATGAGCTAGACAAACTTATTACATCTTTTTGGAGAGTAGAAGATATTAAACCAGAAACTCAATCAAAGTACGAACGTAACGAATGCGAACAACATTATCTCTCCAACACTAAACGTAATGAAGAGGGACAATTTGTTGTGTCTTTACCATTTTCTCAAGATCCGACTCAAGCATTGGGTTCTTCTCGAAACCAAGCTACTAAACGATTCCTAATGCTGGAGCGAAGATTGAACAACAGTCAGACGTTAAGGTCAGCGTATGAAGACTTCCTAAATGAATATTTGGAGAACGATGAAATGGAGTTAGTACCAGAAAACGCTGAACCTGAACACAATTATTATCTGCCACATCACACCGTCATTAAAGAATCAAGCTCGACAACGCGTCTTCGAGTAGTTTTTGACGCGTCAGCAAAAACTTCGTCAAACAATGCTCTGAATGATATCTTAATGATTGGTCCTACCATTCAGCGTGATCTACTAACAATTTTGTTGTCATTCCGAATACATACTTACGTTTTTACTGCGGACATTAAACAAATGTACCGAAGAGTACTAATTCACGATACCCATCGAGACTTTCAAAGAATCCTCTGGAGGAACAGTAGTATAAATTTGGGCATACTAGGACGTTTTTCTGCGTCGGGATCGACGACCGCGCAACGCGTCATCATGACGTCACAAGCCACACCCCTCATCCTAATTTTGTGGTCCAGATGGACGAGGGGTTAGGGGTGTGACGTCATAATGACGTCACAATACGTCAAAATGACGCAAATTAATAGAGGTATTTTCCTCCTACGTCACAAGGAACGCAAGTCCTACGTCACAAGGTATACCCCCTCCCCCTTTATGAGTGCTAGAGTGTGTGTGTGTGTGTGTGTGTGTGAGAGAGAGAGAGAGAGAGAGACATAATATATAATAAAAATGCATGCACGAGGCGCGCATGCGTCCTTATCCCAAATTTTTTTTTTTAAACAAGGATCATACCACACAAACTGATCTTTTTGTGTACATTATTATTGATACACCTTGACCTTGAGCCTGCTAAATCAAGGACATATCCTGTGTACATCCACATCTCTCTCATTAAAGGTGAGCACATCCTATGTACTGTTGTAAAATATGTAATTATGATTAAATAATAATAATAATGTGTTATCTGGAGTAAGGTTGGGGAATAACGGCTTCACTGACAGGAAATGCGTCAACGTATTGTTCTTCATAAGACAAGAATAATGTGATTTAATACTTACCACCACATCAATTATACCAAAAAAAAAGCAGTTTATGTTAGTTTATACAAATGAAATAATACTTAATTTAAACTTTAACTTTGAGGGGGGGGGGAAACAGCATGCACGCGTGTTCCCGTAAGATTATGGTGTTGTTGTTGTTGTTGTTGTCTACATCGTTAAATAATACTAACAGACTGCACACATGCACTATTAAAGAAATAGAGCCACTGTCGCCAGCATACGTAACATCGACAAGGTAACGAAAACAAGAACGAGGAAGAATTAGATGTTAAAAGAAGGAAAACAGATTATTTGGAAAAGAAGGCAGCATTAAAGGAAGAATATTCTTCTAGAGAAAGAAGAAAAGATAAACCAGTTAAGGGAAAGATTAGAAGACTATTTTTACACCCATTGGAAGAATTTACATCCGAATGTGGAGTATAAGGTGTGTGCATTTACCGTTAATAATAAAGGTAAATATACGTATGTGGGGGGGGGGGGTATTGGTCGAAAAAGATGGAAATAAAGAGGTTTATTACTTAAAAGGCTGGCATGTTTATTAATGTATACAACAATAAAGAAGAACTTATTAAAGAGGGATACGTTATTATTCCGTACAACGGAATGGATTTAATTAGTCTACCTACCGAAGAAACGTTTGTGACAAATGGTCTTACAACGTATCATGGGCACACCTTCTCCAAGATAGAAAAAGTAAACTTTTACACAGATGTATGGAGAAATATGGAGAATATTTCTTTTACACAAGAAGACGTGAATCAAATTAAGAACATTAACATTAATAAAGAACATATTAACTTTCACGATTGTAGCCGTTTAGAAGAAATCACCGAAGGGACAGAATTGATAATTTCTGGTATTAAGTTGTATACAGGAAGAATCGACGATATATATTACAGTTCGAAAATATAAATAGGTTCTACTGCTCGAATTACTGGCTGGAAAGGGAATTGGCGGATGTGGATTTAAGATACAGAATAAAAATTAAAGTAGATACCTTTAAACATACGCCCAGTAGGAATAAGGAAATAGTGGTATTTTGCGTGTAACATTAGAGAGAGAAAACATGTAAAATAATATTATAATAAAAGATGTTGTAAAACGGATATTACAATAAAGTTTTGTAGTTAAATGTAGAATAGAATAGAATAGAATAGAAAAAATTCTGTATTTCGTTTTGTCACAATACGGGGGTTCTGTGCTAATATATAATATATAAACTAAAATAAATTTGCTAAAGACATAATAACTAAAATAACAGTTCCAAATCCAGTTAGAGAGAAAAATAATAATAATAACAATACAAATAAATAGAAAATAAAAATAATAACAATACAAATATAATAATAATAAGAAATAACCAAATAGTGCTCTCTACATATGTATAGTTTCTTAATTTTATTCCAAATGTATAGTTTTCAGAGCTACTATTCATTTAGAATAAACGATCTTATTTTTAGGGCCTCAATAATAAAATAGTACAATTTATTCAGATGGTCAAGAGACTCAATTATTAGCCATTTTTGGTCTAAATTAATTTCATTTTTATTGTGTAGTGCTTGAGGTAATTAATGTTTCCTGATAGAATCATAAATTGGACACTGGATCAAGACATGTTCCATACTTTCTGGTTTAAGCAGGTTACACAATGAACAGACGGAGTCAGTATTTATTGCATGAAATCCACCTTTTCTAAACCATATTTTAATAAGCTTATTGCTGGACACTCTTACTCGTAATTTATCAATTGCGCAATTATATTTTAGATACTCCTCTGACATCCCCAAGCCACTTATATCTCTATAAATATAAATGTAACTAGAATTGACCGCTCGCTGAACATCCAAACTAAGTACATGGTTGGTCCATTTTTCCAATATGTTTGGTATTGCCCTTTTGACATAATCTAAATCATTACAATAAAATAAATCGTATTCACCTAGAATACAAAACCATTGACGCAGCTGGGTGAACCAATTTCTAGTGCAGTGTTTTTTTATCTAAGCTGACAAATTTCCTTAATGCGTTGAAACAAAGTTTAGGCATCCGGTTTAGGCAATCGCTTCTCGGCCTTTTGGCTAAGATCAAAGTGTAGTATCTGTAGTTAAATGTATATGTATTAATAAATCTGCATTTACTACACTAATTTGCGTTATTTGTAATAGATCCCTACTCTCCTTATTCCTTTGGATATGGCATTAAAAGAATTTGTTTTAGATAAATTAGTACATGTGCTATTTGGTTAAGATGATAAATATTTGTTAAAATATTGGAAGGACTTCGGGTACACGCGTCAATCTTCGGAATTCAATTGGTGGAGAGGGGGTCGATGAAACTGTTTCGTGGATGGCATAGCAATCTAAAATCTTTCCTATATGATGAGCAAACCATACAAACCGCGCGTGTATGTTGGGTGATTCACACAAACTTGACACACTAATTGAGGGTGTTATCAAGTGTATTGGACATTAAAAAAATTATTAACGCATAAGGAAAAACAACACACTCGTTAATTATATAAACACTTACATAATGCCAAAAAATATTTAGAAATAGATATCTTACAACTGTCAATCATACATAGAAAAAAAAGAGTGTAGAATAATTATTATAAGTTTAATTTGATGATAACTATTACCGTGGTCTGTTAGAAGGTGCAATGAGTCATCCTGCGACATACTGAAGGCTAACTCTATTGCAATAAGATCTATGACGCCGTAGGAAATGATATCTTTCTCGCGCGCTTTTTTTTTCTTTTTATTAATTTTCCTTAAGTTTGTAATTGGTTGTGTTACCTTCATGCCTCCCATATCTCTCCCCCTCTCTCTCTCGAGCGCAGTATATAAAATCGGTGAATAGTTGTGAGGGTTTATCCAGTAGCTCTTATGTATTACTACATGCAGTACATCATTTGATTTTTTCATCATTTAAGAACCAGGTAATTAAGTTTGACATTTTTTTATTTTTGCTTTTTAACTTTTTTTTTTTTTCAAAAACAAAAAACATTTTTTCTAGAATGAGCGATGAACTGTTAAAAAAATTGCAACATCCTTCAACAAGCCACAACCGAACTTATAAAAAGGTATCAGAATTAGAGGTTGATAGACCTTATTTGATCTTCTCTTTTGCTAGAGTGGAGAAAACCAAATTTGGTCCTGCGATTGTGGTCCAGATACGGGATATTGATGATACAACGTCTTGGATTTTTTTACCGAGGCGTTATACATCCTCTATCACAGATCAGGATATACAACATTATATGGGTATTTAAAATGTATTTTTTATTTATTTTTACTTTTTTCTTACCTATGTAGTTAAAATAATTTTTCTTTTAAGATGGTGATTTGTCCCTTATCTATAAGGGGATAAGCAAGACAAGCAAGTGTTACATGATAGCATTCGAAGCATCCAAACAACAACAACAACAACAACAACAACAACAACAACAGGAGGAGGAACCGGCGAAGAAGAAGCAGAAGAAGAAGAAGGCGACCAAAGATTAGTTTTATTTTGTAAGTTCATTATGTCTAATCCGGCCTGCGTTAAATGTGGGAAAAGTTTCTCCAGACCGTACGATTTAAAGAGACATGTTGCGACATGTTCGCCAAAGAAATGCCCCAAATGTGGTAGTATATTCCACACTTTGCTCACCTTAAAGTCACATGTTTTGACATGTGCACCCAGGAAATGTCCAAACTGTGCTAGTATATTACCCAATTTGGTGTCATTATTAAATCATGTCTCTTCAGATTGTACTGCATGTGACGATGATACAACAACAACACCCCCAGTTAGGACTAGAGGAGGGAATGTACAAAATCAAAAGAAATATCGTCTATTATCCGTTCCTTTACAGGATGGTGTGGTGATTACCGCTTTAAATAGATCGGCTCAGAATATATGCATTAAAAATACTAATAATATAAAAGACCCTGTGCTATTTTTACAAGATAAACACGGGGTACTATTAAAGTATTTACTTAAAGCCAGAGAAGATCTATTGACCTTTAAATCATCCATCTTCCTAGAATGTGTTTATAGTCGATATAGGAATTCTGATCTTGAACAATATACGGATGGAAATTTTAAAACCTCGATAGAGATTATCGACGCTAGCACCAACCTAATTCACTACCTTCAAAGAAGTTTTGCAAAACTTTTGCGGGAACTACAGGAATTTGAAACTAGTGGATCAGGTTGGAAATTACATTCCGTAGATTCCCTTGTCCTCCGATTGACTAAATATCGCCCTTTAGGTGGAAGAGCGTACATACCAAAGGAAATAGCCAATAAAAAAGCAATTGTCAATATATGCAATACTGACGATTACTGCTTTAAATACGCCATTCTATCTCGTCAACTGGAGAAACCCCACCGTATAACCATGTATAGAAAACTTAAACACTATTACAATTTCGACAATATTTCCTTTCCCACACCTTTAAAGGATATACTTAGGTTTGAGAAAGATAATAATGTATCGGTTAATGTTTATTCTCTAACCGAGAAGGAGAAGCAGGTTTTTCCTCTGATGGTTAGTTCGAATTTAGCGGCTGTAGAACACTTTGACCTTTTATTTCTTCGTGATTTAAATACCTCTCATTATTGCCTAATAAAAAATCTCTCACGGCTTATATCTCCCCAACTTAGTGACCATCATGGTGGTGTTGTTATGTGTAAACGATGCTTCAAATCATTCACTCGTGATTATAGAACAGTGGATGGGAAAACAGCCGAGGAACGATTAGCCGCCCATCAACTTTTCTGTAATCAACACAAACCATGTCACATTCGCATGCCCACGGAAAATACACAATTACACTTTACAAACTATCACCATAAACAACACATACCCATAGTTATCTATGCAGACTTTGAGTGTCTACTTTTACCCGTACACAGCGCACCCGGATGTTCATCCACATCATGGTCCAGACAAACACATAAACACCAGGTTTGCAGTGTGGGGGCTAAGGTGGTCTCTACGCTAGCCAGCTATCAAAAAGACATTTTCCTATATACGGGCGATGATGCGGTCCAGCAATTTATGGAATATTTACATTCCGTTGTTAAAGATGTGGAAGCCCTATATAAGGTGATCATTCCAATGAACGCACTATCCCACCAACAACAGGAGGATTTTGCTAATGCCACACATTGTGGCATTTGTGAACAGGCGTTCAACGGGTTAGAGAAGAGAGTTCACCATCATGATCACCTTACGGGTGACTTCATCTGCGTGGCCCATAATAGCTGCAATCTCAAAGTACAATTGCCGAATTTTATTCCAGTCTACATGCATAACCTTAGCGGATATGATGCTCATCCGATTATATTGTCTTTAGGCGTTGATCCGGGAGATGTGTGGGTAATACCAAATTCCGAAGAGAAGTATATAAGTTTTTCGAAAAAGTTTTCCGATTGCCCATCCATATGGCTTCGCTTTTTGGATACATATCGGTTTCTACCGGATACTTTGGAACATCTTATAAATAACTTGACGGAATACCCACAAATGGAGAAACAATTTCCCGACAATGACCAGAGACGGTTACTACTTAGAAAGGGCGTTTTTCCATACGCCTATATGACTGGTATGGAGAGAATGGATGAACGAGCCTTACCAGCTAAACGCTATTTCTATAATGATTTAACCGATGAGCCCATATCCGATAGTGATTACCAGCACGCACAAAAGGTTTGGTCCTCATTCCACATGAACACACTTCGGGAGTACACAGAATTGTATCTGACAACTGACATAGTTCTCTTAAGCGACATATTTGAACAATTTCGACAGGTTTGTGAGTCTATCTACTACATTGATCCTAGTTGGTATTTTACAACACCTGGCCTGGCATTTGATGCATGTTTAAAGTGTACAAAAGTTAAATTGGATCTTCTAACGGATTATGACAAACTGCTCATGATCGAATCGGGGATTAGAGGCGGCATCACTTCTTGTGTAACAAGACATGCTAAAGCCAATAACCCCTACTTACCCGACTACGACGCTACCCAACCAACCAACTATATTCTTTACATAGATGTTAACAATCTTTACGGGTTTTCAATGATGGAACATCTCCCGATTGGTGGGTTTGAGTGGGTCGAAGGAGAACAGACCATCGACATAACCACCATTCCTGATGACAGCGATATTGGGTTTATTCTAGAGGTTGATCTACACATACCTACACACTTACATGACTATTTCGCTCAGTTTCCACCACTACCACATCATCACAATAAAAAACTCTATACCACACTAGACGATAAACACCATTATGTGATCCACTATAGAAATTTAAAACAGGCTCTATCCATGGGGGTTGTACTTAAACAAGTGCATAGAATATTAAAATTTAATCAATCCCCCTGGCTTAAACCCTACATTGAACTCAACACCAGCCTTAGAAAGGCGGCTAGAAATGATTTTGAAAAGGATTTCTATAAGTTGATGAACAATTCTGTTTTTGGTAAATGTATTGAAAACAAGAGGAAGCGTTTATCTATTAAGATTGTCACGTCTGAACAAGCGTTGCTCAAGCTGTCAAAAAGAGCAAACTTTAAGGATCGAACAATCTTTAATGAAAACGTTATTGCTGTTCATCTGCACAAAGAGTCCATTTACTTTGATCGGCCCATTTACGTTGGATTTTCCATTTTAGAACTTTCCAAACATTACATGTATCATTTCCATTACCAGGTCATGTTAAAATACTATACTCCTAAAGCATTAACCCTCCTCTATTCCGACACAGACTCATATCTTTATAAAATTGAAACCGACGATGTCTATGAGGATCTAATAGTATTAAAAGCACACTTTGACACTTCCAACTACCCGCCTACACACAAATGTTTCTCAAATCATAATAAGAAGGTGTTGGGCAAATTTTCCGATGAGACTGGTGGTGATCCCATTGAAGAGGTGGTTGCATTAAGGCCGAAAATGTATAGCCTTAGAATATTTAAACGAGGAATTATAAAGAAGGTGAAAGGTATCAAACAGAGTGCCGTTAATAAGATCACATTTTCTGACTATTTAAATATCTTACATAATAGAGATTGTGTTCTATATTCCTCGTTTAAAACTATACTATCTAAAAAACATCAACTATTCACCTTTGATTGCAATAAAATGAGTTTATCCTCGCTTGATGATAAACGTTTTATTTTAGGCGATGGCATAAACACGCTTCCGTTTGGTCACTATCGGCTAGACACATAACAACAACAACATGCACACTTTAGCCAATCTATGTTTACGCTTTACATGTGATGATGAGAGGTATTTCCAACCAATTTCACTGTTAGATATAAGTATGATTGAAATATGTAAGTCTGTAAATAGAAGAAGTGATATTTCCCTATTGGAAATACCCAAAACTATTAAATGTAAATTAATCGATGAATACTCCTATTATTGTATAGATACTTATAAACAATGTTTTATCGATTTGTATTGTTTTGAAAATATCGAATTCAATGCTGGTAAACGCATGTCTGTGTCAGATTATATTGCTATATCGTATTGTTTTCCAGATAATACTTCTTTATTTCTACAACATTTTAAATCGATTAGAATAACTATTAAAATGTGTTATTATAAAAAACTTAACATTCTTTCCCATAATATTACTAATAATGACATATTATTGACCGATAGCAATTCCAAGTATAATTTTTGTGTTCAATGTTGTAACTTGCTCACACCGCCTCCTAGCGGCATTTTCTGGCATTCTTACTGCACCACCATGTGCACAAACAATGGTAATCTTCTTCTATCCAGTATTATTTGTAACAAACTATTTTGGTGCTTTAATTGCATTACAACCCCACTATTTAGTGTGGACCATCTCCCCCACCCATAGTTAGCCCACCTACACCACAAGTGTGTTCAGTTGTATTACGATCGTTATTTAAAAAGGTAACAAAATGGAAGAATGGAAGCTTGTCATGTCACACCCTTTCTATCACCAGTTTCAAGAGGATTTCTCCAGCTTAACAAATAGTAAGGAGAATGCCCTTGATTTTATGCTATTATACGTTAAACTACAGGAATTGGAAACATTATCGCAGACATTTGTGCAAAAAAGCGATTATAAAGACTTCCACTATTTGAATTGTGTTTGGTCCACTCCGAAATGTGTGGAGGGCCCGGATACGTGCAAATGCTGTCATATCTCTAGTTTATGTTTTAATATTATTAGCAAATTAGATGCACTTTACCATTGTAATTACATCGAAGTGTTTTTGTCTAAAAAGGTAAATAATTTTAGTTTTACATAAATAGCGTTGTATATATTTGGCTTGTAAACTAGATGAAATAAAACATGTATATATAAAAAGATGCGTTCGCTTTTTATTGAGGTGTTACAATGATGATGATGATGATGATGATAATGATGATGATGATGTACAAATAATAGTTCTATAAGATTAAAAACAAAAAGGTACAAATTTTGTTTTTTATTATTTAATCATAACCCCATGATACTATTATTCTTAAATATGTGCTGATAGATGTACACAGGATATGTCCTTGATTTAGCAGACACAAGGTCAAGGTGTATTATTAATAATTTACAAAAATAATAATAATAATAATTGAGATAAGGACAGATGCGCGCCCCTCGTGCATGCATTTTTTTATTACATATTATCTTACAACAGTACATAGGATGTGCTCACCCTTTAATGAGAGAGAGAGAGAGAGAGAGAGAGAGAGAGAGAGAGAGAGAGAGAGAGGTGGATGTACACAGGATATGTCCTTGATTTAGCAGGTACACGGTCAAGGTGTATCAATAATAATAATGTAGACACAAAAAGATCAGTTTTGTGTGGTATGATCATTGTTTAAATAAAATTGGGATAAGGACGCATGCGCGCCCCTCGTGCATCCACACACACACACACACACACACACACACACACACACACACACACACTAGCACTCATAAAAGGGGAGGGGGTATACCTTGTGACGTAGGACTTGCGTTCCTTGTGACGTAGGAGGAAAATACCTCTATTAATTTGCGTCATTTTGACGTATTGTGACGTCATTATGACGTCACACCCCTAACCCCCCGTCCATCTGCACCACAAAATTAGGATGAGGGGTGTGGCTTGTGACGTCATGATGACGCGTTGCGAGGTCGTCGATCCCGACGCAGAAAAACGTCCTAGTATGCCCAAATTTATACTACTAGGAACGATTCCACTCAACCAATGCAAACCTTTCGTCTCAAGACAGTCACTTATGGAACAGCCTCTGCTCCATTTTTGGCAATTAGGCAAAGCTTGCTGATGACGAAGGAAACTTATACCCTTCAGCCGCTCTTGTTCTCAAAAGGGATTTTTATGTTGATGATGTCCTGACCGGTGGAGATAATCTACAGGCGGTGATTAACTTACAAGCACAATTGAATCAACTCTTGCAAGCAGGAAAATTTGAATTAAGAAAATGGTGTGCCAACCATCCATTACTACTTCAAAATATTCCTAAAGAATATATTGAGGCGAATTTTCTGGTTGACGAGGCTGATAATTCTATCAAGGCTCTTGGCATTTATAGGGACCCTCTTCATGACACCTTTCGTTTCAGAATTAACCTACCAACACCTCCTGCAATAGTAACAAAACGGATAATTCTTTCAGATATCTCACGTTTGTTTGATCCTCTTGGCTTAGTCTCACCAGTCATAGTTACAGCCAAATTATTTATGCAAGAGATCTGGCGTTTGAAGGTATCCAAATGGGACGAACCTGTACCAGAAAAGATAGCCACAAGCTGGATTCGCTATAGGAATGATTTATCTGCACTAAACGACCTTGCTATAGACCGCAGAGTAGTACAAGGAGGAAAAACAAATAGACTTGTCCAACTTCATGGCTTTGCAGATGCTTCAACCAAGGCGTATGGAGCGTGCATTTATCTCCGAACAGTACTAACTAACGGTGACATCATTATACAGCTTTTATGCGCTAATTCAAAAGTAGCACCACTAAAAACAATGTCATTACCAAGACTTGAGCTCTGCGGAGTGTTGCTCTTGTCGCAGCTTCTCCAAAAATGTCTTAATGCTTTGGATCGAGAAATTATTAGCGATATTATTCTTTGGACAGACTCCACGATAGTTCTGCATTGGTTGAATGCACCACCTAATACTTGGCAGACCTACGTGGCCAATAGAGTATCCGAAATTCAGGACGTGACATCAGGATGCATCTGGAGACATGTTATTATTTATTTATTCAAATTTGTACAAAGGTAAAACCTGTTACAAATGGAGTTCTGCTACTTAGTACTATGACAAATATTCCTAATATAATATATTAATCACAACACAAAAAACCAAAAGCCGGAAACTTAAAATAAATTAAATAAAATTAAATAAACAGAAACTTACACATAACAAAAAGAAATTATAACTGATCACTCATTTAGAACAAAGGCTCTTAATTTCAATACATTTTCAAGAAACTTATAGATACGATATATTGTATGTTCAAAAGGAGTATTAAAAAACAGATTTGTAAATTCAGAACTGGCATCGTTTTCTGCAGTTATATTTAATTGCTTTCTAAATAGCTTGTATAACGGACACTTTATAAATATATGTGTTAAAGTTTCAGGTTCGTTTAAATTACATAAAAGGCAAAGGTTTTTTGGATTAATTTTATAGGTAATTTTATTAAGTGTAAGTTTGATAAAATAAGGGCCAGAAAGTCTTATTTGGGCGTAAATTTTGATAAATTTGAAAGGAATAGAGCTCTGAAGATATTTCTGAGTTTCATTCAACAATACTGCATTATTCCAAAATATATTAAAAGATGACTTTAAGACTCTTTCTAAATCGGCTTGAATTAAATAATTTTTGTATCTTTCTAAAGTTATTTTAATGTTTCTCTTAACTCTGACCAGCTCCTGTAAAGGACCTAAATCGTCTATACTAATGCATTTCAGGCATTCCTTGGCTTGTGAAAACCAATTATATTTGATCTCCCCTGGTTTAAGTACGCTATAATTTACAAGGGTCGTAAAACAGAGATATAGAAAACTATTTTCGGCTGCATTACTGATCTTAAACATCCAATGAAGAGTTGATTTTAAAATATTAAATGAAAGTTTTAACTGGTCAGTCTCCAATCTAATTAAGTGATTTGGTGTGGTCCGCGGGAGACACAGTAAACGTTTATAATAATTCATTTGTACTTTTTCCAATTGATCGCCATGCCTCAATGCCCATACAGGGCAACAATATAGTAAACAGCTTTTCACTAAAGACTGAAATAAATACGTTCTAGACTTCCAGGAGTTAGATTTTCCCTTGCAAAGAATGTTTATCGCTGTTCCTGTTGCTGCATTCGCTTTGGCGATCGAGGAAGATACAGTATCGTTAAATTGCCCAGACCGAGAAAAAGTTATACCTAAGTAGTCGAATTGTTTTACTTTTTCTATTTCTTGATTATTGAAATAAAATTTCCTTTGTTTTTTGGGTTCCCTTCCTAAACCTAATTTTAGAATTTTTGTTTTGTTAACATTCACCGTTAATTCGTTATTTATACAATACAGATATAGTAGGTCCAGCTTCTTTTTTATGTCTGTATATGAGTCACCCATGATAACCAAATCATCAGCATATCCTAGTGAAATAATATCGTGGTTATTATCGATTTTTATTCCGGTGGCACCATTGCTTCTAAAATATTCCTCCATATTGCCAATGAATAGGTTGAAAAGTAACGGGCTTAAAATTTCCCCTTGAATTACGCCTCGGGAAATTTTCAGTCGAGAAGTCAGACTGTTGTTACTTCTAATTCTTGCCGTACACATGCTATAAATTTTTTGAATTATTCTGAACATTTTACCGAAAAATCCGAGTTGCTTTAGTTTAGTCCACAGAATATGGTGATTTAAGGAATCAAAGGCTTGCTTAAAGTCTATAAAACAAATAGAGATTCTTTTTTCGTAGGCCAAAATGAATATTTATTATAGAGTTTAAAATAAAAACATCATCCAAGGACCCTCTATTCCTTCTGAACCCATTCTGACTTTCTGGTAAAAAGTTATTAATTTCCGATAACTCATAGATACGGAAAAATATTATTTGTGTGAACAACTTAGCTATACAGTTAACTAAACCTATGCCTCTGTAATTTTCAACTAGTAACTTATCTCCTTTTTTATGCATCATAATCAAAACAACTTCTGTCCATTTCTTAGGAATTATTTCTGTTTCCAAAACTTTATTAAACAAAACTTCTAAAAATAACAACCAGTTTTCAGGTAAGCATTTATAAAAATCATACGATATTTCATCTAGGCCTGCCGATTTCCCTGCTTTTGATTTCATAATCGACTGTAAGATTTCAGATTTAGAAATAGGTTGATCTAGAAAAGGATGACACACATCAAAATAATATTTAGTAGCTAAATTTTTAATTGAAAATTGTAGACGGAGATAATCGTCCCATTCTTTAATAGGAATTGTATTATTTCCATTTATATTTTTAAACTTTAATTTGTTTACCGTTTGCCAAAAAGACTTTATATTTGCACAGTTTGATAATTCTAAGGTAATCAAGTTATTATACTCTTGTTTTTTTGGCTTTAAGTAAGTTTCTATAAGTATACTTTTCTTTAAGATACAAATGTAATATTTCAGTATCATATTTAGCTTTCTTAACATTTCTATACAATATTCTAAGATTTTTTCTACTATTAAAACAATCCAAATCAAACCAAGGCTTCTTAAATTTTCTATTATAGTTATTATTAACACAAACTGGTCTATTTTTAAACATATTCAGTGAGAAAGCAATATCTTTCATTGTTTTAATTAAATGATCGTTAATATCATTCGGATTTTTGTCTTCGAAGACATAAGCTATATTCCTAGATTTACTCATGGAATCATGAAACAATTTGGCAAGAGTGGGATTCCATTTGATTAACTTTTCAAAAATTTGAACTTCAGGTTTACTTTTTTGGGGTGATACCAAATGACAATCAAGTAACAAAGAACACTCAACCGGAAAGTGGTCAGAATTCGATATCGTCTCAAGTACTTTTAAATCTCGGATATATGGTAGACTATTAATGTCTGCCCAAACTAAATCAATGATTGATTTGCCAACTGATGCTACGTAGGTAAAGTGTGCGGGATGATCATTAACTGTTCTTCCGTTAAGCAAAATAAACGATTCTTCATCAAAAAAATTTAGTAATGTAGCACCCCTTTTTGAATGTAGATGATCGAGACTAATTCTATGTGTTAATACTTGGGAATGGTAAGTAAACTCTCTAATATTCTGATCCATATCACCCATTCTGCAATTGAAATTGCCCCCTATTATAAAGACGTAATCAGTATGATTATTTTTTATATTCTCCAAAACTTCAAGAAAACTCTCTAAAACAGGGTTAATATCTAAATCCGGCTTAAAATAGATGGAACCAATAATTGTATGCAGAGGGTACGTAGAAATCTTTATAAAAATCCACCATTCCGAACAGTCGAGTATTTCCACATTTTTCAAACGTTTATGACAGACAATCATCAGCCCTCCACTTGGCCTACCTTTACTTTTTTCTTTTAATGCATTAGAATAAAACAGATTATATTCTTTTAATATTAATGGGGGATTTGTTAATGGAGCTACCAGCCAGGTTTCACTCAAACAAATAATCTCATAACCCATTAATGAATCAAAATGTGTATGAAAATTTTTGAACCCATGAACATTCCAAAATAACAATTTAAAAGAGTTATTTATATTAGAGCCTAAGGTTTTATTTGAATTCTGGTTACTTACACTAGATTGATTTAAACTTGCTTCATCCAGATTTGAGTTTATTTGATTTCTCCCCTCTTGGTTGATACTATAAAAGGCCTCAACGTTTCCTGTAAATTTGAAGTTGATTTCCTCTTTTTAGTTCTCTTGTTGCCCATTTTGAAAGACTGTTCAGAAAAATCCGTGTCCAGTTCCCCATCGATGTCTGTCATCGTGTCAGTATAATTGGATGGGTAATCATCCATCTTTTTGACCATTGTAGGAGTACTTTGTACAGTACGTTGATACCACATTCTTTTTCTATTGAACCAAACGGAATGTATATGACCTGCGTCTTTCAATTCTTTACCTTTTTTAAATAGGGCATTATTGAAGGGTGACATATACTCACTGATGTAGATTGGGCGTGAATTGCCATCATTGAATAAATTGGTGGTTAATTTTGGCTTATTCAGTTGTTTTTGTTTCAAAAAACTATTTTTATCTTTCTCAGAAAGAAATTTAAGAAAGATAGGAGCTGAGTAATTGTTACGCGATTTCGTTCTGTAACAGAAATCTATTTTATCGGCATTAAAAACAAAATTTATTGTTTCGCTTATTTTCTGAACTGCTAACATAGGGTTATCATTTTCTGATACTGGAACATTAAGAATTCTGATGAAATTATACTGAGTGCTTTGTAAATTTTCGTTGATTAAAGAGTATGTATTTTCAAGTTCTTTTTTCATGGCATTCTTTTCTTTTTTTAACAATAATATTTGTGTAGAATTTTCCTTAAGTTTTTTGTTAACAATTTCAAATTTATTTGTAAGATCTACCTTAATTGAATTCACCGTTGCAATCAGATTGGTATGCTCAACTTTCATCGATGCCATATCAGTTTTAATAGAATTAACGTCCAAAGAAATTGAATCTAATTTCGATAGTAGTACATTAACAAGATCTTGACCCCCACCACTTACTAAAGGTCCCTCCTGTTGTTTGTTTTCTTGTAATTCCATAACTAGTACCTTTCAGATAAATAAATAATGGTTATTTGTTATTAGATATGTCGCAAGAGCCCCCACTCTTATCACATATATACGTATAATGTATACAAGTTTATATGAACGTACTTTGTTTCACTATTATAATCACCATAAATTAATTAATTTCACGGAAACGGCTCGTTAGAATTTTTTGAAAATTTTACAGAATATCAAAATCACTTTAAACTGCAATTTCACCAAATTTTATCCAAGTTAATAGCCTAGAACCATGTAAATTATCGAATTTTTAGAGAGACGATGTTCACAAGTCAAAGTCACGAACAGAACTCCTGGAGACATGTTAGATCACAATACAATCCTGCAGATCTAATCAGTAGATCAATCTCTCCTAAGGATATCCTTACTTGTGACATGTGGTGGAAGGGCCCATCTTGGCTTTCACAAAGCGAGACCCACTGGCCTGACAGTATTCTCACTACAGAAATCGAACCGGAAATCGAAGAAAGACGTAAATTGGTGAATGCAAAATTAGCCACAAACGATCCATTTACGTTAGCAGAGAGATATTCTTCATGGAATAAATTATTGAGAATTACGGCTCTTTGCCAGAGATTTATCTCTAATTGCAAGAATCCACAAACTAAACAAATTGGACATCTTCAAGCAAATGATTTAGAGAAGGCGGAATTAAGTTGGATCAGATATATTCAGGCATTGTCATTCGAATCAGACATCAAAAAACTAAAAAATAAATTGGAAGTTTCCAATCTGCTGAAATCGCTGTGCCCCTTTATTGATTCCGATGGTCTGCTTCGTGTTGGTGGACGGCTAAAACATGCGAATCTTGATCCAGATCATAAGTATCCCTTGTTACTTCCTGAGGATCATTACATCACTCGTCTCATCCTTAAGAGAATTCACATTAAGACGCTGCATGGAGGCCCACAGCTACTCTTGGCAACAGCTAGAACTAAATATTGGCCATTAAACGGCAGGAACCTCGTTCGTTCAGTGGTAAGGAATTGTTTGGCTTGCCGAAAGGTTGCACCTAAACCTTTGCAACACATCATGGGCGACCTACCATCTTATCGAGTCCAACCAGCCCACCCATTTCTACATTGTGGTATTGACTATTGTGGACCGATTTATTTCAGAAGAGTGCTGCAACGACGATCATCACCAGCAAAGGCATATGTTGCCATATTTATATGTATGGTTACAAAGGCAATTCATATTGAATTGGTCATCGATTTAACCACAAAAAAACTTCTTAAACGCGTTACAGAGGGTGATAGCACGCCGTGGAAAAATCCGTTATATATACTCGGACAATGCTACCAATTTTGTTGGAGCTAGAAATGAATTAGCATCTTTAAAGAAATTATTGGAAGCAGAACAACACCAGACAGAGGTAGCGAGTTTCTGCGCTTCTTCAGGAATTATCTGGTCATTCATTCCTCCTAGATCCCCTCATTTTGGAGGCTTATGGGAGGCAGGCGTTAAAACGGTAAAAAATCATCTTACTTAAACGTGTGATAGGCAAACAGGTTTTAACATTTGATGAGTTAGAGACAGTATTAATTTTAATCGAAAGTTGTGTAAACTCGCGACCGCTAACTAGTCTGTCTAGTGATCCGAATGACCTGAATCCCTTAACCCCAGCTCACTTCTTGGTAGGTCAATCCTTAACCTCTTTACCCATTCCTAATCAAGCAGACCTAACTTTAAACCGCATGAACCGTTGGCAGCTGATACAGGGATTATATCAGTCTTTTTGGAAGAGATGGTCTAATGAGTATTTATCTAGTTTGCAGCAGCGCTCAAAATGGACTAAGGACTTTCCTCCTCCTGACATAGGCACACTAGTCCTAATCAAAGAAGAGAATAGGGCTCCTCTACATTGGGAGCTGGGACGTATTGTCGATCTTCATTATGGCGCAGACGGCAAAGCCAGAGTCGCAACTGTAAGAACCAGCAGAGGTACCACTCGGCGATGTGTGACGAAGCTTTGTCCTCTTCCAAGTTCTTGAAGGTTTCACCTTCAACGGGGGCGGGATGTTGGGGCGCGGAGCGGCAGCACTAGCGTTCACCCCCACCCTATGAAGAAGCACCCGGGTACTAGGGGTAGACGTATTCTAGACTAAGGTGTGTAAGCAGGGTGTTAGACGTAACTTGGTGTTAAACGTAATCCTTTCTCTTTAAACGAAAATTTAAACGAACCTTTCATTTTTAATAATTTAGACTATTATTCAGTGTTTAAACGAACTATTGAATTCTTTTATTGTTAATGCCTAAACTTATATTTGTTACTTAAACGAACTCTTTCTCTACTTTTATATTTTATGTATCCTTATTTCATAAACAACAAATTTTTTGTATTATCATGTAAATATACCGTTTGTATTCGACACCATTGTGTCCATGCTATCTTTCTATCAACAGGAGTGATATTCCCCTGTAATTACTGCACTCTAACTGATCTCCTTTTTTAATGATGGGACATATAATTGCTTTTCTCCAGGAATCGGGTATAACTTCCGTAGTTCCGGGTTAAGATTATCACACCCAGGGGCCTTACAATTCTTCATTTTGTTAATAGCATCCCTGATTTCTTCTTCATCAGGAGGCTCCATTTCATCATCATTAGGGATAGCTAGCTGGGTGCTTTCGTTTCTTGTTTCATCGTTTAAAAGATTTCCGAAATGCCGTGCCCACCTATTAAGAATTTCCTTTTCCTCCGTAGCCGTAGACCCATCCTCCAGTCTACAGAAGGTACCGTTCGGCTTAAACGGCGCTCTTGCCTGATTAATATTCTGAAAGAAAGCTCGGCTATTTCTATTTTCCTTTTGCATCTCTAACTCCGAAATTTTCTTAGTTTCCCATTGCCTCTTTTTCTTTCTGTGAAGTTTCTTTTCAGCTGTTCTCCTAGTACGGTATTCTTCTCTAGAAGCTTTAGTCCCACTTCTTGCAATTAGTTGTTTATATGCCTTGTTTTTCTCATTGGTTACACGACTGCATTCTTCATCGAACCAATCATTTCTTTTTCTAGGTTCATTAAGCCCTATTATCTCATGGGCTGCATCGTTAATGGCTTTAGAACAGTGCTCCCACCTATCCCCACCAACAGCTGAGGTAGCTAAGTTTAGTTCAATTTTTTCCTGAAATCTTGTCTGGATTTCTTCATTCTTTAATCTTAGCGTATTGAATTTTCTTATCTTTTCATTATATTCGCATAGTGAATTATAAATTCTAGCCCTAAACCTTGCAATAGACAGTAATGATCAGAATCCACGTTAGCGCCTCTGTAGACCCGAATATCCATGATCTGTGATTTATGTCTGGCACTAATTAGCATATGATCTATTTGGTTCTGAGTAAGGCCATCTGGCGATCTCCAAGTAGCCTTGTGAATCCTTTTATGTGGGAATAGAGTGCTTCCGATTGTCATGTTTCTTGCAGCAGCCATGTGAATAAGCCATTCTCATTACACTGTTCATATGTCTCCCTATGATAGAGTAATAGAATTCTTCTTTCCCAATCTTGGCATTAAAATCTCCAAGGGCAATTTTTACGTCATATCCGACAGTCATCTAGCGTTTTTTTTCAAGAAGCTCGTAGAACTCGTCTTTTTCATCTGCCTCAGAATTTTCTGTTGGCGCATGACAGCTTAGTATACTGTAATTGGAGAACCTTTCTTTTAGGCGTAGGTAACACAATCTCGGAGTTATAGGTTTAAAATCAATTATTTTTCCCTTTAATCTTTTATTCACAATAAATCCTGTACCAAATGTATGAAGCTTATCGTGGCAGCTATAGTATATAGAGTAGTTCTTTTTCTCTAGTATCCCTCTGCCAGTCCACCTGACTTCTTGTATGGCTGCTAAGTCAACCTTGTACTTCCCTAATTCATTTAGTAGCACTTGAAGTGCTTCAGGTCTGTAAAGTGTCAATCATTCCAAAATCCAAAATTAAAATCCTTTAGACGGTCGCCAGGTCGTTGCCGTTTAGTCCTTCCAGCATCTGCGTTGTTAGGTCTCGTAATAATTGGTATTTAAGTAGAGTGGGTTATCAGCCCACAGCTACCGAGTCTAGTGGAGGGGCTGCCTCCTTAGAGTTTCTAGACAAACTCCCCTTTAGGGCACTAGGGACGGTAGCCCTAGAGTGTGTAATGTATTTGACCTTATCTGTAGTGTAGGATGTGTGGTGCATGAGTGTATGCTTGAAATGTTCTGGTGAATGTGCATGATGTACTGAGCTCAGGAAGCCGTGGGGACGCTACTCCCCAAGTAACTGCATACAACAGTTACCCCTTGCGGGGGACTGCTGTAATTGGTAGATGTAATGAATAGCAATAGTTGCTGGTAAATGTTAATTTTAGTAATGTTAATACGTTAATAAATCAGGCTACTTATATAAGTTTAGCGAGTATTATTATTTATCAAACCCACATAAATTAAATTAACAAGTGGCAGTCACTAGTTGTAAGTAAAGTTTTTAGTAAAAGGACAAAAAACTTTACATTATTGACATCGCTATGGGCGGTAAAAACCGTATAAAAATAAAAACAAAAACCCCTCAAGCAGCTAATAATCTTCCAACACTGGAAACCCTCAAAGAGAGGGAAATAACAGTATATATCCATAAATTCAGGGTGTTGGATGTGCGGCCCCCCGGCCTAGAATTTGTCTTTTGGCGCTGTTAGCACATCATTGTTCAGTTGGCAGAACTGGTGAAGAAGAAAGAGAGGGGGCTCCAGCTTGTGCCTGGAAGTTCTAGCCAGTTGCCCTTGGGCATCTCAAGAGCAGGGGAATGCAGACTGTCTTTTTGTAGAAGTGTTGAAAGCGTCATTCGGCTTGGCCAGAACTTGTTGTCCTTCTGGACATGTGTATTTAGTTTAATTTGCCAGTTGAAAATCATTTCCATATTAAATTGGCAATTGCCAAGTTTGTGTTTCTTGAGTCTGGAAGTGAATTGATTAAACTAATTTGTATATTGGGTCATGATCCTTTTGATTTAGCCAGGCAGGTTTGATATAACATTGTACTTATTTTTATAAATAATAATTAAATATTAAGTCAACATCCAATAAACGTGTTATATTAAATATTGTATTTTTAAAACCAGTTCCCAGTCTGTAATATGTACGTATGTCTTGTCTATCCTGTGTTACTTTTGAATTTTGTGCTAAAAGTTAATTTTGTATTTTAAACTAAAACATATTCAGTTGGCAGTCTGTATATATGTATGTATATATGTCTGACAGTCTAGGCAATTGATGATGTCTGTCTTTGTCATTGTTTTTAGTTTTGCCTTAAAGGTTGTTGTTCGATCCTCGAAGGGAGGTGCGCCCCCCGCCATAGAATTTATCTTTTAGTGCTTTATTGCCCAGTTGGCAGCACTGCACTGGAAAAGAGAACGGAGAGGGGGCTCCAGCTTGTGCCTGGGAGCTCGAGCCAGTTGCCCTTGGGCATCTCAAGAGAGTAGGGGTGCTAACTGATTATCTCTGTGTGTCCGTCATTGCCAGGTTTTCAGCGCCGGTCTGACTGGAACTGTTTTCGCCAAGAACTGGACAACCCTTTAGCCGCCCGGTTGAACGATGTACTTTTGTTGTCTTGTGATAAATCAATTTGTGAGTGTTATATAAGTTTAATTAAGTCAGTCAGAAAACCTGTCGGTTTAATTAAGTTAGAAAACTTGTCAGCCACAGTCCCCTTCTCCATCCAGACACTCAGTTCCGCCAATCGACCACAAGGCACATAAAAAAATTCCCGCAAGGGGGGCCGCATCTCCTTCCGAGGATCAAACATCCTCCCCCGCAGTGGACTCACCAGAGTTCCACTCACTGATT
Source organism: Rhodnius prolixus (assembly GCF_049639745.1). Taxonomy (NCBI): domain Eukaryota; kingdom Metazoa; phylum Arthropoda; class Insecta; order Hemiptera; family Reduviidae; genus Rhodnius; species Rhodnius prolixus. The sequence continues at coordinate 1,020,615 of NW_027411597.1, forward strand.
CGGGAGAGGGCACAGCTTCCTGACGGGGCGGCTGATGACACCGGACGCCATCTTCACCTCGGCCACGTTGTCTCGGCCATAATGCAGTTTGGCGATCCGGCCTAAGGACCATTGCAACGGAGGAAGTTTGTCGTCCATAATGGCCATCACTTGTCCTTCTGCCGCCGGGAAGGACAGTGAATGCCACTTGAGCATGGCCTGCTGCTCAAGGAGGTACTCCTTGTGCCACCTCTTCCGGAACTGGTTGACTGTGAATTGAACCATGGTCCACTAGGACCGGAGCGCGGTTCGAGAGGTTAAGGAGTCATCGTCTGGTAGTGCTGTCATGGGTCGCTTGATGAGGAAGTGACCTGGTGTCAACACCTGCAGATCATCTGGCGAAGACGAAACGGCTGTAAGAGGCCTAGAATTTAAAATAGCCTCGACTTGACATAAGATCGTGAGGAAACATTCCATGGTGGGCTCTTGCAGACCTAAGGTCACCTTTAGTAAGCGTTTTGTAGATTTGACCGCTGCTTCCCATAGGCCTCCAAAGTGTGGCGCTCTAGGAGGGATGAAGTGCCATTCAATGCCTCTTTGCCAGACTCCCTCAAAATGGCCTTCTGAGCCTTGTCGTCATTTACTAGTGCGGATACTTCTCTGAGTTTTCTTTTTGCCCCGACAAAATTAGTGCCATTATCCGACCATATGTGGCTTGGTACACCTCGCCTGGCTATGAAGCGTTTCAGGGCAGCCAGAAATGCCTGTGTTGTGAGGTCAGTAACCACCTCCAAATGGATGGCCTTGGTGGAGAAACAGATAAAAATGGCTAGGTATGCCTGCAAGAACTTGGCTAATCGTAGGGACGCAATTTTGAAGTTAAAGGGGCCTGCATAGTCGATTCCAGTAGTAGTGAGGTGCTGGCTGAGTGCTGGAGGGTGGGGAGGTGCTGGCTCTTCCCTCTGGCACTTGTCCCATGATGGGGTTGAACGGTGATGGTTTAATACTAAAACATTTGTTGCAAGAGGCCAATTGTATGCGTACAACGTTTTTTCCGTTGGTGATCCAATATTGGCGTTGTAGAAAAGCGTGAGTGGCAGTAGGATCTACGTGTAGGTTGGAGATGTGGGCATCCTGTATAACCAGGGCAGTAAAAGGGGTGTTGCGGGAGCAACAAGGCAGGGTGTTATGAGACTCAGGGATGTTGGCCAGTCTTAATCTCCCTCCAACTCGCAACACTCCATCAGTGTTGGCCTAAGGTTTTGACTAGGCGTAGTCTAGGCTTGGGGGACTGAGCGTCTTCAATTTCCTCAGAAAGCGAGTGCAACTGGGCTCGGACAATTAGAACTCGCAGGGCATCGCTGCGTTCCTTTACATTCAATGGACCTGACATCCGATGTATTGGATTTCAAACATTGTGCGCAAATCGCAAGCACCAGGCCACTACGTTTTGCAGCGTGTACAGACTGGAGAAGTTAGCCTCCAAATCCTCAGGGCAGGGCATTACACTTGACACATTGAGCGCCTGGGAGCGAATTTCTCCTCCTACGGGGTTTTGCGAGGAGGAAATGTGGAACCATTGCGAGGCAGGTACCTTTTCCAAGATGGCAGCTACTCTATTACCCACGAACACCTTCCAATGCGGAGGTCGGGTTGCTGTGATCCAAGCAAGGGCAATAGAGGAATCAGAAAAGGCTAGGATATTTTGAGTAGTTATCTGAGGGAAAAGCAAACTGACCTTATGAATTGTAAGAACAAGTAGATGGGAAGCACAGAGCTCCAGACGAGGGGGCGTGACAGGTTTCATTGGGGCCATTCTGGCTTTAGACATGACTAGGCTAATGACAGCGTCCTTAGAGACACGAGGTAAACCACGGCCGCATAGGCTCGCTCAGACGCGTCAGCGAAACCCACTAAATAGAATTTAGGAGCAGGTAAAGACAAAAATCTGGGAATGTGAATTTTGGACAGGTCAGGTAGTGAGACAGCAAACTGAGCCCATTCTTGGACAATTAATGAAGGCAAGAGGTCATCCCAATCAAAGGAGGCCTGACAGACTATTCTAAATATTGCCTGGGCAAAAACTGTTATGGGAATTAGACATCCCAAGGGGTCAAAAAGTTTTGCAATCTGACTGGCTAATTGTCTTTTAGTTTGAACATTAGGAACGGAACGGATCAAAAAATAGAAGTGTTGGAACCACAACTTCACTTTACTGCATAATTGAACAGCTACATAATTTTTGTAAATAGGAAAAATATAATTTTTATATGTATATAGGATTGTTTATTAAAGAAAAATTAAAAAGGAAAAGAGGCAAATAGCCCATTTTAAAAAGTCTTTCTCAAGACTCTGGAATGGCAGTGTGGTTCTTTGGGCGGTACAGAGATAGCGACGCAGTCGCGACGCCAGGGCGCGGCACGGTCGACTTCGCTATAAAAAGGGCAGAATCGGCCGTGTCTGCATCAGTCCAAGATAATTTTTCAATGGGAAAACATCCACAATAGCTACTTTAGCTGGAAGATTGCTGACTGGGCCTTACTCTCAAAACCTGGATCTCTGTACCGGCCAAAGGACCTCACTGTCCGGACGAGAACAAAAATCGATCACTTAACCCCTGTATTTTGAAGAAAGAAGAAAATGCAGCACACGAGCCGCCTTAGTTCAAGAGCTACGAAGGCAAGCCGAATCGCCAGCGCTGCCGCAGTGCGAGACAAGAGCGAGGACCAAGCCCAGCACACGAGCCGCCTTAGTTCACCAGCTACGGAGGCAAGCCGAATCACCAGCGCTGCCACAGGGTGAGACACGAGCGAGGACCAGGCCAATTGGTACCGGGGTTTATCGGGGTGCTGGCCACACTGCCGGGGCTCCCAAAGCCGGTTGACTGGTATTAGCGAACGGCCCTTTTCAGGGCCTCGCACATCACTTTTGCTGAGGCCTCGCGCTAGGATCAAGCCATTCCCGGAGCGGCGCAGTCACTTCAACCAACAGAGTGAAAGGCCCTTTTCAGGGCCACTGAACTGTACGGCTTCCCCGCTGGTGATATTTTTTGTGAATGGTCCTTTTCAGGGCCATCCAGTCACTTGTACCTGCGAGCGGTGAGAAGAAAAGCTTGTATACTGGACTTCTTCCCTCGGCCGCATTAGTATACAACAATTGGTGACCCCGACGTAATGACTGAAGCGAGGGACGCACCGCTCGAGCCTGCACCGGACAAAGAGGCTGTAAGCCTCGTGAAGTTACCCCAGTTCTGGGAGGATAATCCAGCGTTAAAGATAACAAATCGAAGCTCTATTTGGGGCCTACAAGTTCAAGAGCGAGGCTGGACGATTTCAAGCCCTGGGTGGTCAGCTACCATATCAGGTGCTTACGCAAATAGCCGGCTCAGTGCAGTCACCTGGTCCAGTGCCTTACACGTCAACGAAGGAAAAACTGATCGCTATCTACAGTCAAAGCCAGGAGAGAAGGATATTAAGGCTTCTGGAACAAACACAGCTTGGCGACATGACTCCTTCACAGCTGTTGCGACAAATGCAAAACCAAGCGGGTACAGCGATGTCGGTCGGCGTCTTACGTACCGTTTGGCTGCGAGCACTACCGCAGAGAGTGAGAGGGATTCTAGCCGCTATTGAACAGGACGACCTAGACAAGTTGGCCTCTGTGGCAGACAAGGTAATGGAGGTAGACACCAACACCTCAGTTCACGCTGTGAGGGATACTGACGGCGACAGACTTGCTCGACTCGAGAAGCAACTGCAAGATTTGCATGAGCAATTTTCTTCATTGGCCACTACGATTCAGCGCAGCAACCGTGGAAGAAGTAGGTCCCGTAACCGTGACCAAGGAGCTCCTAAGGATGGGTATTGCTACTACCACCACAAGTTCGGGGAGAAGGCCACAAAGTGCAAGAAACCTTGCAAATGGGGGACCACCAGCCAGCCGTCAACAAATGGGACGCGGTAGACGGGAAGGCGGAAGCCGCTACCGCTAATAAATTCCGCCGTCTCTTGTAACTGACATAAAAACAGGGACAAGATACCTGGTGGACACTGGCGCGGCGATATCCATCATCCCCAACTGTAACAGGGCTAGGGAACGAGACTCAGGATTCAGCCTGTATGCGGCTAACGGCACTCCAATCCCAACTTATGGAGAGCAAAGGAAGAGCTTGGATCTTGGCTTACGCCGACTGTTCCTGTGGGATTTCATCGTGGCCAACGTCACGCAGCACATACTTGGGGCAGACTTTCTCGCCGGAAACAATCTGGTGGTTGATTTGGCCCAGCGCTGTCTAATAGATCGGACCACAGGACTCACAACTATAGGGGCCATTGAAGTCGTGGAGCTACTAGAACTATCTACTGTACCACCGCACGTACCATTTAGGGAGTTGCTGCTACAGTTCCCTACCTTAACGTTGGTTGGCTCACGTAAGGTACGACAGAACAACGGGATATTTCATCACATTGAAACTACAGGGCCTCCCGTATGCAGCAGGGCGCGAAGATTGCCGCCAGGCAAGTATCAAGCTGTCAAGGAGAAGTTCCAGCAAATGATAAACGACGGTATCTGTCGGCCATCCAAGAGCTCATGGGCCAGCCCACTGCATGTGGTTGAGAAGAAGGATGGAACATTGCGACCTTGCGGTGACTACCGCCTGCTGAATAGCAAGACCGTGGCAGACCTATACAATGTGCCTAACTTGCACGACTTCACGATTCAGTTATACGGCACTAAAATTTACTCGGCTTTGGATATAAACAAGGCGTACCATCATATACCAGTGGCGGAAGAAGACATTCCGAAGACGGCTATAATCACACCGTTTGGCCTATTCGAGTTCGTCAAGATGACGTTCGGTCTAAGAAACGCAGCCCAGACCTTTCAACGATGCATGGACCACATTTTTAGGGAACTACCATTCGTGTTCGTCTACGTAGACGATATACTCATTGCGTCCAAGGATGAGCGAGAACATGAAGCCCACCTAAATGTAGTGTTCCAGCGGCTGAGTGAGCGAGGGCTGACGCTAAGGACTGATAAATGTGTACTGGAACAACCGACAGTCAGCTTCTTGAGGTACACCGTGTCACCAGAAGGGATCTGCCCACTCCAGCAGAAAGTGAAAGCTATGCGGGAACTACCAAAACCAGCCACCATCTATGATCTAAGGAGATTTCTTGGGATGGTAAACTTCTACAGGAAGTGCCTTCCCCACGCAGGGATAAGACGCCTATAGTGTGGTCGAGGGAAGCAGAAGCGGCTTACGAGAAGACCAAGGAGGACCTTGCGAATGCAACATGCATAGCACATCCTTCACCGGACTCTCAGCTATCAGTAGCTTGTGACGTCAGCAACATCGGCATGGGAGCAGTGCTACAGCAACAGGAAGATGACACACTGCAGCCGTTAGGGTTCTTCTCTAAAGCGTTCAACAAGGCGCAACAAAACTACAGCACCTACGACCGAGAGCTTCTGGCAGTTTATGAGGCAATACGCTACTTCAGACCCATGATTGAGGGCAGGCATATCCTGATATACACCGACCATAAGCCGCTAACCTACGCAATGCTACAGAGCAATAAGACCTTGAGTCCCAGGAGATTACGGCAATTGAACTACATCTCTCAATTCTCCACGGATATACGCTACCAGCGGGGAAAGGACAACACCGTGGCTGATGCTTTATCGAGGATTGCGGAAGTAACTGTACTAAACAACTTTCAGAATCTAGCTGAAGCTCAGAAACGGGACGAAGAAATCGATACCCAAGAGAAAAGGGAGACTCTTCGCCTCCAGCTAGTCCCAGTACCTGGTGCCGAGTACAGTCTTTTCAGCGAGACCACAAAGGGAACACCCAGGCCATACGTACCAGGTGAATTAAGGAAGCCAATCTACGAGCATCTGCACAACCTTAGCCATCCAGGGATCAGAGCATCAAGGAAGCTGGTAACCGCTAGATTCTTCTGGCCAAACATGGAAAAGGACGTAGCATATTGGGCAAATCACTGCATACCCTGTCAACGGGCCAAGGTCAACCGACACACCTCGACATCGTTTGGGACCTTCATGCCGTCCAAGAAATTTGAACACGTTCACCTGGACATAGTGGGACCACTCCCACCATCAGACGGGAAAGAATATCTCCTGACAATGGTCGACCGAGCGACCGGGTGGCCGGAAGCGATACCTCTGACTAGCATCACCGCTACCGCTGTGGCAGAGGCCTTCTACCGCCACTGGATAGCTCGATATGGAGTACCAGTCCGCCTAACAACTGATAGAGGAAGGCAATTCGAGTCGACGCTGTTCATCCAGCTAGCGCAACTTCTAGGGATCACGCATCTCAGAACAACGGCTTACCATCCACAAAGCAACGGAATGGTAGAAAGATGGCACCGTTCCCTGAAGAGCGCACTTCGGACGAGGCTCGAAGAGGCCAGCAAATGGACAAAGACCCTGCCTACGGTCCTGCTAGGACTAAGGTCGGCTTTAAGGAGAACCACCGGGTTAAGCACAGCAGAGGCAGTGTTGGGACAGCCACTACGTTTGCCCGGAGAAATATTCATGCCTCCTCGAACTCAAGAACCAACAGACGCCAGTTTACAACTGTTACGGCAGGAATGGGCACGAACCATCAGTCCAACGCAAACGAAATGTTTTGTCAGCCCACCTTATTTTGACACCACCTTATTCAGGACCGTACCTAGTGCGGAGACGGGATGACAAAACGGCTACAGTGCAACTACCCGGCAAAGAAGATAGAGTTTCGTTGGACCGACTCAAGCCAGCCTACCTACTGGAGGAGAACCAACAGGATGCACCAAAACCTCCGGGGCCTTCCACCGCCAACGAGGAAGGAAGCGAGCATCGGTCAACTAGACCATCGAGGACCATCAGGCGGCCAGTGCGATTTGCAACGTTGCTATTCAATTAGGGCGGAGGCATGTTGGAACCCCAACTTCACTTTACTGCATAATGGAACAGCTACATAATTTTTGTAAATAGGAAAAATATAATTTTTATATGTATATAGGATTGTTTATTAATGAAAAATAAAAAAGGAAAAGAGGCAAATAGCCCATTTTAAAAAGTCTTTCTCAAGACTCTGGAATAGCAGTGTGGTTCTTTGGGCGGTACAGAGATAGCGACGCAGTCGCGACGCCAGGGCGCGGCACGGTCGACTTCGCTATAAAAAGGGCAGAATCGGCCGTGTCTGCATCAGTCCAAGATAATTTTTCAACGGGAAAACATCCACAATAGCTACTTCAGCTGGAAGATTGCTGACTGGGCCTTACTCTCAAAACCTGGATCTCTGTACCGGCCAAAGGACCTCACTGTCCGGACGAGAACAAAAATCGATCACTTAACCCCTGTATTTTGAAGAAAGAAGAAAATGCAGCACACGAGCCGCCTTAGTTCACGAGCTACAAAGGCAAGCCGAATCGCCAGCGCTGCCGCAGTGCGAGACAAGAGCGAGGACCAAGCCCAGCACACGAGCCGCCTTAGTTCACCAGCTACGGAGGCAAGCCGAATCACCAGCGCTGCCACAGGGTGAGGCACGAGCGAGGACCAGGCCAATTGGTACCGGGGTTTATCGGGTTGACTGGTATCAGCGAACGGCCCTTTTCAGGGCCTCGCACATCACTTTTGCTGTGGCCTCGCGCTGGGATCAAGCCATTCCCGGAGCGGCGCAGTCACTTCAACCAACAGTGTGAACGGCCCTTTTCAGGGCCACCCAACTGTACGGCTTCCCCGCTGGGGAGCGCCATAGGCGAGTCAAGCGCCGACATATTTTTTGTGAACGGTCCTTTTCAGTGCCATCCCATCACTTGTACCTGCGAGCGGTGAGAAGAAAAGCTTGTATACTGGACATCTTCCCTCGGCCGCATTAGTACACAACAGAAGTAATCTTGAGAAGGGTTCCAACAAAGTCCAATAATTTTTATCTGAGCCTCCAAGTCATTTTCTAAAGAGACGGAGGACATGGCCGGAAGAAGATGCTCAGGGGGTATTTTATCTGGTAATTGAGGATGATTTGATGCCCATTTTCCAAGTTCAATTTGAGCTTGACCCAATAATTTAATTAATTGATCTCTGGATTGTAGTGCCGCTTCTGGAATAAGGCTTCCCCTATTATTAAATAACAAATAGACTAGAGTAGATAGATTTTGTCTGTTTCAGGACACTTTTCCACCCCCCCGGCCTATAGTGTGTGTAGGCAAAACATCGGTTTTTTACCCCCTCCACTCAGAAGAACAACAAATATAATTCTCTCTTTAGTTATCTTGTAACCTTTGTGACCCTATTATCTCTGATAACTGATTTACACTTGTTTAAATCTAATTTATTAAAAATATATACTATTTAATAATTTGACCCAAATTAAAAAAGAATTAGCCGGTAGTTTTTTACCCCCTCCACTCAGAAGAATCTCTCTTATTTAGCTATCTTGTAACCTTTGTGACCCTATTATGTCTGATTTACACTTGTTTAAATCCAGTTTATTTAAAAAATATATAAAGGTAAAGGTATGTATAGGTGGTAGGTATTAATAAAGGTATGTACTAAGGTGGGAGGTTAATGAAAAAAAAAAAATTTATTACAAAAACTTTATTATTCCACTAAATCATTTTTATTTATCCAAGAAGGTTTCTTAAAACCTAACCACTTTACATACAGCTTATTTTTTTTACGTCTTAGAATTTTTTCTACAAGATATACATCTTTATATTTAGTTTTCTGCAGTTCTTGTGTATAAAATGCTCCTTGAATAGACTGTCCTGTCAAATCTTCCAACAGGTAAGTGTATGGAATAGTGCTGCGAACATTTTTAATTTTAAATTTTTCTGTGCTCCAATTGGGTGTATAACCTCTGCTAAATATAGTTCTTTTTTTCGAAACACGTACATAGTCTCCTTCTTTAAATCGTTGTTTATCTTTTCTTTTTTCTTTAGAAGAGTAAACATTAGCTAGTAAGAATGCTTCATTGCCAGAATTTACTTCTGATGGTGTCATACCAATTGTACGGTGTACTTTGTTGTTGTAGGTATTTATGAGATCAGGTAAATGCTTTGTATAATTGTAGTTTCCTCTAAGACTAAACAATTGATACATCATAGTTTTAAAAGTTTTATTAAATCTTTCAACAATTGAACTTTTAACCTGGCTGTAAGTACTGTAGTGATTAATTTTCTTTTTATTTAAAAATGATTAGCCGATAGTTTTATTTGTTGGAAGGGGGTAATGGACCTTAAATTAAACTGGTAATGGGTGGGGGTTCAACTTGATTAAGTGAAACACAGCGTACTGATCAGTAGATTTAGACTTTCCTTCTTTCAAGGTAGTCCTAAGCAAATTAAAAATAAATTAATAAGGGTTATCTAAGCATCAAGTATTTTTTTGTTATAATGGCTTACTACATGAAACTACTTTCGGCAAGTAACAACTATAGAAAATTTATATCTTCTTTTCCAAACATTACATTGACAAATTTGGATGTAGCAAATTCTTATATCGATATTCACCACAAAATATTAGAGTTAGAAGAGTTGGCTAAAACGTATATTATGAAAGCAAGTAATAATCATTTTACAACGTGTATAAAGTCTGATCCTTATCTGGAAAACGTACCAGACACTTGTATGTGTGATATCATTGAGTGGTTATACTTCGAAATTGACAGTGGGATATATAAACTGTTCAAAAGTGGGGGAAATACAAGTTAATTTTTATATTTTCCTCTTTAACTTCAGTTTATTACAAAATGGCTTGTGAATTAGCGTTACAGCTCACCACCAGTTATCCTTTAAACAATTTCAATTCTAAACAGCTGGTGATAGGCTTATCGCAGGATTGGAAACCAGTTGTGGCTGTAAGATCAAGTAAGAAATGTGGGATCTATCTGAACGAAGAGGAATGGTTGACTTTGCAGAAGAAGAAAACAATAATTGAAGAGTTTTTCAACAACAAGTATGAATGCTGTCCTGAAGAAATTCATCTTCAAAATTCGATCATCTTTTTTGAAAAATTCACCCATAAAACTATTGTTTTAACAGCAAAACCCTCATGGTTGGAAGAACTGTTAACTTATAAGCCAACACAAATAAATTTATTAAAGAAAGAATATTTTACCTTAGCAAATCGGTTTGAAGTTGTTAGTAAACAATTTGATTACTTAAAGAAAATTGTTGAGAGATGTGTTGAAACTTAAAAGTTGTATAAAATAAATAAATAAAGGAATTATGTTTAAATATGTCTTTGTTTTTTTTTTTAATAAGAAATCATCCAAAACAGGACAAAGAGTAATGACTTCATTAAAAGAATTATATTAGATGATTATTATTATTATCTAAAGTGTTTAATTTCTAAAATAATCTATATGGGAATACACAACTAGAGTTTTAAAAAGGAAAAAAATATTAATTTGTAAAAAACATGTTTACGGAAATAGAAAAAATTTGAAACAGTATTTAAAGGTTCGCTAACTGAAGAAGTGCCATCAATACTAGTTGATCAGTCTGAGAACAAGTATTTATTACCACAGTGAGTAACATCTTATATTTTTTTTATTTTGTATGTATTTATGTTACTTGTATTGAATTTTTAATGTGGCATTGCACACAGTGCATACATCTAATCTTTTGTAATATTATTTTGAATATATTTGTAATACTTGTAGATGGAAGATTTGTTGAAGACAAGTTTAAACCAAGCTTCCATCCAGCTACATACGAAATCCATTAAGGAGTTAACAATAGGTGAAAGCAATAAAGTAATTTCTTTCAAGGCCGTGAAAACCAAATTTGGAAGATCAATATTGACTGAGCTTGAAAACTCATCATTTATAAAGGTATAAATTAACACAATAACTCATTTAGCATTGTCAACTAGGTATAGATAATACCTCTAAATTTATTAATTACTTCTCACTTATTCAAATGGATAATCGTATAAAGAAAAACATCTGTAATAAATGCTCAACAGATTTGTCAAGCATAAGAAAAAGAAAACGTCATGAAGAACAATGTCGAGAAGAATTTGAAGGACTTCGTACGAAATGTGGAAACCAATTTGATAATTATTATAACTTAATTCGACATGAAGCATACTGTTCCAGAGCACCACCACAAAAGAAAGCCAAAACAGAACCTAAGAGGGGAACTCTTTTAGCGCAATCTCATGATAGTGAAGGTATTTTACCATATGAGACTGGATTTTCTGACCGATTAAAATCATTTTTTATACGATCCAAACATAATTTTGATCTCTATTCATTTCATTTAAAAGAAGCACTCCAGGAACATAATAGTATTAAATTCAACATATTTGTTGAATGTAAATTGTACAATCACTTAGGAGAAGAATTAGAAACAGCAGTAAAGACCAAAAATATTATTGCAGTAGAAGAGACAAATTTAGAAGATGTGTTGAATAAAGCTTTTATCAAGTTACAAGAAGAACTGGAGGAGACACAATTAAAAAAAAGCAATTGGTCTTTATTTGGAGTCGATGGAGCTCGTCTAAAAATCAACAAGTACAAACCACTAAAAGGTAGTTCATATATACCTTTACCTACCAATGTAGCTCGTAAACGTGCTTGTATTAATGTTAAAAGTAATGATTTAAAATGTTTCCAATATGCTGTTTTAGCTAAATTCGTAAAAACAACACCTCATAGAGTAAGCAAGTATACTCCTGATTTATTGCAAAGGTATGATTTTTCAAACATTACATTTCCCACACCTCTGCATGAAATAAGAAAATTTGAAAAAAAGAATAATATATCAATTAATGTGTTTGGATTAGATAAAAAACAGAATGTTTATCCATTAAAAATCTGTAAACAAGAACTGGGCGATCATCGCGATTTATTACTAATTAACAAAGATAATGTACAACATTATATATACATTCAAAACTTTGAACGTCTTATTCATAGTCAATTAACCAGGAATACTGGTAAAATAGTTACCTGCAAGAGGTGTTTCACACACTTTTACTTAAAACACGATGGGAAAAGAAAACTGCAAGAACATCTGGAACTTTGTAACAACAATAAACCAGTTAGAATAGAACTACCAACTGATAAGCCATATATCAAATTTGAAAATATGGAACGAGGTACGAGAATACATTTTGTAGTTTATGCAGATTTTGAATCAATTTTACATCCTATAGAGCATGATTTGCAATTGACTGTTAATAGAAAAACAATACCATATCAAAAGCATGAAGCCATGAGTTTTTGTTTGTATGTGAAAACAACAGATGATGTGGCCAACATACCTTCAAATATACCTAAAAAACCTTATTTATACCGAGGAAAAGATGTGGCTGAACAATTTATAAAATGCATTAAAACTATAGCCGAGGAAGTTTCAAAACTCTATAAATTAAACGCACCAATGATTCCTCTCACTCAGGAAGAACAAACTTTATTTGAATCTGCAAATGAGTGTTTTATGTGTGGTGAAGCGTTTCAACTTGATGATAAGAAAGTTCATGATCATTGCCATTTGACAGGAAAATTTAGAGGAGCTGCCCACAACTCCTGTAATTTAAAAGTTAGAAATCCGAAATTTTTACCAGTTTTTTTCCACAATTTAAATGGGTACGACAGTCACTATATAGTGAAAAATCTTGGATACGACAATAAAGAAATATTTGTGATTCCAAATACCGAAGAAAAATACATATCATTTTCCAAGAAAGTAAACGATGATTTTTCAATTAGATTTTTAGATACATACAGGTTCATGCCTGCAAGCTTGGACAGTTTAGTGAGAAATCTACCCACATTTAGAGAACTGGAGAGATTTTATAACGAGGAAGAGATTAAACTTTTAACTAGAAAGGGTATTTTTCCCTATGACTATATAACATCTTTTGACAAATTACAAGTGACTACCTTACCTTCAATTGAAGAATTTTCTAATAAATTAACATGTTCCTCAATAACAGAAGAAGATTATGAACATGCCAAAAAAGTGTGGTCAGTTTTTAAATGTAAAAATTTGGGTGACTACAGCGACCATTACTTAAAATCAGATGTAATTTTTTTATCAGTTATCTTTGAAAATTTCCGTGATGTCACAATGAAAACACATTTTCTTGATCCTGCTCACTATTATACCTTACCTGGACTATCGTGGGACGCTATGTTACGTTTAACACACGTGGAGCTCGAATTACTCCAAGATTATTCTATGATTTTGATGGTTGAAAAAGGTATTCGTGGTGGAATTTGTCAAGTTTCTCAGCGCCATTGCAAAGCCAACAACAAGTATTTACAAGATTATGATCCGAATTTAGATAGTACATTTATCTCATATCAAGATTGTAACAATTTATATGGTAATTCAATGATAAAACCATTACCTTATGCAGAATTTACATGGATATCACCAAAATAAGTAAATTTAGAGAATATTGAGGAAAATTCAGACTATGGATACATTTTAGATGTAGACTTAGCTTATCCAAAAGAATTGCACCAATTACATAACGATTTACCTTTCTTGCCAGAAGTCATCAAAATTAACAAACAAACAAAGTTGGTTCCTCATTTAAACGATAGAAATAATTACATTGTTCATTACGTAGCTTTAAAACAAGCCCTAAGACATGGGATTATTTTTAAAAAAATAAATAGAGTGTTGAAATTTCGTCAACGTGAATTTTTAAGACCATTCATTGAATATAATACCAATCTTCGTGCATCTGCATCGAATAACTTTGAAAAAGATTTATATAAGCTTTATAACAATTCAGTTTATGGGAAAACGATGGAAAATCTGCGAAATAGAAGAAATATAAAATTAGTATGTGACGCCAAGAAATTGGAAAAGTTAATTTCAAAACCAACATTTATAGATCGAACACTTTATGGAGAAAATTTAGCAGCAGTACATATGGCCAAAACTGTTATAAAATTCGTGAAACCGATATACATAGGTTTAAGTGTTTTAGACTTAGCTAAGTACACTATGTATGAGTATCATTACGAAGTAATGCTTCCTAAGAACGGTCCAGAGAAGCTCTCGCTTGCATATATGGATACAGATTCATTCATATACTTCATAAGGACAAACTATTTCAGGATATGCTAGCTATGTTAGATTATTTGGATACTTCAGATTACCCTAATGATCACCTCTGTTTTTCAACTAAAAACAAGAAGAAACTCGGAAAATTTAAAGATGAAGCTTGTGGGAGAATTATTACAGAATTTGTAGGTCTTAAAGCGAAAATGTATGCAATCCGTTTTGAAGATAATTTCAAGGAAATTTTAAAGGCTAAGGGAATCCAAAATTCTGCTTTAAAAAAATTTATTCAATATAAGGACTATTTGAAGTGTTTACAAACCAAATGTGTGATGAGAACACCAGTTAACAATATAAAATCCTTAAAACATGATATGTTTACTGTAAAAATAAATAAAATAAGTTTATCCCCACATGATGATAAACGTATAATTGATGCTAATGGAATAAATACTAAAGCAATAGGATTTAAAGAATAATTTTTTTGTTTGTTAGATGTCTTAAAATGTGACGATGATGCATATTTAAATGAGGAAATCCTTCAGATAATTGAAAGAATTTTTTTCCATCCAATGGATGAAGTTTTAGAAATTATAAAACGAAATTTGAAAATGTTTGCAAGCTTTAATATAGCTTCTTTTGCTGTACAAAACAATACAAATGAATACCACATTTTTGTAAATTTAAAAAACTTTTATTCTAAATTATTTATTCCTCATATAGTTGCAGTAAACAATTTGAAGTTTTTAAACCGAAAAAATGTGAATGGTATTCCATATTTATCTTTTTTTAACAAATTAACAGTTTTTGTATTTATTTTTAAAAGCATTGGTCCTACTTCATTGAATAGTGTAAAGTACTCTTTAAGATTAAATCATACTTCAAGCAGAAATCCTTATGTTGTTATATGTAAGCACAATTGTATTATACCATTACTTTTTAAAAATGTAAATCCATTATCTTTAAAACTGATAAGCATTTACGCTTTACTTACTTGTGTTGAATAATAATTTCTGCTTTTTAGTAAAAAAGGCTGAAAAGAAAAAAAAATGTTTTTTTTTTCCTTAAACTATATCATAATTAGGTTAGGAAAAACAAAAAAAGTAAACAAGAGATTAAAAAAAAATTGTTTATTCTATTAAACCATTTTTTACAAACCAAATGCACTTTGGATTATTTAATTTATGTACAGCACAAGGGCAAAAGTGAATATTGTCTAAAAGTTCAAGCCCGCAATAAATACATTTTAACGTGTGTTTTCTTGTGTAGAAGAAGCCATTAAATGAAAGTAAACTTGCATTCACTGATCCCGTCCAATGATTGAATGTTTTTTCTCTTATTCTTGCATCATAAAGATCCACCTTTGATCTATTATTTGAAATCCAATCGGCTAATATCTTTGCAAATTTTAATGAACAGTTGGATTTCTTTCCACAATGGTAGATACATTTAATAAATTCCATTGTTGAAGTGAGACATTTCAGTGATGGGCAGCCAAAATCTTGAAGATCAAAGACTTCTTTTCCAATAAGTTTTTCAAGAAAAACAGATTTTTCAAGACCTTTAGCAAACAATATCGTGAAATTTTCTGTTGATTTTTGACACAAGCTTCTTAATTCAGAATATTCTACATCTCCATCATACCAATTTATTCCATGAAGGTTATGAAATACCCATTTGTTTGTAGATAAATTTTGGATATCTTCTTGAGAAGGAGGTTTGAATAACCAATGCCAAAACACTGAAGGAGAGTCCACATCTATGATAGTCACTTCCTTGGCAATATAACAGTTTTGAGGAGTAAGATAACCCTGGAAGTCAATTACACCAGCACGCATTATGAACTGATTTTCTCCTCCAAATCTCCTCTATTAATACTACCTCCCCTCCCTTATATTCTTCTAACTAAACCTGTTAATGGATTATATTCAACTAGTGCATCATGTAAAATTAAAGCGTAGGCTGTTGTACCAGCTTTAAAATTTTCTGCAGCTTCCAATTCTATTCTAATGTCAACGGAACTGGCTTTAACCGCTTCTATTTGACGCGAGCAATCTATGACGATAATCGGTCCCTCATCCCTGAACTGTTCCTTGCTTAAAATCCTTTCCATAATAACTGTGCTGGAAATTTTGATACATATAGTATAGCATTGAAAAGTGATTCTTTGAGAAGTCTATGTTAAGATCATCATAAGGATAAACCTCTGAATTTAGGTGCAATTTAACATTTGATATATTACAATGATGGAACTCAGACATGTCAGTCTTTAAATTATTCTTTTTGTTTGTCTGAAATGCAATTATAACATATCGAGGTTTTTCTAAATTTGTTGTAGTTTTCACCGCCCAAGTATGCTTCTTTGTAGCAGGTAGAGAGGGATATTCTATTAAATCCCATGATCGGAATGCCATGTGAACCGTTTTTCCTTTGTTGACGAAATTTAAAAATTTTAACCTTTGTTTATCAGAAACTTTAACATAAGGCATTTTCCACTGGACTGATTTTAATTTAATGGAGGCCTTAACATCAGCGTGTTCCCCTACAACTTGAATACAATCATTATCCGTTCTGCTGCGATGTAGAATTAATTCATGTTTTCCCTATAGAATTATTTGATTATAATCTTAGAAGAAACCCATTATGATGTCTAGTGGGATGCAAGCGTCAAAGTTGCCTTTTTCATCAGCTAATTTCACATATTCTTCAGGCATCATCCAACCACTCATTTCTAATCCTAATGCCTTGTCCGGGCTAAGAGACGCATAACCTTTTAATGTACTAACAGTTCCAGGATTCCGAACATGGTCAATCAATACACCATTCAACTGATACTTGATTTCGTCAAACAAAAACAAAAATCCATTTCTTACAAATCTCAATACACTTGGATCTATAGTTGCTTTTCCTTCTTGAACCAATTGTCCTTGAATGTAGAGAAAACTCTTGGCTGGAACAGTGTAGATGTCTTGCTGTTGCACGGCAATTATAATTTCATCAGAATTTTCCAATGATTGGTTATAGGGTTGATGGGTGTGATACTCAAAATCCGTTATTCTCTCCTCAAAACTCACTCTTTTGTTCACATTTAGTATTTCTTCCATTTTGGTTTAATCAAAAGTCCTATACTTTGTAGAAAGTAAATATTTGATGGTGTTAACGCTCGGTAAGGCGTTCTTTGAATACTAGTTGCTTTCACCGCAGTGTAATCCATTTTATACTTTCGAAAATCAATACCCATTTTTCTTTAGATGTAATCTGATGGTGATTGTCTCTCATCGAAAATCCACCAAGTTCTGGCTTTGATCTGTTATAACAAGTGTTATATTGCTGATCACTTCTCCGATAACTGGAAAGTAAATGACTGGAGATGGTTCTTGTACGATTTTAAATCCTGGTGGAACTAATGGAGAAAATTCATATATAGTATGTCCTGGTTTCCCGTTTCTATATGAACCGTATGCTATATTAAAGTTAATAGCAACTGTATTGACACTATGAATCTGTACAATTTCGCCTGATTCATGAGTGATCATTTTCTCTAACACCTCATGTTTAGTAAACCCCAGTAAAGGGCCAATCGAATGTTCTTTATTGAAGTAAACAGGTTGTGTACATGTTAATTCCACCTTCAAAGTATTGGTATTACCTTTCAATTTCAATGAATCTGGTGATTTTATATGTGATTTTAGATAACGTGCTATTGCTTGTACTTCATAAGTTCCTGTAGGTAAACTAATAACATTGTCTCCATAATGAAAAAGATTGTTAAATCCTTCAATGATATTCGGTATGGAATTGTATGACTGAAAACTTAGTAAACCAATGCTAAAAGCATCATCTAAATTAATTGGTGGAAACAGATCGGCACTAAGAATGCTTGAAGTTCCTGTTAAGGTAAACGTATAAGACATGACTGAATTCCGTAAATGCTTATTCTTCATTATTATATAGAAATTTCAAACACAAATGCCCACAATACGGAGTTCCGAAATCTTGATGTCTTTTACGGTTGTAGGTAACATCGCAGTTTCTGAAATAATGAAGGAGTTCTAACGGCGGTCTTAAATTTCCATAAGGATCGAAATAATTTACTTTATTACTTTTTTTAATATAGGCAACCCAATGAGTACCTATGTTTTGTGTTGAATCTAGATTTACAATACCACATTCATTAGTTTTAGGATAACTTGGCAAAGAATCACGCATATAGACACCTCTAAAATGAGGTACGTTTTTAGCAAATTTCATCAAATCTATATTTGTGAGAGCTCTGTCAGGAAGTAGTCAATCTTGCATAATATAAAGACCATATCCTTTTTTATATGGTCTATGGTAAAAACCTTGACCAATTTTCTGTTCTTCCATTTTCCTATTGTGACGTCTCATTTCTTCCAAACGATCTCTAGCTTCTCTTGTGTCTTTAACTGCCTTCGCAACCGCTGCTGCTCCACCTGCTAGACTTCCTATAGCAGACAAGCCAGCAAACAATGGTATTAGAAAAGGGAGAACACCTCCAATTCTTGGGACTGGCAATATCCTTGGTAATTTGTGTAATTTTGATTTTGCTAAAAACTTTTTAGCTTTTTTGAGTGCCGTCTTGGCGGCTCCACTAGTTGATGTAGGTGAAGTTACGCGAGCTGCACTGATTTTATCTTTGATAGTTTTTTTCTTCTTCTTGATACCACCACCACCTAATTTTACTTTCACTTTCATCGCGTTTGTAACTGCCCAAGCAGCTGCTTTTTCGCCAAAAGATGAGTCACTTGCCTTTGTTCTTTGCCAAGCTTTTTCCGCTAAGATGCGATCAGCTTTATGCCTTGATTTCAAATCTTTGTTTTTAAAATATGCAATGTCGTGTTCCTTGCAGGCCTCGTCTAAGGGATTAACACCTTTATCACCACGGTTTAGTCTTTCTTGTAATTTCGTTCCGGGGTCACAAAATTTATATCCTGGAATATGCATTTCAAATGGAAGCTTGTTAATCACTGAATTTATTAAACCTTTCCCGGTCGTTTTCTTTCTCATTATGATGACTGTTTTTAGGACTGATTCTATTTATATAAGCTGAAAATTAAACTCACCATCATCAGTATGCGATTGGAGAAGCAAAGTGAATGTTTACCTGTTTATAACTTATTTCCTTCAGGTGAAGATCATGAAGCAAATGAGTGTCGTCACGGCCAATAGTTGCCCGATAATATACGTGCACTTATTTGTGGAAGTTCAGGGTCTGGTAAAACCAATCTCATAGCTTGTTTGCTTTTACAACCGAATGGGTTAAAATTTGGAAATGTATACTTATGTAGCCGATCTCTCCAACAAGAAAAGTATTTGTGTTTAGAACAAGTATTCAAATTAGCACCAGAAATAGGATTTCACAAAATCAACGATACACAGCAGGTAATCACTCCTGACAACGCAGAAAGATATTCTATTATTGTATTTGATGATATTTCAATGGATCAACAGGACATAATCAGACAATATTTCAGTATGGGTCGGCATAGCGGAATTGATTGTTTCTATTTGACACAAAGTTATGCAAGGATCCCTAAACATCTTATACTTGATAATGCCAATTTTATTATAATTTTTACGCAGGACGATTTAAATTTAAGGCACATTTATAATGATCACGTAAGTTCACCAAATCTGTCATTTAATAATTTTAAAAAGATGTGTGAGGTCTGCTGGGATGAACCCTATGGTTTTCTAACAATAGATAAAACAAGAGACTTATACAATGGGAGATTTCGAAAAGGTTTGGATACATACATCTATATATAGAGCAATATTTTCCATCGGTCTATCATTTTTCATTATGGATCCTAAAGTTACACAACATCTTATCAAAACTTCTAAATCTCTGCGAGAAAAATTCAAAAGTTTAAAGAGAGGTCTTCAATTATCACAGCAAGATCTGGAAAGAAGTTTAAAGCCCATTACAAAACCGCTTCAAGAGTTAGTTGAACAGAATAAAAAGCGTTCTAAAAAAGCCGCTTTAAAATCTGACGCTACGACTTCTACGACATCACTTGAAGAATATGTTAAATTACCGCTCAAAGAAGAAGAAGAAGTAAAATTACCGCTTAAAGCTTCAACTCCTATACCACGAAAGGATGTTTTAGATATTAAAATGGAAGAAGAGACGTTTGAAGATGATGATTCTCCTCTAGAGCAAATAAAACAAATACATAGTAAAGAGGAATTGGAGAAAAGCTTAGAAGAAGTAGAAGATATAGGATCTTTAATAAAACCATATTTATTGAAACATATGACTTCAGATACTAAAGATCTAGATGATAGATACGGCATTAGAGTGTTACCTACTGGAGGCATGACAATAGGAAATTCACTGGTAGCCATTGATGATAATAATATCAATGTAAATGGAAACTGGTATAAAGGTACTCCTGGGTTATTACAATTATTATTTTTAAAAAAGCCTAACAAATACACTGTAGAAGATTTGGAAAATTATAAGGATATTTTAGAAGTTAGTAACGCACATAAACAACAATTTAGTGATGAAAAACATCTTAGCTCAAGCAAAGGATTCAAATACAAAAATATAATAGCTCCTTTATTTTATCCTTCTAAGGGTGAACAGTCGGCTCAACCCTATTTCACACCACCATCAACTGCAGATCAAGTTACTAGGACACCTCGGACTACAATTGCAACAAAGCCTATTAAAAGAAGATACGGTCTAAGACATACGACCACTACTACTGGTAATGGTATGGATGTGGGGCAAAATGTTTATGAACATTGGGATGATCCAAATGAATTAGTGGATCGACTTCGGCTCTTATATGCATCAACAAATGCTGGTCACACTGGACATGGAAATGAAATTCATTCTATAATCGAAGAGTTGAGAGAGGCGGATATTATTTATTAGGAATTACTTGTGGAATAAATTATCAGTTGTTGTTTGGTTTTCGATTTGTCTATAGACAAGTTTGACAGACCTTTGCATCACTTAAAAACAGTATTTCATGCTAGTGATGATGAAGATGGAGAATATATCGACTTTGAAAATAAACGATTACTTGGAATCAATAGTCCAGTTGATAGTTCAGATGCTGTTAATAAGATTTATCTTGAACAATTTGTAACTAAACAATTGGAAAAGTATATAAAAGAGTTAGATTTAGTAACAAATACATATTTGCAAGAACACTTTGTTAGTAAACGTTATCTTTTAGAAACGTATGACCAAGCCCGAAAAAAAGTTACAGATAATTTTGTGCGCGGTTTATTCACTGTTTTTAGGAACCGAATAAGTTTGTTGAATCCAAATGTTCCTATAACTGCTGCTACGCTTAAAACGATTTTTGAACCATAAAGTCATGTCTAGCAAAGAGGCTGTAGTTGTTGAACTTCATAGACCAGCACGTTCACGATACCCTCGAAGGCGTACATTGCTCAAAGGTATTGATGATTTGTGGCAAGCTGATTTAATGGAAATGATACCATATGCTCGTCAAAATAGTGGTTACAAATATATATTAGCAGTGATTGATTGTTTTTCAAAGTACGCCTGGGTGGAGCCTGTTAAATCCAAAAGCGCTAAAGATATCACTAAAGCTATGAATGATATTTTTAATTCAAGTGGAAGAGTACCGAAAAATATTCAAACTGATAATGGGAAGGAATTCTACAATGTTTCCTTCAAGAAACTCATGGAGAAGCACAAAATTAATCACTACAGTACTTACAACCAGGTTAAAAGTTCAATTGTTGAAAGATTTAATAAAACTTTTAAAACTATGATGAATCAATTGTTTAGTCTTAGAGGAAACTACAATTATACAAAGCATTTACCTGATCTCATAAATACCTACAACAACAAAGTACACCGTACAATTGGTATGACACCATCAGAAGTAAATTCTGGCAATGAAGCATTCTTACAAGCTAATGTTTTGTTACGCTCAACTTCCGCTACCCCGGCGTAGCTTCAGTGGTGACGGGGTGGGCCGAGGTGTAGGCATCAGAGATAAATAAATAAAAGAAAAGAAAATAAAGTGTATAAAAATTGGAAATATATATATACGTATACCTGCGTTATATTTGGGCGCCACGCCGTTTTAACATGAACTTCCGTAGTAAACGGCGAAACCTACGGGGGAAGGGGGAGCAGGAAGAAAATCAAAGAAAAGGCAAGTAGGAGTATATAATGCGTATATTAAAAACTATTAAGCACACGAAACAGAAATAACAGCAAATGCAACCTAGTTTACTTGTTCAAGTTTGAACGTTACGCTAATTACCTTAATTACGGAAGCTTCCTTACACAGACAAAAAAACTAGAACTTATATAAAAGCTGAATGTTAACACAAAAATACTAGAAATACTTTTCAAAATGAAAACCTTAATACCACAAAGACAAATTAATTACATGCAACAAAAGAAAGAATCAAAATAATAAAACTAGTAACTACTAAAAGAAAAGGTAAAGTTCTTTGATTGTCCCAACAGAGCCTGTCAGCAGACGCTTCTCCGGGAAACAGTTTGAATCAAAACGGGACTTACCCCAGGCCTGGTTGTTGTTCTTTTTCAGTTAGTAATTCATAGAGTGATATTTACGGAGGTGACCGCTGTCTTCTTTCTTCGGGATCCCCACGATGCTGTTCCAGAGCTTTTTCCAGCACAGTCCTCCTCTCACTTTCTTCTTCCCTTTTCACCCTTTTTATTTTGTAGCGTACAATCCCTGCTCAGGGGTATCTTACCACGGCACTACTACTACCACTGGTAACTCACCCGCTACACAATTTTTCCTAATTTCCTAATAAGGAAAAATTAGGAATACTAATCCGGCCTAGCCGTAGAAAACAGGAAAATCCGGTCCTTCACACCGCACGCTAGCTCTCACACTGTCCTCCTAGCCCTTTCCTTTCCAGAACTTCCCTAATTTCCCAACCAGGAAAAGGTCCAAATCCGGCCTAGCCGCAGGAAAAGGTGGCCATGTGCCTCGCACCGAGCTCCAGCGCTCACTGACCCTCACCTCGTAACTATATGCCGCTCTGCTTTTTTTTCCCTTCGTCAGCAGTCCGAAGTACACCTTTACTCTATTCTGTTGTTTTGTGCATAAAAACTACGTATTGCTTATGCTAGGCTTGCATTTGCTTTATAGATTAAATTATTTAAAATTAAAATTATAACTAAATTTTGTTACCCGAATTTTAGTCGGTAACAGTTTACTCTTCTAAAGTAGTCTAACGCTGGGTGAGCAATATTTGTCTCTTAGGGTGCCAATTATAAAGCATAAATTAACCAGTCAAATGAGGTTATGTCAGCCTCGTTCATTTCAAATCACTTCTTCTGGTTTCAGAAACAGTTTTCAAACAGATACCTCCAATTGCCCTATATGCAGTATTCCCGAAAGAGAGGATTTACAGCACTTTTTATTAAAATGTTTAAGGCTGCAATCTTGTAGAGATAAATACTTGAATAAATACATCTCTAGTATTTCAGATGTAGATGTTCAAGTGCAGACTCTATTAGATGTAGCCGATATTGATAAATTAAATAATTTATTTTATTTTATAACAAGTGCCTTCAAAATGAGGAATTTCGTTTTGAGTTTATAAAAATACTTTTATAATTTTGTTTTGTTTCTAATTTTTTATGTTTTTAAATTTTGGCTGTTTTTATTTCCATTCGATTGGAATGTATATTTTTAGTTTTAAATTCAAGTTTTTATTTATGTTTTATAAGGTTTTATTTTGTTGTATTTAACCAAACTCCATTTGTATAGGGTAGAACCCTTAAAACAAATAAAATTATTCTATTCTATTCTATTCTACAATTATACAAAGCATTTACCTGATCTCATAAATACCTACAACAACAAAGTACACCGTACAATTGGTATGACACCATCAGAAGTAAATTCTGGCAATGAAGCATTCTTACTAGCTAATGTTTACTCTTCTAAAGAAAAAAGAAAAGATAAACAACGATTTAAAGAAGGAGACTATGTACGTGTTTCGAAAAAAAGAACTATATTTAGCAGAGGTTATACACCCAATTGGAGCACAGAAAAATTTAAAATTAAAAATGTTCGCAGCACTATTCCATACACTTACCTGTTGGAAGATTTGACAGGACAGTCTATTCAAGGAGCATTTTATACACAAGAACTGCAGAAAACTAAATATAAAGATGTATATCTTGTAGAAAAAATTCTAAGACGTAAAAAAAATAAGCTGTATGTAAAGTGGTTAGGTTTTAAGAAACCTTCTTGGATAAATAAAAATGATTTAGTGGAATAATAAAGTTTTTGTAATAAATTTTTTTTTTTTCATTAACCTCCCACCTTAGTACATACCTTTATTAATACCTACCACCTATACATACCTTTACCTTTATATATTTTTTAAATAAACTGGATTTAAACAAGTGTAAATCAGACATAATAGGGTCACAAAGGTTACAAGATAGCTAAATAAGAGAGATTCTTCTGAGTGGAGGGGGTAAAAAACTACCGGCTAATTCTTTTTTAATTTGGGTCACATTATTAAATAGTATATATTTTTAATAAATTAGATTTAAACAAGTGTAAATCAGTTATCAGAGATAATAGGGTCACAAAGGTTACAAGATAACTAAAGAGAGAATTATATTTGTTGTTCTTCTGAGTGGAGGGGGTAAAAAACCGATGTTTTGCCTACACACACTATAGGCCTCAGCGGTTTTCTTGCCTTCTATCTTATAAGTGTGCCCGCTACTTCTTGCGTAGAATCAATTATTAGTTCGTCACCATAATTGCTCTTTGTAGAATATAAACTGTTCATTATTTTGGCGTATTTCATTTTGAAGCCCTTTTATTAAATTAGCAATATCCAATAAAGATAACTAAGAAGACGTATTTTTTAAAAAAATCTAAGTTTTCAATTAAATTGAATCTTTCTCAAAATTTAACTTTATTTTATCTTTAAATGGTATCAGTTTGTATGAATGATGACATAAATAAATCAGCGTAAAATTAGTAAATATTTAGAGCAACAAAGTTTACAGCCCGCTAACACTGTCCACCTTAATATTCCGCAAAAACAAACTTCTCCCACCACACTTTTTTAACAGTAATACTTTTTCACTAATAACTAAAAAATTAGTCGAAAATTTTTTTGGATTTTTTCAAGATTAATTAGGAAACAACCAATCCATAAATGTGCCAAACATCGCTTTTTAAAACAGTCAACAACCCAACCAAAACCACAAAAACACAGACACGATCTTAACAGTACCAAGTACAGAACAGAATTTGGACTAAATAGTGTTTGGCATTGTAAAATTGTTTGAAGGGCTAAGCCGGCCTACCAAGACAATGACGATCTTTGGGAGAGCAAAAGGATTAAAAATTAGAAGACAGACAATTAATTAAAGGGAAATTAATTGTGGTGGACGCCGGTAGGACAGTTGTATAAGGGTTGCTCGTCAAAAACTGAACGAAAAAGCGTATCGTTGAAAAACACCCAACTTTGACAATTTTTTCTCCTTTTCTATAAAAGAAAAAATTCTCAAATTTTCTTTAAAATGTAGGGCAGATCTTTCTTTATAAATGTAATTTTTTGTAACAACCCAGATCAAGTAGGTTTTGAGAAAAAAGTTGCCGAAAATGAGCAAAAACGGCATTTTGAGAAAATGTTCTTGTTCTTGTTCAACTTCTTGTTGTTGTTACCTTTTTTGAAAAAAACGTACCGCCTAAACGCACCAACCGATTTTCATGAATGAGGAGTCATACGATTCGGAATTTTATGTAGATGTGCCTTTTGGGGTCTCGACGCTGTACATCAAATGGGGGGGAGTTAGCCCCATATATGTGAGGCCCCCTCCAAAATTATTATTATTACTAATAACTAGGGAACGGATTCGTATGTACTTACATATTTTTTTCTAGGCAATTTACAGACGTTTTTCAACTAGAAGTATTCATACTGACACTTTTTAAGCCGTTTGAGTCTACTTTTATTTCACATATTTCCACATATTTGGATGTTATCGCATATTTATACATATTTGACTAAAATAAATAAATATTTCTACATATTTAATCAAAATATGTACATATTTTTCATTTTGGGCATATTTTCATAATTGGGAGGTGGTTGACAGGAACCGTGAACCACAGACTGTAGGGCTGTGAATCACAGTGGGTCCAATGGTTATTGTAATTTACACAGAATGCTGCTAAACAGTGACGGGCACTTGTTAGTTCTTTGAAGTTGTCTGACGTTGTCTGTTCTTTCAGCTCGTTCGTTGAAGTGTCCAATTCATTTCGTTCTGTCACTTAGTGTATTCTTTTTTGGGTGAAATGCCACGAACATCGGCCTCAAACAAACAACTGGTTGCTAAATATCTTCGCGAGTTTCCAGCAGAACTTTTACGAAGTGATGGAGATATTTTGTACTGCACAGCTTGTGACAAGCGCGTTTCTTGCTCTCAACGTTCCCAAGTCACCCAACATATTGCCACCGGGTCGCACATAGAGAATAAAAACAGAAAGAAAGAGAGGACGTCCTATCAAGCCTTCCTTACATCTCCATCATCAAGTAAGTCTACTCTGAGTACAGATCTGTGTCGGGCTTTGGTTAGAGCAGATATCCTTTTCCACAAACTTAAAAATCCTCATTTCAAAGGATTCTTAGAGACCTATATTGGGAAAAAAATGCCTGACGAGAGCACTCTGCGGAAAAACTACCTGGAAGATATCTATAAAGATACACTAACCAAAATTCGAGAACATATCAAAGATGGACCGATTTGGGTGTCAATTGATGAAACCACTGACGTTGAGGGCAGGTATATTGCCAATGCAGTTATTGGAAAACTTGACAGTGATGCTGATGTGGATTCAAAGCCATTCCTTTTGAACTGTGAGGTTCTCGAAAAATGCAATCATTCCACCATTTCACGATTCTTCGATGCCTCAATGCATATCCTATGGCCCAGTGGAGTTTTGAACGAAAAAGTTCTTTTGTTTCTCTCTGATGCTGCCCCCAACATGGTCAAGGCTGGGCAATCTATTCAGGTATTTTATCCTAAGATAATTCATGTGACGTGTATTGCTCATGCCTTGCATCGAGTAGCAGAAACTGTCCGATCTTTGTTCAGTGACGTAGATTCCTTAATCTCCTCGGTTAAAAAAGTGTTCTTAAAAGCACCAACTCGCATTAAAATGCTAAAAGATCTCTATCCAGACTTGTGCCTTCCACCAGAACCAATATTGACAAGATAGGGTACTTGGCTGGAAGCAGCTCAGTATTACTATGAAAACTACAATAAAATCAAGAATGTCCTTTCACATCTCGAAGACGAAGCAGTAGCGATAAATACAGCCAAGTCTTTATTCGAGAAACCTAAATTAAGGAACGACCTTGCATTCATTTCTGACAATTGCGTATTTTTGCACAAGCCATTACCCAACTTGAGTCCCAAAATGTTCGACTGACAGAAAACGTGTCCAACGTTAAAAAAGTCATCTAAAACATGGAAGGAATACCTGGGAGTAAGGGAGATCTGATCAGATCAAAACTGGTAGAAGTACTGAGCAAGAACAAAGGGTGGGAGACCATCTGCCAGCTTTCTGATATTATAGTGGAACAGAAGTCACCTCAGAACATCGTGTACCCTTTACAACCAACGAGATAACTTCTTTCAGCAAGGCACCTATAACATCTGTAGATGTTGAACGGTCTTTTAGTCGTTACAAGTCCATCTTACGCCCAGATCGTCGTCACTTTACGTTCCAACATTTGAAATTTCATGTGGTTGCAAACAATTTCGAAGAGTGAAGTTTTCAAAATTGAAAATTTAACACATCTTTTTATAAATAGTAAAAATGTTTTTTGTTGTATAAATCATTATAACTTGTAAAAACAAATTATTTTGTTCCTAATAAATTATTATAAATTGTAAAAATGTTCTTTTCTTGTATAAATAATTATAACTTCCCCCCCCCCCCCAAAAAATCCATTTTCATAAAAAAAAAATGTCCATTTTACTTAAATATTCCAGAAAATATTTTAAGAAAATCACATATTTTCCACATAATTGACGAAAATTAATGAATATTTTAATTAAATATTTGGCATTTTTAAATACATAAAAATCCGTTCCTTACTAATAACTCTACTCTTATACAACTGTCCTACCGGACAGTTTTAATAAATCTTAACCCGATTTTGATAAAATTTGGCAGGATGAAAGGGTTAGGGCTCTCCTACGTAACATTAAAGCGACGTTCTGCTCTCACCCTTAGTAGGGGGAATTATGGCAATCGTTTCAAATGATCGACGCATGAACTGATTTTCATGAATAAAGTGTCATTCGAATCGATATCATGAACAGATTTGCATTTTAGAAGTCTCGACGTTGTGTCTCTACAGGAGGGGGTGGAAGGGGTAGAGAGGTGAGACTCTCTTTAACACTATTATTACTAATATTTCTTTATCGCTTAGTCCGATTTTGATAAAATTAAGCACGAAGAAATGGTTAAAGCTTCCCTACGTGTCTTTAAAACGCCATCATGCTTTTACACCTAATAAGAGAAAGTGCTGCAATCGTTCAAATTATCGACACGTGAACCAATAAACGTTAATGAATGGTCATTCGATGCGAAATTTTATGTGGATATAGCTTTTGTGGATATCGACGACTACAATATTAGAAACGGAGTTTGCCCCGCTAAATAATCAATAACCTTTGACGAAGTTTGATTAAATTTGGCAAAAAGAAGTGTTTCGACTTTTACTGCGTTACATTAAAATGCCATCATACTCTTACAGCTACTAAAGAGAAGTATTGCAATTGGGCGTATTTGAAGTATAATTTCTCTTTCCTTTTAGGAAGAAGTACTGTAAACGCGCTATAATTTTTCTTACTCCTTTTAAAAGGAAGTATGTAATCGAAGTACCTTATACCGTGGGGTTCTGGTCACTCAGGTGACCTACTGTGCGTCGGTTTGGGCCCATCGGGTGGGGACCGCGATTGTGAGGATGCATCTTATGGCCGTGCAACGTTCTATTCTGTTGCTCATGGGGCGTTATAGCCGGACCACATCCACGGAGGCTTTGCAGGTGCTCACGGGATGCTTGCCATTGGACATGGAGGTGGTTAGGGCCGCGGTGAGATATGGTTTGCGAAGGGGCATAGAGGTGCGTGTCCCCATGTTGAGAGCCTTACGATTGTCGGTGGCTGATATGACCGAAGATTACCGGTTATGGTTTAGGGAAAGAATGTATGGCGAAGTGGAAGAGGAATTGAATCGGGAATGGAGGAATAGGTGGCGAGCGTCAACTAAGGGAAGAACAACCTTTAGTTTCGTCCCCGACGCTGCCGGAGGTAGGCGGCTGGTTTCCACTGAGATGCCATATGCAGTTGCACGATTGGTCACGGGACACGGTATGTTGCGCGCCAAAATGTTGGAAATGGGCTTAGCAACGGACCCATATTGCGCTGGTGGAGACCCAGAGACAGCGGAGCACATTATTATGGAATGTGATCTTTATGATGATTTGCGCTGTATTATGTGGCGGAGAGTGGGATTTCCCTTCTGCTTGGCTGGAGACGTTTTCCCCTTGTTACTGGAGAATGCGTCTGCGTATGTGGCTTTCCGCGAATTCGCGCAGGCGGCCTTTGAGAGGCGGATGTCCTCGGTGGTTGGTAGATGAAGTAGATGATGGAGTTTGATTTGGTGCGTATTTTTCGAGTTTGTGTTGGGTGTGTGCGAGTGTGTGTGTGATTTTATTTGTTTTATTTATTTGTAATTGTGTGATTGTTGTTGATGATTTGTTGTTGTTGTTGTTGTTGTTGTTGTTGTGTTGGGTTGTTGTTGTTGTTGTTGTTGAGATTGTCTGTGCCTGTTGGCTTTGTTGCTTTGTTGGCCGGGACTTGTGAGTGTTGAGAGCTCATTTTGTGGTCGTTTGGTTGAAACATAACTGTAAAGTACTGTAGGCCAGCCGCTGGCTCTTCCCAATTCTCACTTACCTGACCAATAATCCTATACGCGCGCACACACACACACACACACACACACACACACACACACACACACACACACACACACACTCACACAGTGATATGACCAATAAACTATTTGACCTAAGCTAGAGTACCAATAGCCAATCTTACCATTACTCAGAACAGCGTCTCCGGACAAATTCTTTAATAAATTATTTAATGTAATTTACATCAATTACGGCAGGGCCGTAGACGAGAAAACCCGCAGGTGAACAAGAGGTAACACAAGTTTTTCCAAACAGTTTTGACCCTGTCTCACTTCCAGCAAGTCCCAACTCAGAATGAATAAAATATATTTAAAATCCTTTTTTCCAAATAAAAATCACACAGCTGTCACCATAAACATAGCAACTAGTTCTATTGCCCAGTTACATTATCCTCCCCTTTGAAAAAAAAGTGGACTCCACTTTTCAAGCCCCGGGGAGGTAGTTGACTATGCAGCTTCTGGTCCACGCCTAATTCCACTCCGCATGGGCAGCCGACCCTTGAATGTTCCTGGTCCATGTCTTCGCAGTTGATGAAATGTAGGTGTGCCCCGTTGGTGAGCAAGTTGCCCCATCTTGGTCCTGCGTGCTCTGTCACTGCCTTCCAGATTCGATTCTTCACGCGTCTCATCCTTTAGGTTACGTGAAGTTACCTTCGTGCTCTTGAGCTGGAAACTTGTGTCTGTTAAAGTTCGTTAATTTTTTTCATTTTTCATTGGTTAAATATCAGTGTTTTCTGTGAAATTTGAGTTTAACAGAATCTATTTTTTACGATCTTTTTAGTGGTGCAATTTTTATGACTTAATTTTTATGACTTTTTAAGATATAGACGAAATTATTCAAAAATTTATTGTGAAGAATTAGTGACTATACTCTTGTTGTAAATTTAAAGTACATTTAATCTGGAGTGGGGAGTGTAACAATACAGTTGAATTTAGTGGGGTAATTGTGTGTGCCTTATTGGCCACGCCCACCTGCTCACTTGCTTGATCAGCTGCGAGAGACCAACAGGTATATTTTTAATTAAAGTAAAATACCTACGTATAATTTAATATTACGTATACGTATTGCGAGTTTGAATAGAAACAGATACGTTCTCTGTTTATGTATGCATCGTAATTCTGATCAAATAGATTCGTCTCAATCGACTGTGGGTGGAAAAAGAAGGAGAGATAAAACTTCACCGTTGAGCGCGGATAAACAAGTAAAAAAGCAACAGATTGCAGTAGATAAAAATAGTACAGAGATGGGGGAAGTAGGTCAAATGTCTATGTCAATTAAAAGAATGTTTTAGGGATGTTCTTGATGCTAGATTGCATGAGGTTAAAGATGATATTAAACAAATAAATGTTAAATGTGACGTATTTATGGAAGAAAACAATAAATTAAAAGAAAAGATAAAGGTTATCGAGAATAAATTCATTGAAGTAAACAATCAGTCGGAGTATGTCAGACAACAATTAAGAAAGAATAATATTGTTTTCAGAGGGCTGAAATGTAATGAGGTCGATAACTATATGCAAATAGTAAAAACTTTCTGTGTTAATATGCTAGGTGCACGTGAAGATGTTACAGTATCCAGAGTTTACGCAGTTAGTTCGAGAATTAGCACTAATAGCAAGATACTAATTGCAGAATTCCCATTCGATGAAGATAAAGTGCAATTATTAAGAAAAAGTAGGATATTAAATGGTACTCAATTCTCGATCCAACAAGATATGGTCCCAACTATTAGATATAAACACAATAAGCTTTTGGCCATAAGAAAGCAAATCAAATTGATTAATAAGAATGCAAAAATAAATGTGAGAATGGACAATATGTACTGTAATGGAATGAGATTTACTTGGTGTGAGTGTAAAGGGCTAATAATGAACGGCACGGATGGAGTCAAAAATCTGAATGAACTTTTTAATTACGACTTTACTGATTATATTCACAAACTACTGAATGAAAAGCAGAAAGTACTAAGTAATAAAGAGGCCGTTTCTGGACAATTTCATACTCAGACTGATAACCGGAAACAAGTGCAACAGTCATTGGCTGGAAACTCAGGCGTTTCAGGTTTGGCTCCCAACATTTCGGAGGTATGAGGTAGGGCAGTCTGTCAGTTTCAAAGAAGAAGAAGTGAAGAGTTTGTAAAAGAAAATTTCTATTTAAATATGTTGTCGTATAATATTTGCGGGTTAGGTAGTAAACGTGAAGAAGTTGGGTTTTTTAATTTTATTAAAGAATATGATTTATTTTATTTAATAGAAACTTTTGTTGTAGAGAAGGATATAGTTATGTATGAAAAGTATTTTTCTGGATATAATTTACATTGGATAGCAGCAGAGAAAGGCAGAGGCAGGGGTGGATGTGTTATTGGAATAAAAAGTAATTCCCCTTATTCTAAATTTTTAAAAATTGTTAATGTAGATGGGCTCTCTGTAATAAGTTATGAAGATAGGAACATAAAATTTTATATTGTACCATTGTATTTAAATATTAGAAGCTGGGATGAAGAATTTGTAAGATTTTCTAATTTTGTTAATAAACAGTCTAGTAGTAATTTTATTGTAATGGGAGATGTGAATGCTAGATTCGCAGATTTGCAGACTATACCAGAAAGTGTTTCGAATAATCTCTGTCAATTTAATATAAAACGACAATCAAAAGATAAATGTATAAATAGTAAAGGTAAACGTTTTATGGAAGTTTGCGATGATTTTAATTTAATACTGCTTAATGGGAGAACGGCTGGTGATTACGAGGGTGAATTTACTTTTGTAGGTGGGCCCGGTAATTCGGTTATTGATGTATGTTGTGTATCGTTTGATATATTACATATTATAAAAAGTTTTAGTGTAAATGTTAAAAATTATTCTGACCATATGCCAATAAGTATATCTGTTTATTCAAAAAAGGAGGAAAGGGATCCAAATATAATGCCTCTGCTGCCTAAATTAATCTGGTCTAAAAATGATAATTTATTTTTTAAGAAAAAATTGGAATTCAAATGTAAAGGAAATATAGTTGTGCCAAATAATACACAGTTAGCAATAGATTATTTATGTTCTATGATTAGAGAATCTGCTGCCTATGGTAAACAAACAAAAACCTTTCAACCTAAACAAGTAAAACCCGTGTGGTATGACAATGCTTGTAATCAACTTAGAATATGTTCATTCAAATTGTTAAATATTTTTCGAAAGAATAATTCAGGGTATGTTAAACAATTATATCTGCAAGCTAATAAGGAATATAAAAGTATTTGTAAAAAAAAACGAAAAAGTTATTACGAATCATTAAACAAAAAATTTGAAAGTATTAAAGATTCTAAACAAATGTGGTCATTAATAAAAGTTTTTGTAAAAAAGTTTTTTGTATGTGGTGCTAACATAAAGAGCGATATATGGTATGAGCACTTTAATAAATTGCTCAACCCGGCCTCTGAATATAGTCCGATTCTATATGCAGCCCCTTATTACGGTGACGATTTTTTAGACTCTAAATTTACAATTAATGAATTGGAGGCTGTGATTATGAAAGCGGGCAGTAATAAGGCCCCGGGCTTTGATAGAATACCGTCTGAATTTTACAAAAATTGCCCACAAACTTTTTTGCTACATCTTTTATCTGTTTTTAATTATATATGGGAGTCCGGTAATGTGCCACATTCGTTTGCTAAATCGATAATATTCCCACTGCATAAGAAAGGCGATGTAAACAGTGTGGAAAATTATAGGGGAATTTCATTTGCCGATGCCGTTTCTAAATTATTTACGGGTATGCTACTTTTGAGATTGGAAAATTGGTGTTCTATTAATAAAGTTTTAAATGAGTATCAGGCAGGCTTTAGAAAAAGCTATTCTACAAATGACAATATTTTTAATCTTTTTAATATAATTAAAATAATTTTGTCCGTTAAACGCCAGAAAGTTTATTGTTTTTTTATAGATTACAAAAGCGCATTTGACACAATAGTTAGAAAATCACTTTTTTATAAATTAAATTGTTTAGGTATTTCCTCTAAATTTATCAATATATTAAAAATGCTATACACAGACACTCAATCAGCTGTTAGGGTCAAAGAGGGTGTAACCAAATGTTTTAGAACAGAACTAGGGTTGAAACAGGGGTGTCTACTCTCTCCGATCCTCTTCTCCTTGTATGTGAACGATCTCCCTGAATATATCGGCGGTGGACTCAAAATAGATGAAATGAATATAAATTGTCTCTTGTACGCGGACGATATAGTCCTAATGAGTTCAGACCCGGTTGTACTTCAAAATATGATTAATAAAGCGAGTATTCGAAGTTATGGAACTTAACTGTGAATCTCAACAAATCGAAAATCATGGTATTTCGGAATGGGGGTAGACCGGCTAGGAGTGAATACTGGACCTGGGAGGGGTCACCTGTTGAAATTGTAAACTATTATAAATATTTAGGAGTTGGTATTACACCTCAGTTATCGTTGAGAAAACACTTTGTGGAAAAGCTCTCAACAGCTAAATTCGGTATCAATACGACCTGGTCTAATTACATTTTGAGAAAAGAAGTCCCATTATCAGCAAAATATTCCGTATTCGAATCGGTTTCACGGGCAGTGATGTGCTATAGCGCTCAGGTATGGGGTTTCAACCTTTTGATGAAGTGGAAAAAATTCAGAGATTTTTTATTAAGAAACTTTTTGGTCTTCCTCCCTCCACTCCCAATTACATGTTGTATTTAGAAACAGGACGAAAAATAATGTACCTATATACTTTACAGCTGCATTTTAAATACATTTTAAAAATCTTAAAGCTGCCGGAAAGTCGATTGCCTCATTTTATCGCTAAGAAAATAATTCAAAAGAAGCTGTACTGGTACAAGGAATGGCTGGATATGTCTGAGAAATATGATTGCAATATCGAGGAAATTGGTGAAGATTGCGATAGGTTGGGAGAAAGTCTCGATATGGTTGTTTGCCGGGTCGATACTTTTTATTCGCAACACTGGTTGTTATTGGCCTCTCGATCGCAGCATCACTCTTTATATGGTGAATTGTTATTAGGAGAAAGTCCTCGAAGTTACATTACGAATGTAAATAAATTGCGCTATATGGGAGTGTTGTTTCGGTCGAGATGCCAACTGTTAAACCTAAATTTTAAACCCTTTTCTCCGGACTCGAGCGGACTTTGTACCATG